>NC_081172.1:20685932-21049364 GCF_012432095.1 Onychostoma macrolepis | reverse complement strand
CACTTAGAGATGACCTTTACAGCCCTGAACGTCAGCGGAGATCAGGACGCCTAGATGAACCAGAGAGACAGATCCCCAGTGAGGACCTCGTCACCTAGACAGCCAATGGGACAAGACCACGGGAACCAAAAGAGTCCTTTACAAAATCTGACTTTGCTGCAGTTATAATTGAACTTCTGGTTTTGTCTGGCCAGAGGAGAACTGGCCCCCCGACTGAGCCTGGTTTCTCCCAAGGTTTTTTTCTCCATTCTGTCACCGATGGAGTTTTGGTTCCTTGCTGCTGTCGCCTCTGGCTTGCTTAGTTGGGGACACTTATTTTCCAGCGATATCGTCTACATGACTGCACAGATACTATTTAAACTGAACTGAGCCGGACGATGACATCATTCAATAATGAAATGCCTTTAACTGAAAATATTATTCTGATATTGTAAAGTTGCTTTGACAATCTGTATTGTTAAAAGCGCTATATAAATAAAGGTGACTTGACTTGAAAGTGACAAAAACGGCATGTCCTTTTATACAGAATCCTGTAGATGAGGCTGCTGCATTATTTCATAGGGAGTTACATATACATCGGGATTATTTACATTGGGATTATTTTGATTTATTTATTTTGTATTATTAATTTAATGTTTTTAATTTTTTTTTTTTTTTGGCCATATCCACATGCATACTTATTTGAGCGGTACCAACCTTGCTTTTTTTGCACCACAAATGATCTCGCCTGGTGTGAATAGCCCCATAGGGATCTATTGTTTCGATTCAAAAGCATCATCACACCAAATTTTTGCTTTCACTGTAGAAAAAGCCACAAAAAAATGCTGGGTTGTTTTTTTCAACACAAATGCTGGGTTGAGACTGCCGGGTGAGGACGTTGGGTTGATTTAACTCAATTTGGGTTGAAAATTAGTCTTAATCTGGGTTAAACGCGGACGTGAAAGAGAGCACGCATGTCACGTTAACATCGGGGGACACCAGTGCGAGAAGCCGTCATTTTCTCAGCATCTTCAGATGGAAGCGAGTGAAAGACTGTTTATGGTAAGTAAAGATTAAAAATGTAAAGTTATCATTCATTGCGTGTGTCCGGGAGTATTTTGAGATTTCATGGAAGGTGGAAAAAGTCGGAAAAAAGCTTATATCGAAAAATACGTGGAAATGGTTTTCGCCTCAGAAATAACGTTAGTCTTAACGGCCTCTTTTACTGAACGGAAGAGGTACTTTTAATATAATGTTTGTGAGTTTGTCATATTTACAGAAGATTTTACAATATATACATTTTTGAGGTGTTAATAGAGGGTTATTAACATATTTACATGTTAATTCTTTAAGTTTTTTGCAATTAAACTGAATGCAGTTTCCTAAAGGAAACGGCGTTATGTAATACAGACTAGGCTAATTATTTTGAGGTTGATTTGTTTTAATTGTTAAAAGTAATGTTTTGCATGTGACATTTCAGACTTGAGCTTTGTCTCTTCATTGTGCCTGTGCCGGGAGTAAACGACACAGCAGCCTGCGTGTGTGTGAGGAGGCGATTTTCTCAGCTAAGGCAAGTAAAGTTCATAATCTCAAGTTACCTTTTTTTTTGACCAAGAGTAAAATAATGTTTGTTTTTTGTAGATGTTGAAAGCCAGAGACATTACGAGAGCTTCATTCTTTTAGGACTGATGTGAGTTATTTTTAGAAAATAAATGTTTTCGTTGTCTCCTGCCTGTTTAACGTTACTTCACATTTTGATGCAACAACAGTATGATGACTTAACATTTTATTTAAACCACTGTCCATGTTTTTCATTGCAGAACTCAAACCAACTTTGGAGTTAATGACACAGAAGGCTGCTTGTGTGAGGAGGCGATTTTCTCAGCTTCTTCAGAAAAGAGGGAAAGATGGTTTAAGGCAAGTAAAGTTCATAATGTCATGTTGAGTGTTTTTTGTTTTTTTGACTGAGTACAATTTTTTTTTTTTTTTTGGTAGATGTTGAAAGCCAGAGAAATATGAGAGCATCATTCTTTTGAGATTGAGAGTTATTTTTAGAAAATGTTTCTGTTGTCTCCTGCCTGATTACTTCACATTTTGATGCAACAACAGTATGATGGCTAGTTCACATTTTATTTAAACCATTGATGTCCATGTTCTTCATTGCAGAACTCAAACAAACTTTGGAGTTAACGACACAGAAGGCTGCTTGTGTGAGGAGGCGATCTTCTCTGCTTCTTCAGAAGAGAGGGAAAGATGGTTTAAGGCAAGTAAAGTTAATAATTCCATGGTATCAATTTTTTTTTTTGACAGAGTAAAAATTTTTGTTTTTTGTAAATGTTGAAAGCCAGAGACATAGGAGAACATTATTGTTTTGAGTTATTTTTAGAAAATAAATGTTTCCGTTGTCTCCTGCCTGTTTTCTTCATATGTTGATGCAACAGTATGATGACTTGTTCACATTTCTGTGTTTTTCATTGCAGAACTCAAACCAACTTTGGAGTTGTCTGATTTGGAATCCTCATTCTTGGTCTTCCTTCTATAAGACTTTTGTCTATCTTTGGAATACAAATTAAGATATTTTATTTTTCTCTCATTTTTGTTAATCCATTGAAAGTCTAGATAATATTTTCAAGCTTCAAAAATAGTTGTTATAGAAGTTATCCATGCTAATATTATATATTAATACATCTTAAATTTATTTGTTCATACCATATATGGTGATCATGTTCAGAAGAAAATGTTGGTCTCCCAGACTTGCAATGGAGGACAAAATTTAAGAGAATATTAAAAAATATCTTCATTTGTGTTCCAATAATTAGCAGAATGTGTATGGGTTTGGAACAACATGGGGGAAGAGTAAATTATGATCATTTTCATTTTTTTGGTGAACTTTAAAGAGCAGCCCTCCACGTTCATGAACATTTGTGAGGTATGTGAATCTCATGTCTGATTTAATACTGCAGTACAGAAGTAGCTTTCTGAAAGCAATATATTTATTTAAACAAATTTGAAAGCCGTCACACTGGTGCCGCTATTGTTGCATTCTAGGGCGCTGTGGTAGACAGAGACATTAAACAACCACACAAAGTAGTTGAAATTATAAAACAGACTAGTTACCTAACCTTACAGATGTGGATGCAAATCTATTTGAAAAGGATTCAATTTTAACTAAATGTTTTATTTTTTTTAAATGTTTTTCTCCTTTTAGGGCACTGATGAAGAACAGGTGCTGACTGGGATGAATGCTGGTCAAAGAGGAGAATGACCTTTCCCCTAAACTGATGCAACAGTGGTTTTAAAGGAGGAGGCTGCCCTGGATAATGTAAAATGTCACATTCCTTTGCTGTGCTGATGGGGCTTCATCATGACTACATCAATTATCCGAAAGTGATGCATGTTCTGTATGTGTTCATGGACTATGAAACAAACAGTAAGTGTATAATCTGTAAAACAAAACGTTAAATGCTTGTTCTGTGTTGTTGTTTAGTAGAAATGGAGTTCACACTCATTCATACACATGCTCACATTCCTTCACATATATGCTTGTGTTAAATGTTATAATATCAGTGTTAATGTTGTGGTTTGTGTACTGTCTTGCCAGAACAGTTCATAAAAAAAACTTAACTAATTGTACAATTATTGTATAATAGTGTTTTTGTATAATAGTTTTATACAATATACAAAATGTATCAAAAAAGTAAAATTTGGTCTTAGAAGTTAGTCAACAAATGTACCTGTTAATGCCATACTTTTCTGCATTTTATCTCACATGCATGTTACTTTTGACTGTTTTCTATTGTTGTAGTTTTTAATAAATATTTACCTTTTGATAGTCATTCTGTATGTGTAAAAGTGATTTTAAAATTAACAAGATTTGTAGGTTTAATGCCTAGCTCAATTTGGGTTAATTTTAGAAGCATAAAAAAACCAAACCAGTATGATGGGTCAAACATATAACCCAACTTGTGTGGGTCAAAAAGGGACAAACCCAGCGCCGGGTTGCCAAAATGACCCAAATTGGGTTGTTTTTAACCCAGCATTTTTTAGAGTGGAGATGGAAACTCGAGTCTGCGACTTGGACTCGAGTCGCACTTAAGTCACATAAATAAAGACACGGGGCTTGATTTGGACTTGTGACTCATGAGACTTGTAAAAAACGCAAGTAATTTGGTATGGGAGTTTATATGAATATATCTCAGAGGGGAACTGGCTTTCTTTAGAAAAGTTTAGATGGTATTTTATTTTCATCTTGTATAATGCATATTAAAGTAGTGTTCATAACCACAGCACTGCTTTGTTTACAACGGCAAGCAAGGAAACAATGTTGAACAATGCTGTTCAAGTGCTATCTGCTGGAAGAGATTGAATCTGCATTCTAATTCAGCTCGTCTGCTGTTTTGTTTCATGCAGATGTTTTATGTAGAATAGTTTCACAAAACTAAAGTCAGACCATTTTGTTTTTGCTTCAAATTTCAAAATTATACAATCCAATTTAGATTAAAAACTGCTCATGCTGGATGTATGCAGCCTCTTTTTCTGGATTGTGTTGTGTTTAAAATACAGTGGTTGCCTCTAATTTTAAATTGGAAAAGAGCACAGACAAAGCCCTTAGTTTGTTTATACGAGATTTCTTTCATTTGTGTTATTCATTTGATTGATTGGGGTTTGTTTTAAAATTTCAATTTAGTTTTGTTGTTCTTGAGAGACTTGACTTGGGCCTCAGAGACTTGTGAACATGTCTGCTTATTTTGTTTTAAAGAAGTAATTCAAAGCTTTCTATAGATTCTATATTTATCAAGTCAGTGAGGCAAGTATTCGCTGTATTTTGGTTTTTCAGAAGCGCTCCTGCTCAAAACCGAAACTGCTTTTTTATTTCTTTATTTTATAAAATAACGTTTTGTTTATATTTTGAGTGCACACAAATAAAGGTAGACCCATTACAGTTCCAAACAATGTAGCCTATTACTTTTACCTTTATGAGCAAATATGACATGTATTTTGAAATATTTCCAATGCAAGTGATCGCTCTGGCGCGTCCTGTAAAGTGCGCTTCAGCTTCCACTCTCCGCACAAACGACTGGATATGCGTCAGTGCACATTTATCTAGGTTAAGCGTTTAAACTAACATTGTGGAGCTGTTTCATAACTAAATATTTAATTTTAGACAAGTCGTGATGATTTGAGAAGGCTAAATTGATCAAACATAGGCTATGATCAACTCACTGTCTGATGCTGGCCGCTTGGTCGTTACTTTAAAAAACAAAAACGTACATTTAATGAATAAAAAAAATGCTCCAAACGTTTTTCTAAATTAACTTAATAAAATAACGAAACAAAATACAATCACTTTGCCATTTCATACAAAACTGAAGTATTTTAATAGCTGAAACAGTAGTACAAGCTGTTTTGAGAGAAAGGGGCAAAAAAAGACGAGCTCGGGTCGGACTCGGGCCGGTAATTCTGATAAGCTGTCAGACACGAGCCAGGGTTCTATCCCAGGTACCTCAACGCCATCTGAGTGTCTGTTCTAAGCTGCAGGTTACATAGCTTGCAAACAAGAGCCAGCCTCAACCCAGAGCATGTGGACATGTTGACATTTTTGTATTCCAATTCTAATTTTAGAAAAGTGAATAAGAATCATGTTCGTATGAACAAATTTGAACAGTGACAGTTTTCCTGTTCTTCTGCATTATACCTCTGTATCAAACAGTAGCATTAATTGTTTGTTTATTATTTTATAATTTTGATATTTCAACAAATTCTGCTGCTTAATATCTTATTGCCGGCAAGTTTATATCCTAATTTCATAATGTGAATTTTATATGAGTACAACTTAATGCTTGTTTTGTTTATTTATATTTCGGATATTAAAATAAGTTTTACTGTTCAAAACCTGGACAAAATTTGTGTTTTATTTAAGGTTTAAAATGTCAAAATTAAATATAGTTAAACTCAATATGTGGCTTTTGCATTATGTAAAGTACACTTTTATACAGAAATACCCTGATTTAGGGTTTTATATAGTTATAATAAGCAAAACATTTAAGAAAAAAATTGTTTAGTTTTATCTGGTTAATCGAAAAAATAATCGTCCGATTAATCGACTTTCAAATAATTCTTAGTTGCAGCCCTAAAATACAATCAACTCGTTAACATGCTCCACAGTGACATGCAGTGCATTTAGTTATAATTGACTTTTAGTTTGCGTGCTTATGATTTATCATGGATTTCCTGCATTTACGGCCAGCAAAGCAACACGTGGTAAAATTCGAGTAGTGTTTTTATTTTTGAATAATAATTACAGATAAAATATTCGACTATTTGTACACATCCCTAAATCAAAATGCTTCAAGTAAGCCAGCCTCAAGCAAGGAGCCAGAACCTTGCCTCAGGGCAGCGAACAGTTGTACATGAAGCAAACTCCCATAGACTCACACAGCACCCCGCTTCTTTAGTTGAAACAGCTAAATGGCCTGACATGCTTGTGTGGCATGAACTAGTGTTGTCACGGTACCAAAATTTCAGTATTCGGTACCGATACCGGTACCAATTTCGGTACCACATGCTAATTAAAAAACACACTATTTTTAATAATAAAGTCAAACAAAAATAAAATGTACAAAAATCAATGCCATTCTTTATACTTATTTAAATTGTGTTTCAAGTTTTTCCGCAAGTAATAAAAGTATGAAAAACAGTAAACAAGTTTCACCCAAATTTAATTTGTCTTTTAATTAATTAAATTTAAACACATTTGATTTTTTTGGTAAATAAAGGGGATTTACTATTAAAATTAAAATATGGAATAAATATTGTGTGATTTCTTTAAAAAAATAAATATTTATTATTTTTTTTCAACAGTAGTAATAGTATCACATACATTCTACTAAATAATAGTAATATATTTCTGGCACAATGTCTTTAAGATGAACTTTTATTTTGACGGGTTGCCGTGAATACCTTTTAATTTCTGTGTGTAGCTATATGATATGACGCTGGTTTTACTCAAATGAAACGGTAAAATGCTCGTGAAGTGACTCTCAGAGCAGTTCTGGAGACGTTGTATATGTATTTATGTTCTCATTGAGACGACAGATGCTGAAATCACCGCGAGCATCAGGCGCGCTTCAGTGTGTGTAGTACAAAAAAAAAAAAAAAACGTGCGTCTCTGCCATTCATAAATTCATTTACATTTACATTTATGCATTTAGCAGACGCTTTTATCCAAAGCGACTTACAGTGCATTCAGGGTATACATTTATACATTTATCAGTATGTGTGTTCCCTGGGAATTGAACCCACGACCTTTTGCGCTGCTAACGCAATGCTCTACCACTGAGCCACAGGAACATTCATTCACACAGAGACTCGCAGAACATACAGGATTCATATCTGAATCGACTTTTGCGGCTTAATATTTACAGATACTAGTCCGTGTCGCGATTTGATTTAAGTCTAATGACCTACTTTTGATTAATTCATCTAAACTTTGACAAATTCCGCGCTAAACTGTAAACTCCGTTTTTATAACTGGATTCCGAGATTCCGTCCGCGTTTTCTGCATCGCAGAAATCATAGGGCCGTACGCTTCAAGGAACCGGGTTGACCGGGTTGACCGGGTACTCGGTACCACCGGTAAACCTGGTACCATGACGTTTTCATTTTTTTAGTACCGACTTGGTACCTAGCAACACTAGCATGAACAGCTCCTCGCTGCAGTAAAGCAAGCAAATTTATAATGCAAATAAACTAATATAAACAATGATTCAACCACTGTCAAATTACGCTGTTGCTTGGGTGCATGATACCGGGCATCTCAGAGAGGGTACGGAAAACTGTGGTAAATGGCTACACTCTGACAGATTACAGAGGTGCAAGCCCCTTCTATAAGGTGCCTGTATGCCCATAGGTGGAAAGTGATTGTGAACTCATTACTCACGTTTTTGCAGGAATGGCTGAAACTGGTTGAGAATCATCCACACAAAGTTTGTGTGGCTGCTATTTAAAATTTCCCTACTCTTTTAGTTGGCAGCTCTGAAAAGAATGACCAATAATAAGGTTTATGAGGGGCGAGAGATAGGAACTGAACCCTTCACTCCCCTCTATTCTGCCTATTTGGGATTTGGCTTTGGTTGTGTCAGATCATGCCTCCACAAGGCTGTCTTGGGACCCCTGTTTTAGACTGTCGGAACAACTGTTTGTTTTGGTGGCCACTCCAGAGGGTTACCCATCTCTAAGCAAAGACTGTCCCATAGGTTTGTGAACAAGATAACCCTGTCTTATACGGTCCAGAAAAGGGGGCTAAGAGCTCTTTTAACCAGGAGCCTGGCATCCTCATGTGCATGAGTGAGCAGACTGTTCATTCAAGACATTTGTCTGACAGCTGGCTGGTTATCCTAAAAAACCTTTGCCAGATTTTTTTTTAGCTGGGTGTGCCCACGTTTGCGCCTTTTGAGTTGTCTGTGCAAACGCATTTGAGCTCAGCAGGATTGGAAGCTCAACTAGGTCCACTGCTAGTCTGTGAAGGCTGCTTACTCTGACCCAGTGCCTTGTTCCTTCCTCTCAAGGAGCCTTAGTTAAGTTATGTTTCTTTGTGAACTCTCCATTACACTAGAGCTGTGCCTCGTTTACAAAAAAAAAATAAAAAAAAAAATAAAATATTGCTCAAGTGCTCTGAACAAACATTTAATCCTCCGACCATTAAACCATTCAAAATAAATCATTCACTTGGTTCTGTCACTGGGATCCTTCTGAAGTCTGTACAGAAATGCAAATAAGATGTTTAAACAGGACACATCAAGGCACATGTCATTTTACTTTTCCATCTGTCCATTGTCAGCAGACTCAAGCATGTGGAGTATGTCAATAACAGTATCAGTGATTATAATGGGTTCTATCTGCATTTGACGTGGCAATGCAACATTCACATCCAGTGTAGGCAAGTGTCAGCTGTTAAGCAACTGAACACAAGTGGGTGAGGCCCATGCTGCAATGATGTATAACTATTTGTTGATGTCTTGCTTTGGAGGCAGTAGTATGCAAATGTTGTGCCCATGTGATGTTACAAACTGCACAATATCCAAACTGACCATTTTTGGACCTTTACTAAATAAATGCTTTGTTTATGAGGAGTACATTTTAAGCTATGGCTCCTGCGGGACATTTTAATAATATGAAGACATCTTATATGACACAGGGCTTAGGATGGTGTCTCTAGGGGGTAATGACATTAGGCAGACAACTTGAGAGCTTCTAGGTGGTACCTTTCTGGTCTGATGTAAGACACAATGGAGTCCAGAGGAGGGAGAGGGTCAAAACTCATTCCTGGCTGTGTGGTCACTTCCTGTAAAAGACCAAAAGAACCTTTCTAGTACGCCATAATAAAACAGGTAAACCATATACGAACAAAACTACATATTTAATATTTTGTCAAATAGAGAAATATTCCTTATAAACCAATGTTATACAAAATCAACATGCAGTACTATATGTATATATGAGTTTGTAATTGTTTAGCTATACTTGAGAGCCCAATACCCTCATTTATATAGTGAAATATCAACCAACTAATAAGGGCATTTTGTGTGTCCTTAATGGGTAAAAAGGATTATAAATTGATCAAATCAGGTTTACATTAATATTTAGTGATTTGCATGTGAGGGTTATGTTCAGGGCTTGACATTAACACCTGCCAAATGCAAGTGGATTTCAATAATGGCGTGTAACAGTCACTCCCACTAGCCACTTTGGCAAGTTAGGGTTCCAGCAGGTCTTTAAAAAGTCTTCCATTTATGATCATGTGCTGGTTTCTCCACTACACACCTCGGATCACTTCCTTCTCACTCTTAGGGTGCTTTCAGACCTGTAGATCGTTTGCTTTGTTCCGAAACAGGGATTAATTAATTTGTTACATTGTTGCATTTTCTTCTTGGTTCGGTTCGCTTTCACAAGGCAACATTGCAAGGCATACCAAACTGTGTTTATGCAAGTCACATGTGAATAAAGTTGTCCTCTAATTGGTCAGTGTTCACCTGTTTACGTTCCTCTGCGTCATTAATCACGATGGATTGATAAATTCGCTCTGCAGGCTTACTGTGGCTTTATAGCTGTCCTGGCAAACGCAAAACCAATGTAGCCGTCATTCCGCTCTAATATATATACACACACACACACACACACACACACATATAATTATATTTAAATATATTTTCACTATATATATATATATATATATATATATATATATATATATATATATATATATATATATATATATATATATATATATATATATATATAGGGTGTAACGATAAATCGATTAATGGATCAATTCGTGATTTTCCTAATGCATCGAGATTCTCTCTTGAATTGATTCTGAACTTAGTTTTTAACAGCAGATGGCGCTCTAGGCTAGTTTTTAACTGAACACTCAAATGCTCACGAAGACCGCTTGTGCGATGCATTCGATTAATCGATTTATCGTTACATCCCTAATATATTATATTATATATATATATATATATATATATATATATATATATATATATATAAAATTGCAGTTTCAGACAGTGGGAATCAAGGCTTCGTCCGGACAGCATTCTTGTAAGTGCAATTAATTACACAACGTTTTAATATGAAAAGGTGCTCTTTGGTTTTCAACTGCAAAAACAAATATTCTCACTCACAAAATCACAGTTTCTCACAAATTCTCACTCGCACTCACAAGAGACACTGACTGTTGCTTTTTATATAACATATTTCCTGTTGTGAATTACGATACCGTTTGGTTTGTTTTTCCATTGGGTCAGATTGCTTTCTCACCACGAGCGAACCGCTCCAGAGTCCGTTTTCAATCGGGCCGAGGCCACCTCTTCAGGGAGGTCTCGGTACGCTTGTTTGGTCTGCTTTTGGTGCGCACCCGAGTGCAATTACTGCATTCACACCTGCCCAAACTAACCGCACCAAGAGGGACAACGAACTGTAGTGCGATTCAACCGAACTAAATGAGGCAGGTGTGAAAACACCCTTTAACCATCTGGGGTCTGAGGGTATTTTGGGGCCCCGGAGAAGTTTTGACATGCCCTGACATTTGTGCTTTTTTCAGTTGCTTATAAACATTTTAATGGCTAAAGACACTGTATTCAGCACAAACTGGGCTACAATAATATGTGAGCAGCATGTACGTACGTGATTGTGTTTTTGAGAAAACAACGTTTATGTGTGGTTAGAAAAAAAACTAACATTTTAAAGTAACTGAAATAAGGCCATAAAACACATACAGAACATTTGTTCACAAGACTTTTGAGAACTGTATCTTGTAGCCTAGAATATTTGCTTCAAAATGATCTGAAAATAATCTAACTCACTCATTCAGAGAAAACAATATACTGATTTAAATTTTGTAAGTCACTTTTTGAGTATAAAGGGTCTATGCGAGAGGGCATGAACTATCCTGGATAATGCTGTGACTCACACCTGAGAAGACAAAGGCCCACATAATGAGCTCCATAATGAGCCATTGAGTCAGGTATGTGAAAGAGGGAATTGCTACAAGAAAGAATGTGAGGAAAAAAGAAGTGTGTATACATATAACTATCACATAAAATAACTTGAGATTAACTTGCGAGTGCAGTTAAACAGTTTATTAGGAACAAACAAACAAATAAACAACAGAAGAGTCGAGACATCATGGGTGCAATATCCAAAACGATGGCAGGAAACTGGAACCCAGGAAAACGGGAGACAGCAGAAACTGCATGAGAAAACACAAAACAGACGTGAGCAACACAATGAATGGACAAAGACAAAGCAAACATGGTGACAATACATACACTACCAGTCAAATTATTTAAACAGTAAGATTTTTAATGTTTTTTTTTAAGAAGTGTCTTCAGCTCACCAAGCCTGCATTTATTTGATCCACAGTACAGCAAAAACAGTACATTATATTTATTATAATATATAGGCCTACATATTGTTACTATTCAAAATAAATAAAAGCACCCCCGCCCACACACACTAAAATTAATAAATAAATTAGTGAGCATGTTGATAGGCTTATCAGGAGCAACTATATTATTACATTAACAATCACAAATATTGCCCCTTTTATAACATAGATGGACACACGCTTTGCATGTATTATCATACAATACAAAAACAACATTTTATAACTGAGAAACCAAATTATTATGTTAAGCTTATTATAAACATGTTTGAGCAGGTTTTTGCAAACAGAGTAGGCTACTTCACAGTAAAGATTGGTCTAAACTTTCTTAGACATTACTTTTATATCATTGTTTATAGAACATATAACTATCCTCACGTCGTGCAACATTTAAATGCAATGAAAGGTTGCCTATCATATTTCAAAATGTTGCACTCGATTTCACACATTTTATTCTGGAGTTACAGTTTGGGAAAAGTTCAATTAGTAAATGCGTTCAACTTTGTCACAACAACACATTATCGAATGCCAATAAGAAACATTACTTACTCTGTATAAAATATCTCCTCCTCCGCCGGCTCCAGCTGCGCTCGCGTTCTGTTTGTGAGGTAAACAAAGCTTCAGCGCGTCTTCTGGGGGTAAATACAAGGCTTTTTCCTCTCAGCGCGTTTCTGAGGTAAATACAAGGCTTATTCCTCACAGCGTGTTCTTCCAAAACTGAAAAGTATCCGAGATGAACGCATTGCTGCTTTGTTTACGGTGGTGTGGGCGTTTACATGCCGCGTGGCTCACGTGGAGATTTGTAATAACAATAGCGCGAGCAGCGCGTGGGCGTGACCTAATTAGAGATAATGAGGCCAGACGGAAAAACTGGACCTGTCGTTGGTTTCATACGGATTACTTTATCACAGAATATTTGTTTTCGGTAAGACTTACTTCAGACATGTCAAGCTTTCTATAGATATATTTCTCATGTCTCTGTGTGAAGTATTTGCTGAGTTACAGTTCATTTTAGTGACGTGTTTCAAAAAGCAGTTCACGGAGAGAGCGAAGACTGAGAAATGTTTGTTTTCTTTATTCTTCAAAAGCACAAAGTTTAGTTGTTATTCACTCTCTCCGTGAACTGCTTTTTGAAACACGTCACTAAAATGAACTGTAACTCAGCAAATACTTGGTTGAGTGGTGGTTGAGGAGATTCCCCCCTTCTATGAAAAGCGCTTTGAGTACCCAGAAAAGCGCTATATAAATGTAACAAATTATTAAATTAATTATGAGTGTATACAAATAAAAGTAGACCCCTTACAGATTCGAATGGTGTATTGCTCTTATCTGTACGATCAAAAATGGCAGAGTAATTCAAGCTCATTTCGGCCTTATCAGGAAAATCTGCCTCAAAACACGTATACGCGTTTGTCGACCCCAGAGGGTTAACACAACACATACCCCTCCACATGTCATCTTTCGACGTTCCATCCTGACAAAACAACCACTCAATCCAAGCAGCTGAGTCCTTAGCCATCTTCAAGAATCGGCTAAAACATTTAATTTGATTTGATTTGGAATCAAAGATGGCGCCGGTGTGTGTGGCTAGCCGTCTGTGACATACCAGGCTGTTTGTTATTGTACTGCTTTTATTTATGATTATTCAACATGCCTCTACTGCATTCATCTATGATAGACAAACACTCTTTGACATCCGAAACTCTGTCGAGGAGTTGATTAAGCAGGATCCAAGTAAGGCAAGCATTTGTCTTCCTCCGGATGTCTCTTCTATACCGGAAAGTTTGCGCCGGCTGCCCTGTGCCTTTTCCGGAAGAAAACAGCGCCGCAGACGTGGGAAGCGAGGTGGCGTATCCACCAGATGGAAACTGGACCTGGCGTCCTCTGTAGTACCTCACTCATACCCTTATGTTGTCCGATGTGGGCTGGTCTCGGATCGCGGTTGCTCTGGGCGCTGTGTGGAGTCGCTGTATTGCTGGATCCGGCCTGTTGTACCCGTTCTTGACTTGACTCTCCCGCAGGTAAGTCTGCCTCGTCTCTGCAGAGGTGGAGTGGATTTAACGAACCTTCGCCCACTGTGTCGTGCATCACAGTCGGCTCATGATTCGATCTTGGTCAGAATGACTCGGATTAATTCAAGATCATTAGTTAATAAGACCTTCATATTGAATGACCTTTTCACTTCACGAGATCTGGATTTTCTATTTGTGACTGAGACTTGGCTAAATGTCGGAGACCTTAGCTCTTTTACTGAGCTTGTACCACCGGATTGTACCTTTTTTAATTCCCCCCGCACCACTGGTCATGGTGGTGGACTTGCATCAGTTAAAAAAAAAAAAAAAAAAGATGGCCGGAGTTTGCAGCCTGATGTCTATTCCAGCTTTGAATTACAACTGATGCATGTTGATTCAGTAAATCATGTGCTTTGTGCGTTGGTTTACCGACCACCCAAATTCAGGAGTTTATTCTTGAGTTTACCGAATTCTTAGGAGGAATTATGACTACTTATGACAGAATCCTCATTCTTGGAGATTTTAATATTCATGTTTGTTGTCCCTCCAACGCACTGGCCAAAGACTTTTTAAACCTTATTGACTCATTTAATCTCGTTCAGTCTGTGACTGGTCCAACACATGAACATGGCCACACACTGTATCTTGTCCTATCCTATGGTTTATCTGTATGTGAGTGAAACTATTGACAATGGCTTCTCCGATCACAAGTCTGTCATTTTTGGAGTTTCCTTTCCAAGACCTGCTGTTAAACCATGTGCACTTGCAAGCTGGCTCCGTACAGTGAATTCTGTGACTGTTCTTGATTTTTTTAATTTTTACAATAATTGTTCTTTTTTTAATGAGAATCATGAATTCTCACCTTCTCAGTTAAGTGCTGAAGAGCTACTTTCTTCATTTAACTCTGCGTGTACCGGTATCCTTGACACTATCGCTCCATTAAAGGTTAGGCATACTAAATGTAAATCAGAACCATGGTTAAATGACCCTACTCGTGCACTCCGAAAGGTCTGTAGGACATGCTTCAAGTTTCCTATGATATTTTAAGGGGGTCGCTGTCAAAATATCAGATAATGGTCAAAAGAGCAAGGGCCAATCAGCAGACAGAGACTGATGTTGTCATCTTCCACAGGCTCTGAGATTCCTGCCTGCACAGGAACCTGGACCACAGCTAAGACCAAGTGATGCACACACTTTTTTTTGTTTGTTTTTCTTCAGAGCACATAAACATTATACACTTTGGAAATGCCAGGTATGTGATGTTCATTCTATATATTTCAACATGACATATACTACCAGTCAAAAGTTTTTGAGCAGCAAAATTTTTAATGTTTTTGTAAAGAATACTCTTCTGCTCACCAAGTCTGCATTTATTTGATCCAAAATACAGCAAAAGCAGTAATATTGTGAAATATTTTTACTATTTGAAATAACTGCTTTCTATTTGAATATTTTTTTTAAATGTAATTTATTCCTGTGATCAAAGCTAAATTTTCAGCATCAATACTCCCGTCTTACTCCAAGTGTATATACACCATACCATTCAAAAGCTTGGAGTCATATATATATAGAAATTAAAACTTTTATATAGCACAAAAGTGATGATAAAGACATTTATAATGTTACAAAAGATGCTGTTCTTCTGAACTTTCTATTCATCAAAGAAACCTGAAAAAAGTCTACTCAGCTGTTTTCAAAATAATAATAATAATAATAATAATAATAATAATAATAATAAATGCTTTTTAAGCAGCAAATCAGAATGCTAGAATGATTTCTGAAGGATCATGTGACTGGAGTAATGATGCTAAAAATTCAGCTTTGATTGTTCCTAATAAACTGTTTAACTGCACTTGCAAGTGAATCTCAAGTTATTTTGTGTGATAGTTAAATATATTCTAAAACTACAAACAAAAAATATACACATTTCTTTTGTCCTCACATTCTTTCTTTCTTTCACACTACTATTCATGATCATTAACACCTCCTCGCATATGCCCTTTCGAAAGAAAGTGTCTTAGAAAATTTAAATCAATATATTGTTTTCTGTGAGCGAGTAAACAAGATGATTTTCACATCATTTTGAAGCAAAAACTCAAAAGTCTTGTGAACAAATGTTCTGTATGTGTTTTATGGCCTTATTTCAGTGACTTTAAAATGTTAGTTTTTCACTAATAACGCATAAACGTTGCTTTCTCAAAACACAATCATGTCTAATAACACTGTAATCAGCACAAACTGGGCTACAACAATATGTGAGCAGCATGTATGTACTGTACATACATGCTGCTCACATATTGTTGTAGCCCAGTTTGTGCTGATTACAGTGTTATTAGACTTTAGCCATATGTTTATAAGCAACTGAAAAAGCACAAATGTCAGGGCATGTTAAAACTTCTCCAGGCCCCCAAAACACCAGAGGGTTAAACACCGTTGCCTGTGTTTTATCCTATTGGTAATTAATGTAAAACAAATGCTAAAAAGAAGACTATTTTGTGAGTGCAGATCATGGTCTCATATACCAAGTGGTGCAAATGGCTTTGTAAATTTTACTTTACAATATATATATATATATATATATATATATATATATATATATATATATATATATATATATATATATATATATATATATATATATATATATATATATATATATATATATACAGTGAGGAAAATAAGTATTTGAACACCCTGCTATTTTGTTTAGAACTAAGTTCTCCCACTTAGAAATCATGGAGGGTCTGAAATTGTCATCGTAGGTGCATGTCCACTGTGAGAGACATAATCTAAAAAAAAAAATCCAGAAATCACAATGTATGATTTTTAACTATTTATTTGTATGATACAGCTGCAAATAAGTATTTGAACACCTGAGAAAATCAATGTTAATATTTGGTACAGTAGCCTTTGTTTGCAATTACAGAGGTCAAACGTTTCCTGTAGTTTTTCACCAGGTTTGCACACACTGCAAGAGGGATTTTGGCCCACTCCTGCACACAGATCTTCTCTAGATCAGTCAGGTTTCTGGCCTGTCGCTGAGAAACACGGAGTTTGAGCTCCCTCCAAAGATTCTCTATTGGGTTTAGGTCTGGAGACTGGCTAGGCCACGCCAGAACCTTGATATGCTTCTTACAGAGCCACTCCTTGGTTATCCTGGCTGTGTGCTTCGGGTCATTGTCATGTTGGAAGACCCAGCCTCGACCCATCTTCAATGCTCTAACTGAGGGAAGGAGGTTGTTCCCCAAAATCTCGCAATACATGGCCCCGGTCATCCTCTCCTTAATACAGTGCAGTCGCCCTGTCCCATGTGCAGAAAAACACCCCCAAAGCATGATGCTACCACCCCCATGCTTCACAGTAGGGATGGTGTTCTTGGGATGGTACTCATCATTCTTCTTCCTCCAAACACGTTTAGTGGAATTATGACCAAAAAGTTCTATTTTGGTCTCATTTGACCACATGACTTTCTCCCATGACTCTGGATCATCCAAATGGTCATTGGCAAACTTAAGTCGGGCCTGAACATGTGCTAGTTTAAGCAGGGGAACCTTCCGTGCCATGCATGATTTCAAACCATGACGTCTTAGTGAATTACCTTTAGATCATTGAGACCCCACGAAGTGAGATCTTGCATGGAGCCCCAGTCCGAGGGAGATTGAAAGTCATGTTTAGCTTCTTCCATTTTCTAATGATTGCTCCAACAGTGGACCTTTTTTCACCAAGCTGCTTGGCAATTTCCCCGTAGCCCTTTCCAGCCTTGTGGAGGTGTACAATTTTGTCTCTAGTGTTTTTGGACAGCTCTTTGGTCTTGGCCATGTTAGTAGTTGGATTCTTACTGATTGTATGGGGTGGACAGGTGTCTTTATGCAGCTAACGACCTCAAACAGGTGCATCTAATTTAGGATAATAAATGGAGTGGAGGTGGACATTTTAAAGGCAGACTAACAGGTCTTTGAGGGTCAGAATTCTAGCTGATAGACAGGTGTTCAAATACTTATTTGCAGCTGTATCATACAAATAAATAGTTAAAAATCATACATTGTGATTTCTGGATTTTTTTTAGATTATGTCTCTCACAGTGGACATGCACCTACGATGACAATTTCAGACCCCTCTATGATTTCTAAGTGGGAGAACTTGCAAAATAGCAGGGTGTTCAAATACTTATTTTCCTCACTGTATATACACACAGGTGCTGGTCATATAATTAGAATATCATCAAAAAGTTGATTTATTTCACTAATTCCATTCAAAAAGTGAAACTTGTATATTATATTCATTCATTACACACAGACTGATATATTTCAAATGTTTATTTCTTTTAATTTTGATGATTAGAGCTTACAGCTCATGAAAGTCAAAAATCAGTATCTCAAAATATTAGAATATTTACATTTGAGTTTGAATAAATGACCATTCCTACAGTATAAATTCTGGGTATCTCTCGTTCTTTGAAACCACAATAATGGGGAAGACTACTGACTTGGCAATGATCCAGAAGACGAACATTGACCCCCTCCACAAAGACGGTAAGTCACAGAGGGTCATTACTGAAAGGTGTGGCTGTTTACAGAGTGCTGTATCAAAGCATATTAAATGCAAAGTTGACTGGAAGGAAGAATTTGGGTAGGAAAAGGTGCACAAGTAACAGGGATGACCGCAAGCTTGAGAATACAGTCAAGCAAAGCCGATTCAAACACTTGGGAGAGCTTCGCAAGGAGAGAACTGAAGCTGGAGTCAGTGCATCAAGAGTCACCACGCTCAGACGTCTTCAGGAAAAGGGCTACCAAGCCACTTCTGAACCAGAGACAACGTCAGAAGCATCTTAACTGGGCTGTGGAGAAAATGAACTGGACTGTTGCTCAGTGGTCCAAAGTCCTCTTTTCAGATGAAAGTAAATTTTGCATTTCATTTGGAAATCAAGGTCCCAGAGACTGCAGGAAGAGTGGAGAGGCACAGAATCCATGTTGCTTGAAGTCCAGTGTGAAGTTTCCACAGTCAGTGATGATTTGGGCTGCCATGTCATCTGCTGGTGTTGGTCCACTGCGTTTTCTGATGTCCACAGTCAACGCAGCCATCTACCAGGAAATTTTAGAGCACTTCATGCTTCCTTCTGTTGACAAGCTTTATGGAGAAGCTGATTTTCCAGCAGGACTTGGCACTTGCCCACACTGCCAAAGGTACCAAAAACTGGTTCAATGACCATAGTGTTACTGTGCTTGATTGGCCAGCAAACTCGCCTGACCTGAACCCCATAGAGAATCTATGGGGTATTGTCAAGAGGAAGATGAGAGACACCAGACCCAACAATGCAGATGAGCTGAAGGTCACGATCAGAGCAACCTGGGCTCTCATAACACCTGAGCAGTGCCACAGACTGATCGACTCCATGCATGCCACGCTGCATTGCTGCAGTAATTCAGGCAAAAGGAGCCCCAACTAAGTATTGAGTGCTGTACATGCTCATACTTTTCATTTTCATACTTTTCAGTTGGCCAAGATTTCGAAAAATCCTTTCTTTGCATTGGTCTTAAGTAATATTCTAATATTTTGAGATACTAATTTTTGACTTTTATGAGCTGTAAGCTCTAATCATCAAAATTAAAAGAAATAAACATTTGAAATATATCAGTCTGTGTGTAATGAATGAATATAATATACAAGTTTCACTTTTTGAATGGAATTAGTGAAATAAATCAACTTTTTGATGATATTCTAATTATATGACCAGCACCTGTATATATATATTTGAGTGCTGTCAATCGATGAAAAATTTTTATCGCGTTAATCACAGTCATGGCCTTTGATTAATCAGGATTAATCACAAATTTAAAATACTAGGATTTACCTGTCAATGTGTTGAAATAAAGATGCATGTCAAACTAATTTAAGGAAACAGAACCTTTCACACTTCCGCCAGGTATGAGACATAATCCTTGTTATTCTTTTATCATTATTCTTTTGTTTTTATTCAGCCATTATCAGCCTTTATACTGGCAATAAAACATTTACCAAGCCACATCGCTTCAATCCCAGTATACATTTACCCAACTATTATCAAAAGTATTTCTAAATAAATACAAAAAAACATTTTCTTGCGACCTTACGTGAAGTATTATGACAAAATGCATTACGAAGAAGAATTGGACCTGTTCTGCAGGTGCATTAGAGCTAATATTAGCATCATGCTTAAGACAATTTATGAGATTAATAGTACACTTTTACTCAGAACTCACTTTAAACCACCATCGAGTGTTTGTAATAACTTCCTTTTACGATCACATGTGGAATTTGGTCGTTTACTGTTGTCAAAATATGCCATTTATAGCCTATTATATCGCTGCACAAATTAGCATTTCAGATATACACATTCCTCTCAAGAATCTTAAGAGTCCTATCGTAATCGTGTGTTTATTATCTTATATAATCTATAGTGGCTGTTGTCATGTTTATTTCTGCTGTGTGAAAGTCTTAACATGTATGCTCTGCTGAAACTCATGTTTTTTGTGATGTTACAACCGCCTCTCCGTTCTTAAGTTGCCAGGGATACATTAAGTATAATACACATTAGTAAAAGGATCTATTTTAATATTTATTTGTCTATATACACCTTGTGCGGCCGTGGTACATTATAAAAGTATCCCAAAAAAACCACAACCCACGGATCTGTAATTTTTTCCTGTGACTTTATTTTCAAAATAGCCCACTTGTGCTGCTGCCCTGGCAACACTGGTTCACTGTACCTTCATCACACAATGATAGATAACCTTCCGCGCTGCGATGACGGGAAGAAGTTGGGATCAAACCTTATCAAGCAATTAATTTGCGTTAAAAAAAACATTATTAAATTATACACACACACACACACACACACACACATACATATACACTGAACAAAATTATAAACGCAACACTTTTGTTTTTGCCCCAATTTTTCATGAGCTGAGCTCAAAGATCTAAGAACATTTCTATATACACAAAAGGCCTATTTCTCTCAAATATTGTTCACAAATCTGTCTAAATCTGTGTTAGTGAGCACTTCTCCTTTGCCAAGATAATCCATCCACCTCACAAGTGTGGCATATCAAGATGCTGATTAGACAGCATGATTATTGCACAGGTATGCCTTAGGCTGGCCACAATAAAAGTCCACTCTAAAATGTGCAGTTTTATCACACAGCACAATGCCACAGATGTCGCAAGTTTTGAGGGAGCGTGCAATTGGCATTCTGACTGCAGGAATGTCCACCAGAGCTGTTGCCCGTGAATTGAATGTTCATTTCTCTACCATAAGCTGTCTCCAAAGGTGTTTCAGAGAATTTGGCAGTACATCCAACCGGCCTCACAACCGCAGACCACGTGTAACCACACCAGCCCAGGACCTCCACATCCAGCATCTTCACCTCCAAGGTCTGAGACCAGCCACCCGGACAGCTGCTGCAACAATCGGTTTGCATAACCAAAGAATTTCTGCACAAACTGTCAGAAACCGTCTCAGGGAAGCTCATCTGCATGCTCGTCGTCCTCATCGGGGTCTTGACCTGACTGCAGTTCGTCATTGTAACCAACCTGAGTGGGCAAATGCTCTCTTCACAGATGAATCCCAGTTTTCACTGTACAGGGAGATGGCAGACAGCGTGTATGGCGTTGTGTGGGTGAGCAGTTTGCTGAAGTCAACGTTGTGGATCGAGTGGCCCATGGTGGTGGTATGGGCAGGTGTATGTTATGGACAACGAACACAGGTGCATTTTATTGATGGCATTTTGAATGCATAGAGATACCGTGACGAGATCCTGAGGCCCATTGTTGTGCCATTCATCCACGACCATCACCTCTTGTTGCAGCATGATAATGCACAGCCCCATGTTGCAAGGATCTGTACACAATTCCTGGAAGCTGAAAACATCCCAGGTCTTGCATGGCCAGCATACTCACCAGACATGTCACCCATTGAGCATGTTTGGAATGCTCTGGATCGGCGTATACGACAGCGTGTTCCAGTTCCTGCCAATATCCAGCAACTTCGCACAGCCATTGAAGAGGAGTGCACCAGCATTCCACAGGCCACAATCAACAACCTGATCAACTCTATGCAAAGGAGATGTGTTGCACTGTGTGAGGCAAATGGTGGTCACACCAGATACTGACCGGTTTTCAGACCCCCCCAATACAGTAAAACTGCACATTTTAGAGTGGCCTTTTATTGTGGCCAGCCTAAGGCACACCTGTGCAATAATAATGCTGTCTAATCAGCATCTTTATATGCCACACCTGTGAGGTGGATGGAGTACCTCGGCAAAGGAGAAGTGCTCACTAATAAATTTAGACAGATTTGTGAACAATATTTGAGAGAAATAGGCCTTTTGTGTACATAGAAAAAGTCTTAGATCTTTGAGTTCAGCTCATGAAAAATGGGGGCAAAAACTATATACACACACACACACACACACACATACATACAGTGCCCTCCAAAAGTATTGGAACAGTGAAGACAAAATTGTTCTGTTGGCTGTGGAGTCAAGACATTTGCAAATATGATGAAAAGATGAATATGAGACAAAACTACAGAATGTCACATTTTATTATTAGCCGTTTCAACACATACATGTTTTACCAAATAAAAAGAACAGCACTTTTAGAGTTCATCCCTCTTATTGATGTGAGCATAAGTATTGGGACATTTGAACATTAGGCAGATATAAAAGATTAAAAGCTATTATTTAGTTGCAGATCCCTTGCGCACTATCACAGCAGTGAGTCTGTGACCCATTAACATCACCTGACTCTTGGTCACATCCTTTGAAATACTTTTCCCAGCCTTTAATGCAGCCAATTCCAATAGGGGTTATGCGCAACAGACTTCCGTATTCTGCTAACCAGGTCTCGTTGCTTCCGGTTCACACGTTTTGAAAGTGCCCCGTTAAATATGAAGCTGTTTTACTCAAGATGCCTTCAAAGTAGACACTAAAGATAATCATAACCAATGTCCATCACATATGTGGATTAATATATAAAGGTTTTTTATTTTTATTATTTTCAATAACATTTATATATAAAAGTCTAAAAAAACGTCAACAATAAAAACAGCTAGCTAATTTAACTGATTACCTTAAAAGTCCATTGATATCGCCATTATTTAATACTGCTATTAATACGTTCTCTGACAAGTGGAAGCGATGAGACCTGTTTTCCGGGTTTGGTCAGGTGACGTTCGACATATACCCAATTGTTGCTCGTTTTGGGGAGTTTCTGCCTTTACTCTCCTATTCAGCTGGTGAAATTCATGTTCAATCGGATTTAAATCAGATTGACTTGGGCAATCTAAGACTTTCCATTTCTTTGCCCTTATAAATTCCTGACTGAACTGGCAGGGTGTTTTGGGTCATTGTCCTTATGCAATATGAAGCACTTCCCAATGAATCTGGTGGCATTTTCTTGAATATCGGTAGGCAAGATGGTTTTGTACCCTTCCAAATTCATTCTGCTACTGTCATTATACATTAAGTCATCAGTAAAGTTGAGATGGCCTGTTCCAGAGGCAGCCATGCATGCCCATGCCATGACACCACCTCCACCATGCTTTACAGATGAGGCTGTATGCTTGGGATCATTGCAGTTCCCTTTTTTTCTCAACATTTTTGCTTTCCCATCACTTTGATAAAGGTTCATCTTTGTCTCATCGGTCCATAAACACAGTTCCAAAAATCTTCTGGCTCACCTTTGTGCTTTTTTGCAAACTCCAATCTTGCCTTTCTATTTTTGGAGCTGGTCAGAGGTTTGTATCTTGCTGTGTAGCATTTGTAATTCTGTGTCAATTTCCCTCGAGGACAGTAGATTGTCAGAGCATCACCCCAGCTTTCTGGAAGTTGTTGGTGATTTTACAAACACGTCTTTTTGTGTTCATTTTCACAGCTTTTATGATTTGTCTGTCATCAACTACTGTTGTTTCCTCAGCTGATCAGGTAGTTGTTGGTTGCTGGTGTTTCCATGCCCTTGGTTTTTGCTATAGCTCTAATTTACTTCCTCTTTTCTTTTAGCATCCAAATTGCTTGCTTTTCTCTCAAAGTCAGCTCCCTCATCTTCATCCTGGTTTGTGTGTGTCATCATCGAATGCAAGATTCAGAATGCAGAAGTAATGGATATAACTGATACGACACATTCCCTGCTTTTAATATCTAAAGAATTAATGCAACAGGACACAGCTGAACACTTAGAAAGACCTGTGAGGCAACTGTTCCAATACTTATGCTCACATCAGATAGGGGGATGAAACTCTAAAAGTGCTGAACTTCTTAGCTGGTAAAACATCTATGTGTTGAATCACCCAATAATAAAATGTGACATTCTGTAGTTTTGTCTCATATTCATCTTTTAATCATATTTGCAAATGTCTTGACTCCACAGCCAACAGAGCAATTTTGTCTTTACTGTTCCAATACTTTTGGAGGGCACAGTACATATACATATATATACACACACAAACCATGTATCACATACAAACCATATACTATCGTAATCTTGTAATTTGGATATTTCGTGGGTACAGAGGTTTCTCTGTGTTTGCTGTGGTCAGATATCAACATGGAAGAGTACAGGAAGTGACAGGATGAGACGGGGTGGGATATGAGACGCAGTTATGATTGATAAGCGACAGACGAATCAGGTCTCAGAGTGTCATAGCGTGAGCACGGAAGAGTAAACGCACAGAGACAGCCCAGGGAGCTGCTAATGCTCATCAGATAGCATAAATCGATGGAAAATTAATAGAGATGATGATTCTGTCTGAAGAAATATGAAGTAAACATGAGTAAATATATATGTATATGCATCTTTGGAATATAAGCCCTTATTGACGCTGTTCAGTGAAGCTTTGTGAACTGAATTTCTATTCTAAATATGACATACAGATTTATTATTTTGCACTCCTGACATAAATTACTAAATTACTGTCACTGCAACAATGTTTTATCAAAATAGTGGTCAAATATCGAAGCTAGAGTCTTTAGTCTTGCTGCTGATGCACAGTTTGTCCAGATCAAGTAAGAGTGTGATGTTTTAACCTGCTGTTAAAGTGAAACATGAATAATCTGGGTCCGTTGCCGATCTTTGACAGCTAAGGGGTTAAATGTTTGTTCTTGTGAAAATGATTTTCTCATGGCTTAAAGGGGTCATCGGATGCCCATTTTCCACAAGTTGATATGATTCTTTAGGGTGTTAAGGAAAAGTCTATAACATACTTTGGTTAAAATTTCTCAATGGTAGTGTAAAAAACACCTTCTTTACTCTGTCAAAATCAGCTCTGTTTTCATCAAGCCATTCTAGTCCATGTTGCTTTAAATGCTAATGAGCTCTGCTCACCTCGCCCCTCTCTTCCGTGGGGTGATGAGCAGACTTTAAACTTCAGCTGCGAAACTGGCTAACTAGCACATTATTAGGAAAGGCTATTTACAAAGATTCATAAAAAAACCCTTATACTCGCTTCTTCTGTAGATGAAGCTGGATCACGAATGATTTGTGCGAACATAGACGCATTTAGGCAGATTGGGGATCGGCGCATTCCCTTAAAAACGAAAGTAACGTTCATCCTCTGTCTTCAGGTGTTGGGAGTAAATGACGACTGCCATATTCATTATTACATCCAACAACAAAACACCTCAATCGCTTAATCTGAGACATCTTGTCTTCCCCTGCACCTGAGTAGACACAATGGCGGACTGATGACAGCTCACTTAGGGCGGGTCTAACGTCAGATGGCCTTGTCAATCAACTATCGTGGGAGCGGTCTGTTCAGAACTATGTCAATCTGACAGGAATCTCAGAACAGCTTGATATGAAAAAGGGGATTTTAAAACAGGGATTTAAAAAAAAAAAACACTGGGTGGATTTTTATCATTATAGGATGGATGTGTACACACACTTCCAACACACATTTGTATTCAAACAACTTGTAAAGTAAGTTTTGCATCCGATGACCCCTTTAAAATAGCTTGAATGCTAGCAAAACATCTACAGAAAAATATACCGGATTAACCTCAGTGCCTTCTCACTAGAACCCTGCTTTACAGCACAGTTAATGATATGCTAATGACAGGATCCCTTGACGTGATTGGTTATTGATTTTTGTGACGTAGCAAAAGAAAGGCTGTTTCAAACTGTGTTTCTGGGACTGCCTTTGGGAAAGTACTAGGAGAAAATACTCAGCAATGGTGTTGATTAATGGACTGGCACATGGTTTGTCTAAAAGCATATTAACCCTTTAGGCGCCAGGGGTTTTTTTGAAAAATGCTGGATTTTGACATCAAGATCTCAAAAGCTTGTGGTTTGAAAGGGCTTGAAGATAGAGATCTACTGTAAATTAGAAAAATGTTGGGCATGACTGAAAGTTTATGTGGCGTGCAAAATATACTATCTACTTTGCATATTATGACGTCATCAGGGGGCGGCCCTCTTGAATTTCATAATATTCAGAAAATAGTAGATATTGAATTGATGTTATTAACTTAATTGAATGTTTTTTTTTTGTCTTTTTATTTTCATTCCAAATGATCAGAAAAGAGGAAACCAACAATAAAACAGGAAAAAGTACAAAATTATTACTATATTACTATACTATATAGTAGTAAAACGCATGTGAACAGTAGCCTACTTTTTGATCCGTTCATCAGTAATATTCAGGAAATAGTAGATATTGAATGGATGTTATTATTTGCAAGGTTTTTTTTTTTTTTGTCTTTTTATCCTCATTCCAAATGATCAGGAAAAGAGGAAATCAACCGTAAAACAGGAGAAAGTAGTAAATTATTACTATATTACTGTGCCATCAGTTGATCAGTTGACCAGCTATCTGCCCAATCATGTATCTAGGTGACACGGTTTATAGTTCTTGAGAGTATGGTACCTCTCATTGCATGGCACAGCGCACAGACCTACCCCACACTGACTGCACCTGTACTGTCTGCCGGCGGACCTTTGAGCACGCGCGATCAGAACAAACGACGCAATCTGGCCGATCATCAGCAATGCGATGCCTCTCTTATGGACACTAAGACCACGTCCACCCCTGCCACCCTCATCCCTGTTGGGCAAAGGCTCGAAATTATCACTTGATGGTGCTTCGTGAACACGCTCGCCTTGCGCGGCGGCACCATTGCACATGCAAAGATGTACTGAGAGAAGCGCGATCATTAGACGATCGATTGTCATTTCCAAAAGGCAAATATTCCCCTTCAGAGTCAGAATCAGATGGAATCAGTCAGATGGCGCCGAGCATGGCAGCAGTGTTGCGAGCTCCGAGAAAACTCTGCACTTTTTCGTATGTTTTATTTGTTATTTTGTTGTTTTACGTGCTGGATGTTGTTAGTATAACTGTCTACGATAGACACACACTTTTAACCCTCTGGGGTCTGAGGTCATTTTGGGGCCCTTGAGATGTTTTGACATGCCCTGATATTTGTGCTTATTTCAGGTACTTAAAACATACTATTGACCAACATGTAATTTTTTTTGTATTCAGCACAAACTCTGCTACAATAATATGTGACCAAGATGGATGTACATGTTTGCATTTTTTAGAACAAAAATATTATGCGTGGTTAGTAAGTTTTGGGGGGAAAAATGTAGCTGAAATAAGGCTATAAAACCCACACTAAATAGTCCTGAACAAGACTTTTGAGTAATCAGTCTTGTAGGCTAGAATATTTACTTCAAAATTATGTGAAAATCATTCTGCTTACTCATTCACATAAAACAATATATTGATTTACAATTTTCAAGACATGATTTGTGGTCGAGGGTCTATATGCGAGGGAGTGGCAATGGCCATGAATATTAAGTGTGTCTCACCTGAGAGACAAAGGGCCCTCCCCTAATGGCCCATCAGTGTGACTGTGAGGCAGGTAAGAGAGAATGTAAGGAGATTGAAAAAAAGGTTTTTTTTTTATTATTTGTATTTTATTTACAACACAGTATAATCAAAACATACATAATGAAGGTCAAAGACACATTATTGTGCACACTGATCTAACCATAGAGATGTGAACAGAGTCATTCCTGCAACAGATTCTGTTCAGCAAGTGAAATAAGTAAATCATACCTGATATTTACGTGTGTTATTTAAGTGTTTCT
This sequence comes from Onychostoma macrolepis, assembly GCF_012432095.1. Classification (NCBI taxonomy): domain Eukaryota; kingdom Metazoa; phylum Chordata; class Actinopteri; order Cypriniformes; family Cyprinidae; genus Onychostoma; species Onychostoma macrolepis. Next base: position 21,021,299 of record NC_081172.1, on the reverse strand, counting down.
ACTTCTTTCCATGGATTCAAGAAGAAAAAAACATAATCGGTAGAAAAGGAGCTTGTTTTAACATAGAATATCAGTGTAGTTGAACATCTGATGTTGGTACAGCGCTCTCAGAGGAAAACAGTTTGAAGAGACATCAGGATACATCTGGTGCTGGTATCTGATTCAATAAAATACAAAAAAAAAAAAACAACAACATTTGTGAGCATGTTAATATCAGGAACATCTGTATGTATATATATATATACATACATATACATAGGTTTTGTAGCCATAGACTCACACATGCTTTGTACTATCATAAAAAAGAGAAAGAAATCTTATATCTGAGAAACTAATTATTGTTTAGCACATTATTAAAATCTATTTCTGAACAGAGTAGGCTATTAATAATAAACATGTACTAAACATTCTTAGACGCGTAGAATTCATCATGTTGTCGTTTGGGAAAACCCCAACTAACTGTTAGTAAATCTGTTCAAGTTTATGTCACAATAAAATGTTAACTAATGCAAAAAAGAAACATTACTTACTCATCAGATTGATCTCCTCTGCTGGATGAAATCGTGTTCTTCTTTCGAGGGAAATCCTTCCTTTACTCAGCGCGAACAGTAACAGTAGCCACGATGAGGATCTCAGCTCTTTGTTTGTGTTGGGCGTTTGCACGTGCGCACGTCCCTATTTACATATGAACGGCGCGAGCCGCGCGAGGGCGGGATCTCATTAGAGATAATGAGTCAGACGGGACAGACTGAACATCGTGTTGGTTTCATACTGATTACTCCATCACAGAATGTTTGTTTTCAAACTAGACACTTCAAGCTTTCTATAGATATAACTCTCATGTCTCTGTGTTGAGTATTCACTGAGTTACAGTTCATTTTAGTGATGCGTTTCCAAAAACAGTTCGCGGAGACGGAGAAGACAGAGAGCACACCCTGTTTGTTTTCTTTATTCTTCAAAAGCACAAAGTTTAGTTGTTATTATGAGTGTACACAAATAAAAGTAGACCCCTTACAGATTCGAATGGTGTATTGCTCTTATCTGTACGATCAAAAATGGTAAAAGTAATTCAAGCTCATTTCGGCCTTATCAGGAAAATCTGCCTCAAAACGCGTATACGCGTTTGTCGACCCCAGAGGGTTAAGGAACTGTATGGGAATATAAGCAAGCAGGAAACCGTGTACCCGAATGCAGCATTTATTGTTACGGGGGACTTTAACAAAGCCAACTTCAGAACAATAGCTCCAAAATACTTCCAACACATCACCATCAACACACGTGGTGATCGTGTACTGGACCACTGCTACTCTCCTTTCTGGGACGCCTACAAATCGCTCCCCATGCCCACCTTTCAACAAATCAGATAATTCTTCCGTTCTGCTCCTGCCTGCTTATAGGCAGAAACTGAAACGAGAAGCTCCCGCCCTCAGGACAATTCAATACTGGTCGGACCAATCGGACGCTATACTACAGGACTGTTTTAATCACGTGGACTGGGACATGTTCAGAGGAGGCAGAGGAGGCAAGTGCAATCTCCATTTCTGTCGCGGATGTAACCCGATCCTTCAGAGGGGTGAATATCCATATGGCTGTGGGTCCTGATGGCATCCCAGGCCGTGTGCTCCGAGCATGCGCATTCCAGCTAGCCGGGGTTTTCACAGACATTTTCAACCTTTCCTTCTCTCTGTCTGTGGTTCCCTTATGCTTCAAAAAATCCACCATTGTGCCCATACCAAAGAAAAATAAAATCACATGCTTGAATGACTGGAAGCCTGTTGCTCTGACACCCATCTTCAGCAAGTGTTTTGAGAAACTCATCACAGACTACATCTGCTCTGTGCTGCCTGCTTCACTGGATCCGCTGCAATTTGCATATCGCAGCAACCGTTCCACAGACGATGCTATTGCCTTCACCCTGCATACTGCCCTTTCCCACCTAGAAAACAAGAACGCCTATGTGAGAATGCTGTTTGTTCACTACAGCTCCGCATTCAATACCATAGTGCCTGCCACACTGGTTGTGAAGCTCCAGACTCTGGGACTTAACAGATCTCTGTGCAGCTGGATCCTGGACTTTCTGACAGGCAGAAGTCAGGTGGTCAGAATGGGCAACAACACTTCATCTCCGCTGACCCTCAACACTGGTGCTCCTCAGGGCTGCGTCCTCAGCCCACTCCTGTACTCCCTGTACACACATGACTGTACAGCCACACACAGCTCCAACGTCATTGTCAAATTCACTGACGACACAACAGTGATAGGCCTGATCACTGACAACGATGAGACTGCCTACAGAGCGGAGGTGAGTACCCTGACTAAATGGTGTCAGGAGAACCACCTCTCACTCAACATCGACAAGACCAAGGAGCTGGTGGTGGATTTCAGGAGGCAGAGCAGAGAACACACACCCATCACCATTGACAAGACACCTGCGGAGCAGGTAAACAGCTTTAAGTTCCTCGGTGTTCACATCACTGAGGATCTTACATGGTCCGCTCACACAGATGCAGTGCTGAAGAAGTCACATCAACGCCTCTTCTTCCTGAGACGGCTGAGGAAGTTTGGAATGAGCCCCAGCATCCTCAGATCATTCTACACCTGCACTGTGGAGAGCATCTCCACAGGTTTGGAAACAGCACCGCTGGTAACCGCAAAGCTCTGCAAAGGGTTGTGCGAACTGGCCGCCACATTGTTGGAGGTGAGCTTCCCTCCCTCCAGGACATCCACACCAGGCGGTGTATAAGGAAAGCCCGGAGGATCATCAATGACTCCAGCCACCCGTCCCACAGACTGTTCTCTCTGCTGCCCTCAGGAAGACGTCTCCGCAGCATCCGATCCCGCACTAGCCGACTGAGGGACAGCTTTTTCCCCTCAGGCTATCAGGCTTATGAATAGTCAGAACTAATACACCCTACAGCACACTCCCACTTTACGATATGCCACGCATTGCACTTTAACTCCAACACAGTTCAAACTGGACTACACGCACACACTGCACAAATACAACAATCTATCTGCTCCCACTGGATACCATCCAATGCACATCCATGACATTTGCATATCCATCTTATGTATAATCTACTGCAACTTGCAGATTACTGTGTGTGTATATATGTGTACATAACGTAGAATGTGTACATATGGTGTATAATGTGTATTGATAACTAAGTATGTCTAATAGTACACTGTGTGTACTGAGTATATGTATATGGCACACTGCCATCTGTATAAGTCTGTAAGTATGTAATGGTACTGTCTATATGTTAATTGTTTCTGCACTGTCTGGAGCACGCTCCCAAGAATTTCACTCACCAAGGCACATGTGCTGTGATGATGTGACAATAAAAGTGATTTGATTTGGCGAATGACATTTGCAACATCCTCACGGTACAACTTTTTATTAGCCATTTGGCGATTTTCTCTCACAATTTACTCAGACGCTATGAACTGAACTGCTTCCGCATCAATGACACTTCCGTTATTTTCTCGAACACTTTTGGTCTAGAATCAAAGTACTACATGTCTGCCATCTAGTGGTAGGGAATACAAATGAGATATTACACCATATTAGGAACTACAGTCTATTTCATGAAGTACGTCTTGTCGCAATTTTGCGACTTTGGTGCTTAGAGGATTAAAAACAACACAGACAAATAAACATAAAAAAACTTGATTTTCACTACAGGGGGACTTTAATACTGAAGTGTGTGTCAAGTTTCATGAAACTGTAAGCATGTTAAGGGCCTCAAAAACACCAGAAAACAATATTTAAGTTTGACACGTTTCCATGGCAACAGTATTTAATATATCAAGGACCTCTTTACAGATTCTCATCGGCTGTGTTTTGACATTATTCCGATGAAGTTTGAAGCAAATCGGGTAAAGAATAAGCATTGTGATTTCAAATCATATTGAAAAATACACACTTCCTGCAGCCAGTTGGTGGCACTATAACTTTGACTCCTAATAGTCATCTATGCGATCTGCATCATACAACTAACAACAAACTGCTTAAGTTTGATTAAAATCAGACAAAGTGTGCAAAAGTTATTTGACACTTCCTTTTTCTCATTTCTCACCATAACTTCGTCTCCTCACCACAGGCAAGCCGTTCAAGATATCAAAAATCCCTTGGCAATACTGCATACCCAATGTCTTGAGATCATGTTGACCAACTTGGTGACAATCAGTTGGAAATCCTCAGAGGAGTATCGCAAATTCCACAGCATGTGCTTTTCACAAAACCTTAAATACTGTTGGGCGGAGCACTGACTGTTAGCACGAAAGTTGTTTGGCCTCATGAGATCTATACGTGTATGAATTTTGATGACCGTAGGTCAAACGGTGTGTGTTACAGAGCCCCTCAAAAGTTGCCTTTTTAAAGGCTGTGCCACGCATTTAAAGTGGTAAATATTGGAGGAATATGCCAAAGTTATTTATATGTGCCAAACTTCCTGCTGCCAGCTGGTGACTACAACTGAATATTGCCATGTAGATATCTTTAGCAGTTTTATCAAACATATGAAGTTCGGTGCAGATTGAACATTGCATGTTTGAGTTAGTGTAAAGCATGAAATATCCTGTCGTCAACAGCTGGCGCTATGGGCATAACTGAATATTAGATGTGTTCAGACCAGAACTCTTATCGAACGTGTGAAGTTTGGGGCAGATCGGAAATTGTATGCCTGAGCTACAACATCTTCTATTCCCATGGCAAAACATCAAACTTTGTCAGGCCGCCACAGACACACCCTTTAAAGAAAACTCAAGATCTTCACAATTTAACATCACAAAGGCCCAGAGCCGTGCACATACATTTTGAGGGACAGTGGCTCAAACCAAAAAAAAGGGCACTAAGGGGGTGGGTGCTTGTTAATACAAATTATACAGTTGTTACAAATATACACTACCAGTCCAAAGTTTTTGAAGATTTGTAATGTTTTTTTAAAGAAGCCTCTTCTGCACACCAAGCCTGCATTTATTTGATCCGAAGTACAACAAAAACAGTAACATTTTGAAATATTTTTACTATTTATATAACAGATTTCTATTTGAATATATTTTTAAAATTTAATTTATTCCAAAGCTAAATTTTCAGCCTCATTACTCCTCGCACTGCAGTGCTCGGGCCCTAATAATAATCCTTAGGGGATCAATAGGGCCCTGCGCCTTAGTGACTTGGGCCCTAATAATCCTAAGGAAAACATAAGGGCCCTTTGGCCCTTTGGGCTTGGGCCCTAAAAACAAGCAAAATGGAAAAGATTATTGGTCAAATGCTTTGAAGGCTTACAGAGAATTCCCTCCAAATCATCAATGGCTCAATTAAATGTGGTGTCAAATACCCCTTTTCCACCAGCATGAACCTGGTGCTAGTTCAGAGCCAGTGCTATTGCTGGTTTGGAGTTGGTTCGACTGGCGAGCCTTCTAAGAATCGGAGTTGGTTCGACTGCCGAGCCTTCTAAGAACCGGTTTGCATTTCCACTGGCTAGAGAGTCACCACAGAGCCAGTTCTTACGTCACTGAATATGTCTCATTTTCCTAGCAACCCTAACGCAGCAGCGCCAAACACAATGGGCTTGTTAAGGATGCATCGGCACTGGGCGGACTGATCGGCACGCGATACCAAGGCGCCACGGGAACGATCCAAAAGCATAAAAAGTGGACAAGCACAATGGTGGACATTGCTTTGCTATTGATGTTCATGGCTTTAAGAACCTACATTGACATCCAAACACAGTGAATCCAACGTGTTCGTGTTTAGCTGTTATTTCAAATATGGTGGTCAAAGTATTTTGTTGGTCACGGTAACCCAGCCCCCAGCCCCTGACACAAATGGTTCTTACTTCTAATTCAGCAATGTTTTGGTGCTACTTACAAACCACTTTTCCTGGTTCGGAGCTGGTGCTTTGGGTGTCGAAAGACAAAGAACCGACTAGGCTCTGAATTCGAACCAGCACTTAAACTGCGTTGGCGGAAAAGGGGTAAAAGAGAGTATGTTTTGATTATCGCATTCTTACTGCCTGAAGGTGTAGTTTAGGAAAATTGTCTCTTACTAAAGGAAGGGTAGCTGTTGCCTCCTTGATCTCAGACATCAGCACATGTCTATGGATGTTCCGGGGAGCACTCTGGTATCTCTGCTTCCTCCTGTCCAATAAAGACCCAGAGATGAACATCAACATTCTCACCTTCTCACACAAATAAAAGAAATGTACTGGACACAAAAAAACAACAAAAAAAAAACAATCAGTACAAATGGTTTAGGTCTATAAGCTAAAACATTATCTTTTTACTTTTGCTTTTTGCTAGCAAATTATTTTAAAAAGGTGTAATTAAACTTCGGACACAAGATTGAACATTCCTTAAAGATAAAATGTGTTTCTTTTCACCAAGTCAGAATATGGACAATTGCTTTTAATACACAGTGACATGACACACCGCGCGCACAGTATTGGCATGAAAGGAAAATATTTTTTTCTGAGTTGTGAAACTTGTATTTCGTAACGAGTTATGAAAGTAAAATAATGACAGACTGGCTATACCATCTCATCTGCCACAGATACTGTATCAGGACAGCGCGTTTGTCTGAGGCACTTTTTACTTCAACTGTGTCTGACAGAAGAATTAGCTTTTCTGAGGTCAGTCTTACAATTTATAATAAATAAATAGGTTGACAAAATGTATAAAACAAAGTTCTTTAACTCTGGAAAGAGACGCTAAAACCCTTTTTAATATAATTGTTTTTATGTAGGTGGTTCTCAAACTGGGGTACGTGAGGTGACGGATGGGGGTACGCGAACAAAATGCTGAGCTTTGGCATTCATTTAATTCTACCCCAGCTTAAAGTAACATTATAACCGAGCAATAATCTGACAAGCAAAATGCTGCTTCTAATATAAAACAGGAAAATCGGAGTGCTGTAAACGGTCAAATGACATCAAATTACCTCATCTTTTGTGGTCAAAACTGACTGCATCCACACAAGCATGCAGCATGCAGTATGATAGGACGCCCGCAAAGTATGCTGCTTCAGCAAATCACGCTGCTGTTTATTGTATCTTCAAAGTGGATTTGTAGCTCTTATAGCATGAAGAACAAATATTCACAAGGACTATAGAGATTGATTTAAAAAACTCTTCGATACAGAAAAATACCCTGTGCGAGTTATTGTTTTTCATCTTTAAAATACAACCAACAATGCAATTTTCCCTGAATATTCAAACGGCTGCAACTGTGACATTTATTTTATTTAACAGTTCAATAAAAAGGTAATATTTAGTGAACATTTTACATTTTAAATGTAGCCTACATTTTAAACACAATATTGTCAATTATTGTTTGTTATATTTTACAACGAAATAATATTTCCAACAAAATCCGCGACAGAATGGCGAACAGCGACAGCAACAGCGGTGTTTCGTTAGCGAAGGAATCTGCAGAAAAACTTTGCCTCCATAAATGTAAAAAAAAAAATAATAATTTAAGGGCACAAATATTGTCCCTTAATGGAAAAGATATGACTGCGGTCTAAGTGGGGGTACTTAAAAGAATGTTAAATGCCCCAGGGGGTACGCCACAGTAAAAAGTTTGAGAACCACAATCTGTTGAGTTACCATGGCAACCGGGAACACAAGCTGCTGGAGAGGAGAGGACACGCCTGACATTTCTCTCCGTTTCTCGTCAGTTATACCAAAAAAAGTTCAACAACTGCGTCAGATGGGTTACGTAACATTACCCACAGTCTACTTTAAATACTTTTGTTAATATTTATACCTCTGTGATTATGGTATCTTTCCTTAATTATCTGAAATGCCTGCTAGCAAATATTACGCTAGCATAGCATATCTGTTTATATGGATGCTGAGCACAGAACGTCTTGAATGCTTTCTTTCATATTTCGCTTTATATCCTATGTTTTTATTAATAATTTGGGCGTATTTTACTGTTCATATTTGTGAGTTTTTCAAAATAAATGAACTGAATTCATTTTGAGTCTGTATTCATCATTCACAGCTGTTGAAACAGCCTTTAAATTAGTTTGGGCATATGAGGACATAAATTAGCTTAAACTACTGCATGTTCACCCATAGAAAATGAATAATTATAAAAAATGATTACCAGCACACAACTATTGATCCACAGCGACGTCGCAGTTACTTACTGGCAACGTCACAAAGTTATGTTGTGGCGACGTATAGGGGTCTTTCACTTTTCCGGTTGCCACACCACGACCATAGACCGTAAAAAACATAGACGTAGTGTCCATGACGTCACTCGTAGGTTTCTGAAGAGCATTTTTGAAGCCTAAAGTGGGTGGAGCTGACCGCCGCCATCTTGGCAGCGCGTCACCGCATGTCACTCCCAGATAATCAAAAATGTGCAAAAAGGCGGGACGTGGGTGAAGCTGAGGTGCCTGGTTGCTGAAACCACGCCCGTCTACAGTGACAGCAGTGCTGCCGTGCTAAGACAAAACACTGTAACTTCGTTTTTGGTCGAAAACGAGTTATTGATCATTTTGGGACATTAATGACCTCCTTTATCATGTGTTTAAGTATCATGGAGAAAAGCCCCGGAGAAACCAAGGCAGAACACAGTATAACATCAGTTACCGCTCTTTGACTTTGTTTTGGAACGCTCAAATTAAGTTACGGTTATACGGTGTACTGCCTTTGTTTTACTGTCCATTGAAGTCTACCACGTTAAAATTACGGTTTGACTTGTGCACTTCTATACCATCAGCACTTCATTAGAACAAATTAGATCGATCGCGATCTAACAAACTGCTCCATATAACAAAGCACTGTAAGCAAGCAACGACAATATAACTTGGCAACAATAATTAATCTTTAAAAAATTGAACATTCTTTTTATAATGCAGATTATTCATTCAGTGCAATAATAAATATAGCTGCAAGCAGCAATGATGGGGCCAAGCACTACAGAAGCAAACAACAGACCAACTGCAGAAATTGGTAATTGAAGCCATTTTAGGATGTTTTTACTCAAAACGGCTGAATCTATCAACATCAGTTTGATTACAAGAGGCTAATGTAAGCAAAAGTTATTAGACCAAAAGGTGGCGCTGTCCCCAAACTTTTTGAGTACCATCAGGGCATGGGGCCGAAGAACCACACTGAGTTTCGTAACGATAAGTTAATGCGTTCGTAAAATATAGCATTTTACGACAAAATTCAACATGGCCGACGGCCAAAATGGCTGACATGGGAAAATTTTATATGGTTGAATTCGGCATGATGCACCGAATCTAAAGAGACCAGTTTTTAGTGATTTTCATTACAGTTTCATTCAGAGAACAGTTTCATTACAATCGGCTAATGCAGTCAAAAGTTATTAGCATGTTTGGAAATTTCATTATTAATGATTAATTAATGGTTTATTACTCTTGACCAATAGGTGGCACCGTTACCAAACTTATGTAGCGTGGTCAGTGTGAGGTCACAATGTCACGTACAAAATTTGGTGCGAATGTCAAAGTTTCGCTGAGATACAGTCTCAAATGCAGTGTAGCATCTTTCCAGCCAATTCGTTGATGCGCCAAACGAAAACCGTGAAATATATCGACACAAAATCCATAAATTTTTGCCAGCATTGTCGGAAGATGATCCGAGTCAAATTTCGTGAAAATCGGAGTTACGATCTAGGAGGAGTTCGAAAAAGTAGGTTTTCAACATGAATCAAAATGGCGGACAGGAAGTTTAACCAATTATTGCAAAATTGGTATCGATGTTCTCGGCATGACCCAAGGAATCTATCAACATCAGTTTGATTACAATAGGCTAATGTAAGCAAAAGTTATTAGCATTTTTAGAAATTTCATTATAACTTTTGACCAAAAGGTGGCGTTGTCCCCAAACTTTTTGAGTACCATCAGGGCATGGTGCCGAAGATTCACACCGAGTTTCGTAACGATATGTTAATGCGTTCGTAAAATATAGCATTTTACTACAAAATTCAACATGGCCGACGCCCAAAATGGCCGACATGGGAACGTTTTATATGGTTGGACTCGGCATGATGCACCGAATCTAAAGAGACCAGTTTTGTAAGTTTTAGCCGAACCATTCACAAGTTATAAGCAAAAATATGCATTTTTCATATCTCTTGACCACTAGAGGGCACAGCGCCGAAACACTGCAAGTAGCCTCAGGCCATGCTTGTTATAACACACACCAAGTTTGGTCTCAATTTGCCAAACCGTTGCGGAGATATAGGCTCAGATCCATTTTTGCATGCTTTTAGTAGAATTCGCTAGTGTTATTCGAGAACGCTTGGACTAATCGACTTGAATTCCATAACTTTTTGCCACCATGGTCTGAAGATGATCTGATTCAATTTTTGTGAAAATTAGACGAACTGTCTAGGACAAGTTCGAAAAAGTAGGTTTTACAAAAAATAAAAAATAAAAATAGTAAAAAAACTAAACCTTACGATTTTTGAATTTTGGACTTCATTCAACTCGGCATGAACCAAGGATTCAGAGAAAAAATAATTGTAATTTTGTGGCTTACGGTTCAAAAGTTATTAACATAAACATAAATGCAACTTTGCACAGTTGGTGGCGCTAGAGAAATTGATTTAGAGAATCCAAATTTGCTATGGCGAAAACTCATTCTGTCCTTTATCTGTGTGCCAAATTTCACAAATTTCCCGCAAGCGGTTCTATGGGCTGCCATTGACCTTGCGGCGGAAGAAGAAAAAGAATAATAATAAACCTAACAAACACAATAGGTGCCTACGCACCTTCGGTGCTTGGCCCCTAATAAACCTAACAAACACAATAGGTGCCTACGCACCTTCGGTGCTTGGCCCCTAATAAATCCAACGGTTTCAATAGGTGCCTCCGCACCATCGGTGCTTGGCCCCTAATAACGCCAACGGTTTCAATAGGTGCCTCCGCACCTTCGGTGCTTGGCCCCTAATAATAATAAATCCAACGGTTTCAATAGGTGCCTCCGCACCTTCGGTGCTTGGCCCCTAATAACGCCAACGGTTTCAATAGGTGCCTCCGCACCTTCGGTGCTTGGCCCCTAATAATAATAATAAATCCAACGGTTTCAATAGGTGCCTCCGCACCTTCGGTGCTTGGCCCCTAATAACGCCAACGGTTTCAATAGGTGCCTCCGCACCTTCGGTGCTTGGCCCCTAATAATAATAATAACGCCAACGGTTTCAACAGGTGCCTCCGCACCTTCGGTGCTTGGCCCCTAATAACGCTAACAAACACAATAGGTGCCTCCGCACCTTCGGTGCTTGGCCCCTAATAATAACGCCAACGGTTTCAAGAGGTGCCTACACACCTTCGGTGCTTGGCCCCTAATAACGCCAACAAACACAATAGGTGCCTATGCACCTTCGGTGCTTGGCCCCTAAATATGTCTTGCATCCTTTAATGTTAGCAAACATTGCAAATAAATTGGTTGCAAAACGGTATCCACTCACGTTTAACTTTTTGTCCGGTTGTTATGGTCAGAAAAAAAATAAGTAAATAAAAATCACATTATTGGATGTTATAGCCTAGCCAATGATCACTAAATTTTATACAGATGTTACTATAATGATTCTGTAAATGGTGATCAGCACCCTATATAAGGTGGAAGTTACTGCCTTTTGCCTTTGCGTGATTTCTCACTTTTTGCAGACAGTGCAAAAGCAGAGTACAATATCAATATAGCGGTAAAAATCAAGTTTGAGATCATTTTCATTAAAACATCTAATTGGCAGATTTCCAGTGTCCTACCTATAATTATTTTTTTCTGAACAAATAAAAATCTTTAAAGCCATTTTTCTAAGTTTCACACTCACTCCACCTGTCACTCAAGTGGCCACGCCCTTAATTATGCAGAACTTTAAGGCTTAATATAATTTAAAACGGATGAGTTCTAAAAAGAAAAATCACCCCCTCACAGTTGTCATGAAGGGCAAAATTACCTATATAGACCAAAACCACTTTTTGTATCAGGCTGTAAACATTTTTTTTTTCTGCTGTAAAGTTGGGCATTTTAACATGGGAGGTCTACAGGACTGACTCCCTTTTGGATGAATTGCAGTTTTAGTCACTTCCGTGTTGGTTTCAAGAGAGGGAGCGGGAGGTTGCCGCTTGGCCACGACGAAACTTTGGTCACCAGATTACGTTGCAGTAACGTATTTTTGTTAGCTGGGTTGTTTCTTTGCACACAGGCAAAAAGCGCTCGGCTCGGACTGCACGCGAGTACCAAATTGAGTCCGCTTTCTTGCCCGTTTAAGCAAATGCACAGTACATTATGTTAATGGCTGTTCTGATTAGTATCCATGTAAACGCGATTTGTTTCCGACCCGCTCTTCACCCCAAACCAGAGCAGATTCACAATTTCTTCCATCCGTAATGGCAGTAATGCTCGGCCCCCTCGCGGTATCGGCTCAAATGCATAAGCAGTTGCACTTATTATGGGCTCAACCAGGGGCGTCATGCACTCATAATATTTGAGTTGTGGGGGTCGTCACGTGACACACAGCAGCCACAACAGCACTTATGTTTTATTTATTTTTTCCTTTTTATTTGAAACATTCCCAAACGCATTAACTATATCATGAAATATCTTGATTCTCACCTTTATAGATTATGTTAGTTGATCTAGTGGGCGATGGTCAAAGTAACCTAATAATGTAATCTATTAAATATGGGTGTCATGCCATAACATATTTCAATGTGACTGACTTTATATTTAATGTGAATTTAACATTGAAAGTTAATGTGAATAAAAACATTTTAAAGTTAGGCTACTAATTATAACACTTTCATTGTACAGAAAGAGAGCAAAAAACATTTACATTATCAAAGAACATTTTTACTGAGACATTTAACTCTCAAAAACTCCCATTAAAATCACTGAAGCTGTTTACACTATGAAATGAATATCTTACTTACATATCCGTACACACATTTGCACTTTGTTTCTAACGAGAGAATTTGCCAGAAAGAGGTATTCAGTCAGCGAGCAAGTAAAGAAAACGTTGTTGCATTTTAGCGATGACTCATCTGAACGCCTCTGATTGGTCATTGCATTCATAAGCTCAACAGTCGTGTGTGATTGGTTATAATGCGCAGTGCTGTAAAAAACACGTCAGCGCCAGCCAGCGAATGCAGATTTGAATTTAGCAGCTGGTGATATGACGCACTGAACGATTTAACCACGCTGGTGTGATTGTATTAAATATAGAAAATATGAATCGACTATTTTTTGTCTTTTGGAAGCTGCATTCAAAATCCACTTGGCTCAAAAATCTGAGGGAGCATGCGCCCACTCACTTTGAATGGGCATGACACCTCTGGGCTCAACAGTCCTTTAAAGTTCGTCTTCCTCCCATTTAAACAAGCGCCTGTACAAAAAGTAAAGAAATGCTTATATATTACTTAACTGGCCAATGGAGCGAACCAACCCTGTGACGTCACACGCGGTGGTACTGTAAGATGGCGGTGCCCTTGCTCTAAAAGTTATAACAAAACATCCTTTTTTCTTTAAAATGGCTTCATTAATCGTGTTTGTTATATATTTTTTAATTAATGTGGAAATCACTTTACTAAATAATGAAAACTTGACTGTTTCACTTCCACGTTAATGTTGATCCAAATGCTCAAATTATGTCAAAAAAAGTTAATTTTTTCAGCTTAGACCAGCCAATGCGCATGTGCACTGCAAAGTGAAGAATATCAGGAACCTTTACCTCCACATCACGGTCATTTTTGACAATAAACTGGCCACTGAAACACTTCTGCCCTCCATAACCCAAGAGCCGTGGCAAGCAGTGGCAGCCCGAGGCAACTGAGTCATGGGATGAGCTCACGTGAGTCAGTTTCTACGTGGCTTGCTTCCACCTGAACTACCTGTGATTTTCGCCAGGGCCAGTCTCCGCCCCACCGATGGAGCCCACAGCCTGGTCCAGCGGTGAACTTTCAGGACACGAAAAAAAGCAGTCTCAGAGTGACGAACTGCCCGCTCCAGTTGCTCACTCATTGACATGGTACATAAGCAGCCCCTGCCTCAGAGCAGCTATTTTTAATATGGGTGTGTAGTGTTGATTACACTAACCACTATATTTCCAGGCGCTGCCACAGATCATTGCTCTTTTATGATAAGCACCAGCTGTGCCACTGCCACAGGTGCATCTCAATAAATTAGAATGTCGTGGAAAAGTTCATTTATTTCAGTAATTCAACTCAAATTGTGAAACTCGTGTATTAAATAAATTCAATGCACACATATTGAAGTAGTTTAAGTCTTTGGTTCTTTTAATTTAATTTAAAAACACAGCAATTCACTATCTCAACAAATTAGAATATGGTGACATGCCAATCAGCCAATCAACTCAAAACACCTGCAAAGGTTTCCTGAGGCTTCAAAATGGTCTCTCAGTTTGGTTCACTAGGCTACACAATCATGGGGAAGACTGCTGATCTGATAGTTGTCCAGAAGACAATCATTGACACCCTTCACAAGGAGGGTAAGCCACAAACATTCATTGCAAAAGAAGCTGGCTGTTCACAGAGTGCTATATCCAAGCATGTTAACAGAAAGTTGAGTGGAAGGAAAAAGTGTGGAAGAAAAAGATGCACAACCAACCGAGAGAACCGCAGCCTTATGAGGATTGTCAAACAAAATCGATTCAAGAATTTGGGTGAACTTCACAAGGAATGGACTGAGGCTTGGGTCAAGGGATCAAGAGCCACCACACACAGACGTGTCAAGGAATTTGGCTACAGTCGTCGTATTCCTCTTGTTAAGCCACTCCTGAACCACAGACAACGTCAGGAGGCGTCTTACTTGGGCTAAGGAGAAGAACTGGACTGTTGCCCAGTGGTCCAAAGTCCTCTTTTCAGATGAGAGCAAGTTTTGTATTTCATTTGGAAACCAAGGTCCTAGAGTCTGAAGGAAGGGTGGAGAAGCTCATTGCCCAAATTGCTTGAAGTCCAGTGTTAAGTTTCCACAGTCTGTGATGATTTGGGGTGCAATGTCATCTGCTGGTGTTGGTCCAAAACCAAAGTCACTGCACCCGTTTACCAAGAAATTTTGGAGCACTTCATGCTTCCTACTGCTGACTAGCTTTTTGAAGATGCTGATTTCATTTTCCAGCAGGATTTGGCACCTGCCCACACTGCCAAAAGCTGGTTAAACGACCATGGTGTTGGTGTGCTTGACTGGCCAGCAAACTCACCAGACCTGAACCCCACAGAGAATCTATGGGGTATTGTCAAGAGGAAAATTAGAAACAAGAGACCAAAAAATGCAGATGAGCTGAAGGCCACTGTCAAAGAAACCTGGGCTTCCATACCACCTCAGCAGTGCCGCAAACTGATCACCTCCATGCCACGCCGAAATGAGGCAGTAATTAAAGCAAAAGGAGCCCCTACCCAATATTGAGTACATATACAGTAAATAAACATACTTTCCAGAAGGCCAACAATTCACTAAAAATGTTTTTTTTTATTGGTCTTATGAAGTATTCTAATATGTTGAGATCGTGAATTGGTGGGTTTTTGTTAAATGTGAGCCAAAAATCATCACAATTAAAAAAACCAAAGACTTAAACTACTTCAGTCTGTGTGCATTTAATTTATTTAATACACGAGTTTCAAAATTTGAGTTGAATTACTGAAATAAATTAACTTTTCCACGACATTCTAATTTATTGAGATGCACCTGTAGGTGTTCAGTGTTGCTTACACTAACCACTATTTGTGCGAACGCTGCCGCCGTTTATTGCCTTCTATGATAAGCACAGGTGTCACTGTTTTTTATATAGGTGTGTAGTGTTACGTAAACTTACCACTATATATACTGGTGTTGCCCTTGTATGATAAGAACGGCTGTGCCACTGTTTTTCATATAGGTGTGAAGTGCTGCTTACACTAGCAACTTACACTTATGGCTATGTGCCTAATGTCGGCAAGTTACTATTGTAAGATACTGTATGTATGCTTATGCTGTTAGGCTGCAATGGTTCTGTCATGAAATAGTAATGTCCCACTATGAGACAATGTGTTTAAGGCTATAAGCTGTTTATAGCTATCTGAGGTGTTTCCCCATAGCGTCAGCTAGGGGTGTGCGATATGCTGATTTTTGATTGTGGACGATTAAATTGTGTCAACGATCTGCTTTTAAAGAAATATCGCTGTGCTGCACACATTCTGTCAGTTGCAGTTCTGGTGCCTCTGACTCAATATACTGTACAACACGACGCATTCACATCAAATGTTAAATCAACGGTAGAGTTACTCTCACAGGACACTACACTTATTCACAGTCACAAAAGTACATTATTTGCATGTGCTTTAAAGCCGGTTAAACTTTACATTCACGCACTGTTCTGACTTGTGCTTTTTCTGACCACATACGCCTAATTAATGGACTAAGTTATCTTTTGCATCTGGTTGATTTAGCATCTAATACTGTCAAAAATACACAAGGTTTACATATAAACACAGTTGATTATGTTTAAAATGATGTCTAAAGTGAAAGTAAACAGTTCAGAGAGAAACGAATGCGTGCAGCTCTTAAAGCAACAGTACTAAACATGCTGTCGATTGTCATTAAAGGGATAGTTCTCCCAAAAATTACATTTCTGTCACTATTTACTCACTCACGTTGTCCCAAACCTGTATTTTCTTTCTTGTGCTGAACACAAAAGATGATATTTTGAAAAATGTGGGTCACCAAACAGTAGCTGGTCCCCACTGACTTTAATAATGGGAAAGTGATTTCCACTTTAATTAATAAATATATAACAAACACGATTAATGAAACCATTTTAAAGAAAAAAGGATGTTTTGTTATAGCTTTTGGAGCAAGGGCACATCTTGCAGTACCACCACGTGTGACCTCACAGGGTTGATTCGCTCCGTTGGCCAGTTAAGTAATGTAGTAAATTAGCTCAAGGGGGGAATATTAATAATTCATCATAACTCTTTATAATTAATTATAATTTTGGATAAGTTAATAGAATTAGCTTGATAAAGCAGAATTTATGGTACAATCAATTGACCAGGTCGTCTAGCGAAAGCTCAGTATTGATTATTTACTAATTCAAAGAAATCTTAATTTCCAGGGTAAGAGAAATACCCATTTTAAGGTACAGTACTACTCAGAGCATGTAACAAGATCAAAATCGTTAAATTGACTTTGTTGCAAGCATGGAATCAGAAATGAATACTCATATGTATTGTGCACAAAGTTTTATTAACTAAATCACAAACACATAACTAGTCTAAACAAACACATATACATATATATATATATACATATACATATATATATATATACATATATATATATATATATATATATATATATATATATATATATATATATATATACACACACACACACACACACACACACAGAAATCACACATACATGGGAAGGGTAAGTGAGACGATGAATAAAACCGGGCAGAAACAGGGGAAATGAGGCTCAGTTGACTATCTGAAAGAACCATCAGTCTCTAATTCAAAGCACGGTATACAATAGCTTACAACAAACATCTGTGTGGTGAAAGGAACGATACTTGCATTTGACTTGGCTGTGGAACGAGAGTCTCGTGAAGCCTCTGAAGAGGGTCTGGATGGTTCCATTCGATGGCCGAAGTTGCAATCTCTTGAAACTCTGAGGTTGTTCTTGACTCTGTTGGGGATGAGAGAGTCCTCTCTCCTAAGTAAGCACATGGCTGGGTGTAAAATGGGGCCTGCTGGCCCTGTGGGTGTTCCACCACAGTGGAACTGCAGGCCACAATCCAGAGATGAAGAAGCAGAGACTGCTGGGAGTGGGGAGAGAGAAATGTCTGAGCGAGGGCATTTCCATCATGGTAAATTCCAGGGTTGAGTGAAGACGAACTCCAGTGGTATTAGTCTGACTCTTTGTGGTCAAGAGCCATCTCCCCAGGCTAGGGAGATCGCACACGGTTCTATATGTTGGGTCCTGCTGTGCTCCCCCGCACCGGCTCAGGCTCTCCGTGAGTTCAATCACACGGGCAGAAATCAGAAGATTTTGCAGAAGAGAGAGGCAGACCTTAAGTCAGGGAAGAGTCACACTTTTCAGTATGGGCTTGACCAATGAGAAAGGCTGAATTTCCAAGCGGGAGGCTGGAAATATTGGGGGGTTTTATGACCCTTTGTCTGAGAGCATGGTTCGAATGGCTCTGGCAGTCTATACTTTGATTAAATTACAAACACACAAGGCATTCTATGAGGAGGTGGTGTACACTAAAGTGTGCATCATCAAATGAGCATTAATTTGGTAGGAGACACGATATAGGTGGGGTTACATTAACTAGTACTTCACACATAAAGCATTCATAAAACAAAATACAATGCAAGAGACACTATACAAGATCGTACACACAATGTCCTGGGATGCATGTTTATCCGTAGAAAGGTTTGTCTATGAGTGACAAGGAGGAAAGTTGTGTTGGTATGGGCATTGCGTGGGTTTCAGAAGGGTCCGTTTTTACGGCACGTCACATCTCACATAATTTTCTCCTGTAGACAACGGCGAACGATGGAAAATAAGCAGGAAAATCAGACACGCCTCTGGCACGCAAGGCTTGAAGGCCATGGTGGCTGTCTGGCTGTTGGTGCCTGCAGGAGTGGTTGTGGATGTTGTCAGGTGGTGTGCTGTGGTGATGTAGGCTGTAGCAAGGTGTGGGTCCTCGAGCTTGTGCAGCAGGTGTCGAGGCTGTCTCACCTGTCATCCTAAAGTGAGTTGGTCAAGGTCAAATGGTTGTTTTAGGTGTTGTTAGCCCATAGGCTATCTGTGGTAACCTGCGGTATGGAACCGCTGGGTTGAACTCTCGCTTATGAGAGAGCAGGTGATTCCAGGGGTTGCAGGGAATGGTTATGGAGATTTTGCAGTGTGAAAAGTGTTTCAGACTGACCTAGTCATGGTAGCAGGAGGGCAGTGGGTGGTTGTTAGCCCTCTATTCTGCTTGAACGTCACCAGAAGTTCGATGTTTGTGGTGTCGCTTTGCTCTTGTGGCGGCACCGACTTGAGCTTGCCTGAGTTGTGTTGGTAGAGGTTTCGCTGTTGGGCATGTGGGCCTGTTGCTCTATCCAACGTTGTCTGGCTGCTTCTAGGGTGTTGGCTGGTTTTACAGGATGCTCCTCCCTTGGAGGGTTCTGATGCTGTGTTGCATCAGGATAAGGAGTCAGAAGTTTGTCCTTCCCAGTGCTTCTCAGTTGAGTTCTGTTCAAGGAGCTCTTTTGCTAGTGTCAGCAGCTCCAGTAACTCCGCAGTAGGTGTGTCCAGCTGTCCTTGTGCAGCCTCCATCTGGCACCTGTGTGAAGGGTGTGAAGGAGGATGTTGTGGTGACTGCTGTTGGACATACCATGGTTTTTGCGGGATGAGAATGTCCTTTTCCATGGCCCTTCCCAGTGGTTGGTCTGGTACCTGGGCTGTTGCCACGGTGACATTTCTGCGCTGGTCTTGTGTTGCTTTTTCCAACTGCTCTCCTTGTTCAGCAGTTATCTGAGCCTTTTGAAGTCTTTTGATCCTGGCTTTCCTGGGATTCTCAGTATCTAGCTGGTCTGTGAGGCTTTGAGCACATGTCTGCTCCTTGCGGGCCTCTGTGATCTATTGTCTAGTGAGATTGTTTTTACTGTCTGTCTCAGATCCATGAGGTGGGCTAAGGTGATGATAACCTTGGTCGGCCCAGCATGGCTGTGACTCTGGCTTGGGTCATGTGTCATCGGGCCTCTTCTGTCATTTTCCAGTTGCATTTGGCCCTGGTGCTGTAGGTTGTCAGCACCCCTGGGTGGAACGGTGTTCCTCGCAATGGCTAGTCAGTCCTTTAGGTCTCCCACCTGGGAGGATAAGCTGAGCATCTGCAACGTTTTGGCACACTTGTGGTGAGAATAAAGGTGAGAGACTAAGGCACCACCCTAAAGAGTTAAAAGCTAAAATTTTAATGGGCCAGCTAGGGATATAACATACAGCTTGTTGTTTCGGGCATAGCTTGCTAGTGAATTGTGTCTTCTATGATTAATATCTCAGCTGTGGATGCTATGATGCTAAGATTTGTGTGGTTCTGAGAATATTTCTCGAAGGGCGTAAACCGAGATTTAATAAATGATTTAAGATGGTTCTTATGGTCAAATTATTCCTCAGAATCTCCTGATGGATCGCAATAGGCTAGATCTCTTAAGGAGAGAAAAGAAAGAAAAAAGAAAAGAAAAGAAAAGGAGGACAGCTTTCCTATTCGGATTATGCTGGTTACCAGTGCGCATGACTATAGTTATGCCTTTGTAATCATTGAGATTACTCATGTAGCAGGGTCATAGAACTTAGTGAACTTCTTGAGAATAAACAGAATCGCCAATGAAAAGTGTTCTGGTTCCTTCCGGCTCTATGGGGAAACGAATCCACAATAGACCAAGAGGGGTGAATGTAAATGAATCAAATAGATTAAAGTACAAATAAGTGAATAGCCAACTGCTATTATCATTAGGATAACAAAAAAAAACAACAAAAAAAAAACAAGAAAACTTGAAAAAAGTGATTAAAACAGCAGAGTGACCTGAAATTGGGAATATTCAATCACACTCTTAATTAACCGCTAGGTTTGTTTTGACCATCACTCCATAGTCGGTCATGGCTGCTGCGTGTTCAAGACCACACCATGGGCATGTCCTTCCATAAGGTTTAGTCAATGTGCTGTTGAACAATTCCCAATATCAATTCCTGCCTTAGCTCTAGTGTCTCTTCTCATTAAGTTCCACATACGCTGTTTCTAATAGTGTCCTTTTGTGAAACAATTCTCTTTCCAAGTCCTGTCTGGTGACTTTTTCCAGCTGCTTTTGGTATTCAGCAGCTGTTAGAGCCTCCTGAAGACTGGTGATTTCCTTCTGTTACTCCACTTTGTCAGGTTCCTTGCATCTGTTCTTTGCCGTCTCTCGCTGAGCGGGTGTCGGTTCCCTTGGGAGCTCTGTGACCTTTACCTCCTGTCTGAGGCCCTTGAGATTGTGGGCCAAGGAGGAGATGATGCTGGTCAGCTCCTGGCTGTCCAGGCTGGGTGTCAGGTGTCCACGTCTCGCTGTTCCATTCTCTGCTGTTGCAGGTCATTGGCTGCTTTGGGTTGAAGGATGTCCATCACAGGGCTCTGCCGGGTCTCCAAGTGGTTCGGGTAGGTGGCGGGGCCGGATGTCTGAGACATGCTGGCTCACTCGGGGGAACATGAGAGAGGCAAAAAGGCAAATGCAAGTATGTACAGAGGAGGTAAGCTATCTGTATAGGGAACTGCTCCGTAGGCCGTATAAGGTAGGAATAGCTGACGTGGGTCAACTAGTAAGGCATGTTGCTACCATTTAGTGTTGGTGAACGGAACTAAGGACTTTGAGTATCTTTGTTGACGGCTGCAAGACTGGGCCTTTACATGCCGTCAAACTATTACTCAAAACACTGATGGTTCTTCTCAAATGTCACTACGAGGGTAACAAATAAAACAAAACTGAAATAAAACAATAAGATGAAATCAAAAAGGAAAAAGGAAGGAGGAGGATTTTACCTATTTAGTTTTTTGCTAGGAGATAAGGCCAAGCAGATGTCACTTGTGGGTGATGCTGCAACAGACTCATAAACTTAGGGTTAGACTGTTAGCTAAGCTAGCAGGGACACACCAAATACCTCGAGGTCAAAAAGAAAAACAAACAATGGGAAGTGTTTCTAGTTCTATCTGGGGCCTACATTGTGTTGAACAGTAACTGCACTTCAATGTACTAGGCCTGGCACTGAGGAGTGAGGAAGGGGGGAGAGGAAACAGGGATTAGGCTACTAATAACCTGTATAACTCATCAAGGAAGCAACAGTTGCTAGAACTACTGTAATCCTATACAAAGAGTGAAGATGGTGATGGTAAAATAACTAAAATAGTATATATAGTAAATAAGGTAAAAGTCAAGGTAGAATTCCCTTATAGCTCTAAAAGACTGAAGGAAAGGTAAATAAACAGACTGATTTAATTAAATTTCAAATGTAATTAAATTCAGCTTAGCAGAATAGGGATATTCAGCCTGAAACAAAGGTAAATAAATGAGATAAAATAGAAAAGAGGAATGAAATGAAGTCAAAATGAAGAGTAAAAGTAGAGTGTCCTCATAGCTACAGGAAACTGAAACAAAAGGTGTATAAGCACATCGATTCAATTAAATACCAAATTTAATTAAATTCCACGTGGCTGAATAGGGATATTCAGGCTAAATAAACATAAATGAAATTAGATAAAATAGCGATAGACTAAAATCGAATTCTAGCCAACACAGATAAAAACCAAGTACAGGTGCTGGTCATATAATTAGAATATCATCAAAAAGTTGATTTATTTCACTAATTCCATTCAAAACGTGAAACTTGTATATTATATTCATTCATTACACACAGACTGATATATTTCAAATGTTTATTTATTTTAATTTTGATGATTAGAGCTTACAGCTCATGAAAGTCAAAAATCAGTATCTCAAAATATTAGAATATTTACATTTGAGTTTGAATAAATGACCATCCCTACAGTATAAATTCTGGGTATCTCTTGTTCTTTGAAACCACAATAATGGGGAAGACTGCTGACTTGGCAATAATCCAGAAGATGAACATTGACACCCTCCACAAAGAGGGTAAGTCACAGAAGGTCATTACTGAAAGGCGTGGCTGTTTACAGAGTGCTGTATCAAAGCATATTAAATGCAAAGTTGACTGGAAGGAAGAATTTGGGTAGGAAAAGGTGCACAAGCAACAGGGATGACCGCAAGCTTGAGAATACAGTCAAGCAAAGCCGATTCAAACACTTGGGAGAGCTTCACAAGGAGAGAACTGAAGCTGGAGTCAGTGCATCAAGAGTCACCACGCTCAGACGTCTTCAGGAAAAGGGCTACCAAGCCACTTCTGAACCAGAGACAACGTCAGAAGCATCTTAACTGGGCTGTGGAGAAAAATAACTGGACTGCTGCTCAGTGGTCCAAAGTCCTCTTTTCAGATGAAAGTAAATTTTACATTTCATTTGGAAATCAAGGTCCCAGAGTCTGAAGGAAGAGTGGAGAGGCACAGAATCCATGATGCTTGAAGTCTAGTGTGAAGTTTCCCCAGTCAGTGATGATTTGGGCTGCCATGTCATCTGCTGGTGTTGGTCCACTGTGTTTTCTGATGTCCACAGTCAACGCAGCCATCTACCAGGAAATTTTAGAGCACTTCATGCTTCCTTCTGTTGACAAGCTTTATGGAGATGCTGATTTCATTTTCCAACAGGACTTGGCACCTGCCCACACTGCCAAAGGTACCAAAAGCTGGTTCAATGACCATAGTGTTACTGTGCTTGATTGGCCAGCAAACTCGCCTGACCTGAATTTATTATTGTCAAGAGGAAGATGAGAGACACCAGACCCAACAATGCAGATGAGCTGAAGGCCACGATCAGAGCAACCTGGGCTCTCATAACACCTGAGCAGTGCCACAGACTGATCGACTCCATGCCACGCCGCATTGCTGCAGTAATTCAGGCAAAAGAAGCCCCAACTAAGTATTGAGTGCTGTACATGCTCATACTTTTCATTTTCATACTTTTCAGTTGGCCAAGATTTCTAAAAATCCTTTCTTTGTATTGGTAATATTAAGTAATATTCTAATATTTTGAGATACTGATTTTTGACTTTCATGAGCTGTAAGCTCTAATCATCCAAATTAAAAGAAATAAACATTTGAAATATGTCAGTCTGTGTGTAATGAATGAATATAATATACAAGTTTCACTTTTTGAATGGAATTAGTGAAATAAATCAACTTTTTGAGGATATTCTAATTATATGACCAGCACCTGTATATGGGTTTTAACGGAGAGTGAAACTAAGAGTGAGGGGGTAGAGAGAGAGAGAGAGGGAAAGAGAGGAAGAAATTGTTTAAACTAGTGATGGGGGTCTTTGACACATGCTTTGTGGAGCTTCGGAACCTCTGCCAATTTTTTTTCTTTTCGAATCCATGATTCGGAACGTGCATCAAACTACTAAAGTCATGTGATTTCAATAAACAAGGCTTCTTTACACATCATAGCTGTTTCGAATTTATTTTAAATTTTAATAGTTCGATGCTAGGTCTCATGAACCAGTGTCTATGATTTGTATGTGATCTCGTATCAATTTTATAAATTCGTACACAGTTAGTGACGCATTTAATAAAGGGAGGAGGCATATTTAAATGCCTCCTATTAGTTTACTGAAATATAACGTATTAAAAGACCCTTAATATTTAAGGGTATTAGGGATCGTTGATTGCCTTTAATTGATTACACCTTCAATAACACATTGGCTATTGGTTTGGTAAGGTGTTTCGTTGAATTGAGTTTTCACTGCACTTATACTGTTCTGACTAGCAGGGGTTACCAGCACGGAGTGCTTCGAAACAGTGAATCATTTGTGGCACAATTGATTCAAAGCCTCAAGAAGGTTTGTCTCTCCCATCACTAGTTCAAATCAATGTCCCTTAGTCCAAAAGGTCCCAAAGTCTGTAGTCTTTGTTTTAAAAGTTACACTCTACACTCGCACGTGTCTAAGTGTTGGCTGAGTGCTAACAGCTATCAGCTGAGGTAGAGGGCTTTAGCTTGTATGTGTTTAGGGCTGCTGGAGAGCTAGCTTTGGTCTTATTTTGGTCTTAACACGCAGTTCGTTTACACAAAGGTCTGTGAAGTGGGTGCTGTTATCAGATTAACCCGGAAGAGTCTGCTTACACTTCCAGGGTCACGTGTTGTTAGGAGACCAATGCAAGCTCACAACACAGCCCAAGCGGAGCAGCGATTGATCCGTGCTGTAAGCATGCACCGGAAACTCACATGTGGTCAGATGAGGTGTGCTCAGTCATGACATCACATGCAACTCATTCACAAATCAGAACAGCATGTTCACTTCCCAGGCAATGGTGAATTATTAAGCCACACTAGAATAACACCATTAATTTGACGTAAATGTTTCACATGAGCCGATCAATATGAATACAATGATACGTAACACATAATAAGGCCTTAAACCGGTGAAATAAGGAGCATCGCTCAGATCACCTACAACAGTGCTGAAAGTGGGAATTTCTTCGCCCAAGGTCAGACCGATTTATTCTGGTACCATTTCAATGGCAAGTGCTAATCTGAGATTTCTTCGTCAGAGACGATTTACACATTTAAAGCTGAAATGGGGATTACTTCGCCCAAAGTCAGATTATTTTATTCTGGTACCATTTATATGGGCTGCTAGTCTGAGATTTCTTAGTCAGAGAAGGCTAACGCTCTACTAACAACAGAAATGAGGATTTCTTCGCTAATATCAGGTTAGTTTCTTATCGTACGATTTGAACATGCATTATAGCATTGAATAACTTCTGTACTGTTTGGAGAAGTGTATTCAAGCTATAGTTTTATCTGATCTTGGTCAGAAACTGGTACGTGCACATATAAGAAGTTAATAAAACTTATGAAAAAAACACATAAGATTGATTACTGAGTCTGCTTGCAACAATGTTTATGTAGTAAATTAGCACAAGGGGAGAATATTAATAATTAATCATAACTCTTTCTAATTAATTATAATATTTGGATAAATTAATAGAATTAGTTAGATAAAGCAGAATTTACGGTACAATCAAACTTAATTTCCAGGGTAAGAGAAATACCCTTTTTAAGGTACAGTACTACTCAGAGCATGTAACAAGATCTTACTGCATGACTTCAGTGGCGCCGGCACAACTATAGGTTAAAGAGCTTAAAATACGGGTATACAAGCTAACAGGTTAAAGTATCAGTTTAGATTTTAATATGGCAACACTTTACAATAAGGTTCATTAGTTAACATTAGTTAATTACATTAGTTAACATGAAATGAGAATGAACAATACTTCCACAGCATTTATTAATCTTAATGTTAATTTCAGCATTTACTAATGCATTATTAAAATCACAAGTTGTGTTTGTAAACTTTAATGCACTGTGAACTAACATGAACAATGAACGACTGTATTTTTATTAACATTAACAAAGAATAATAAATTGTTTAATAAATATATTGTTAGTTAATACATTAATGTTATCAAATAACATCTTATTGTAAAGTGTTACCATTAATATTTATTCATCATACTGTTGAAATTGACAGTATTTTTTCTCTTGTTATTTCATAGGAGCTCCAAAGAAGACAGAGAAAGCCAGAGTCTTGTGCCCTGCGTTTATCAGTATCCTTATGTTCGTTGGGTGAAATAGAAAAACTCAATAAACAAAGTAAAAAATGATTTGACGGATATCCCCCCCCCCAAGGTTTCTATAGATATCGCGATATATCGATATCGTGAATTCTTATGGCCACAATAACCGTGATATGAAAAATCTAATATTGTGACAGCCCTAATATATACATAAAAAACATTATTATATATATTATCTTAAGGTCAAAGTCTTCAGTAATGAAATGCACCGTAACAATGTTACTGCTTGAGTAATTTCCATGTGCCGTTTTGAAGTACATTCGTTCATACACGCTTTCAAACATTTCCGCGTGTAGCGTGCCAGGTTTTCACAACAAAACCTGCCCAATTACTACTCAAAACTAGCCTAATCGCGTTTCGAGGGGGGTCCACCGGTAAAAACCGCATTCGGGTACCGATAAATCCGGGTAAAATACACGTTTTTTGGAGGGCTTCCCCTGGTAAGTTCGCACTCCAGGGGCTAAATATCAAATTTTTGGAGGCAAACCGCAGACTTGGCAACACTGTAGTGTGCCAACTTGTTTCCTCTGAAGACTGCTTATGTGTTCACCTCTTTACTCTCATGTGTCACGTGACAGTGTAATCGCAGCCTCTGCGGTTGAAAAATCTTGTTTTTTCATATCGCAATATTATCACAAATGCAATTAATCGTTCAGCCCTAATCTCGTTCCCTCATTTCAGGGAACCAAGATTACATCAGTAACCCCAGAGGTTTTCTTCCAGGAATGAACATGTCAGAATATCCCAAATTTAAATAATTTCTGGCCAAGGCATGAAACGGGTGAGAAAAGTGAAAGAGAAATTAGTAAAATGCTCACACAACGTGTGTGCATGCTCAGAAAACCGTATATCAGGAATTTAAACTGACAAAGCTTTAAAATGCATACAGATATTTTGTTTGTTGTTGATGGAGTATCCACAGAACCAGCTGTAAAGAGATGGCCCTCTTCTGCAAAAGGGGCATTTGTATTTAAAGAGACACACACGAAAATAGCATGTTTTAGCTCATATCAGGGTTTCCCAAACGGGGGCTTACAAGGGAATTTCAGGGGGTTTGTGAGTTGATGAAAAGCTATTAATGAATTAAATTATAATTATATGAAAGTTTAAATATATAAATAATTAAAAAATTAAAACAAAAATAAATGGTTTAAATTAGTAAAGTTTGTTAATGAGCTCACTGCTTTGTTTGTTGTTTTTGGAAGTAAACATGCAAAAGTACCTTTAATTTTTAAAAAAATATTTACTAAAAAATCTCTGAAAACACACGGCTTATATTAACATGTAAAAAGAGGCATAATAGGATCCCTTCAAAATCAACAAACTCAAACAGACACAAAGTAACATCTGTGTTCAACGGTTTCTTACTTGTTTTGGCAGTCCTCCACATAAGGATCGTGCGAGTCAACCCTCTTTAGAACTTTTCTGACATTCTCCTCCAACCACAGCATCAGTTCAGCCTCTTTCCACAGGCTGTGACAGCGACCCACATATAGGGACACTAACTCTGAGAGTGCAGGAGGCTGCCTAAAAGATGCAGCAGAAATAAATACAATTGCATCACATTCATACATACTGCAATAGCTCTGTCAACAAAAATCTTTGAATGTGACTGTTTTCAAATACATAAAGAGAATGTGTGTAAGAGCTAGAACAAATTACCCGATTTGACTTGATGGCCCAAAGAATGCATGAGAAGACACCACAGCATCAGGCTGAACTGTGCATAAGTCCAAAAGGGGCATGAGCGCTGGAAAACATTTTGACACACAACATTAAAAAACATACTGCATTCACACTGCAAGCCTTACAGTGCTTAATTCTGATTTATTGCTGAGATCCAGTTGTGTTTTTTGTTTTTTTTACTCTGAAGTGATTGTTCGAACTCCTATCACTGAAGAATTGTGACAAATAATTATCTCGATCAGTGGTTCTCAATTCCAGTTTTTGCGTACCACTGCTGTGCACATTTTGTATGTTTCTCTCATCACTTCAGACATTTGTTCTAATCGACAGTAAGTGCCCTGTGAAGCGGACTTCACAGGATATTCCACCATTATTCCAGTTCGAAAGGGGCATGTATGTTCCATTCAATATGGAATGATTTTCCGGACTATTTTCAAAAGCAATTGTAAATTGTATTTTCAATTGCATTTTCCACATGTGGGCGCATAAACTGTGACAATCCAAATGCAATTGCAAATCTTGCATTACCGTTTCGCGAATGCACAGTGACTGTCACATTTCAAATGAAAAGGCAAAGTCCATTTGCAATTGTATTTCCCATGTCTTACGAATTATGAGCCGGTCATATTTAAATAGCAATATTAATTACAACATTTGCTTTTTCACTTGCTCTGCATGTAACCTGCCAAAACTCAAATGA
Source organism: Onychostoma macrolepis (assembly GCF_012432095.1). NCBI lineage: Eukaryota > Metazoa > Chordata > Actinopteri > Cypriniformes > Cyprinidae > Onychostoma > Onychostoma macrolepis. Next base: position 20,992,643 of record NC_081172.1, on the reverse strand, counting down.
AATCGCAATTCCTTTTGCATTTGAATTTCCGATGTCTACACGGAAAGTTGTCAATCATTGTGAGAGGGCGGGACTATACTTGGGGGTGTGTTTGTATTGGGAGGTGACGTCACTCACAGACGACCGTGCCGAACGCTTTGATCAATGGAGATAATCGGTAAAGGTTCCGCTAAAGGCAGCTATCAATCAGTTTGTGCCTGTGTGAACGAACAGACAACCTTCTTGGCACAATACACAATTCTGTCTTTTTTACCCCAAATGCAACGATTATACCCTGCTAACAGCAGGAGCCACAACGGTACACACAATAGGTCAATATTCACTATTAACGAAACGCTTTACACCTGTCTCAACATCTCTCACTGCTTCTCTCTCTCCATCTGAATATGAGCAGAGGTGGGTAGAGTACCCAAAAACTGTACTCAAGTAAAAGTAAAAGTACTTGAAGAAATATTTACTCAAGTAAAAGTAAAAGTAATAGTCTGAATAGTTACTTGAGTAAGAGTAAAAAAGTACCGGATAAAAAAACTAGTCAAGTAGTTAGTTACTAGTTACTTTGGATCATATACTGCATATAGTATACTCTTATTTAGATAAATAGATATTTAGATAAAATTTTATATTTTATATACATACATACATACATGCATACATACATATACACACACATACACACATATATATATACACACATACACACACACAGCCGTTCAAAATACTTTTAATTTTTTTTTTATTGTAATTTATTTCAGTGATGCAAATCAGAATTTTTATCAGCCTGATTTATTATCAATGCTGTTCTTTTTTAGCTTTCTATTCATAAAAGAACCCTGAACAAAATGTCACAGGTTCCAAAAATATTAAGCAGCAAAACTGTTCCCTGTTGAAAAACTAGCATATGCTGGTATGGTATGTTTTGAAGCATGGGATGCTGGTTTGAGCTGATTTAAGCTGGTCCTTAGCTGGTTTAAGCTGGTCATGTGCTGGTCCTAAGATGGTCCGACCAGCTCAAGACCAGCACATGATCAGCATAAACCAGCATCCCAGCTTCAAAACATACCTAACCAGCATATGCTGTTTTTTTGTTTTTTTCAACAACACTGGTAATAAATCAATATATTTGAATGATTTCTGAAGGATCATATGACTCTGAAAACTGGAGTAACAGCTGATAAAAATTCAGATTTGCATCACTGAATTAAATAAAATTATTTTAAAGTATATTAATTATGTATAATAAATGTATATATGTATATAACCTCTGACACGGAGAAGAGTAAAAACTCCTCACATGACCGCTACAGAACATCTGAACATAACGGAAAAAATGCACATTGACGGATCTTCTTCCGTCTGTTCTGCAAAATGTAAACAAATGTAGCCTTTATTTCTGAAAGCGTAAATATTGTGAAAATATCAATATTAATTGTCTCCAGGCAAGGCATTCCTCCTGGAACTAACGCGGGTTATCGGGTGTTTATTTCATACTCTGTGACTCTGCTTATTTAATGAATAAATTATACATTGTATTTAATGTGTAAGGTACATGTACAACAAACTGGCAATGTCATAGTGGTATCGTCAAGTAAAGTCAAGTCAAGTCACCTTTATTTATATAGCGTTTTTAACAATACAGATTGTGTCAAAGCACTTAACAGTATCAAATTGGAGGATAGAGTGTCAGTAATGTATAATGATAAGATTAAACACTCAATTTTCAGTTAAAGGCATTTCATTATTGAATTCAGAGATGTCATTTTCTAGCTCAGTTTAGTTTAAATAGTATCTGTGCAATCAAATCGGCGATAATCGCTAGAAATTAAGTGTCCCCAACTGAGCAAGCCAGAGGCGACAGCGGCAAGGAACCAAAACTCCCTCTGTGACAGAATGGAGAAAAAAAAACCTTGGGAGAAACCAGACTCAGTCGGGGGGCCAGTTCTCCTCTGACCAGACGAAACCCACAGTTCAAAAGTTTATATTTCTATTTTAATTTTGTTGCAAGTTCTAACAATAGTAGTATTATGTAGTTAGGTATTTTATTATATTTTTAGTTATTTTGTTATACTTTTTAGTTTTATTGTATTTTAATCTAGGTTTTCGCTGGGGATATGTCTCTGGGGGTCATCTGAGTGTCCTGGTCTCCGCTGACGATCAGAGCTGTAGACATCATCTCTTGGTGCTGATCCACCATCTGATCGGATACGGACTGAGAAACAGAATAGGAAAGAAACAGACAAATATTAGCGTAGATGCCATTCTTCTTACGATGTAACAAGTACATCGTGTGTTATGGGGAGTGTTCCCGGTTCCGGTTGATCTAATTAATGCAGCCTAACAATCCTTTAACAGATTTGAATAATAGAAGCGTATTAGTGTGTTATGTGTAGGCCAGGATAAAGAGATGGGTCTTTAATCTAGATTTGAACTGACAGAATGTGTCTGCCTCCCGAACAGTGATAGGTAGATTGTTCCAGAGTTTGGGTGCTAAATAGGAAAAGGATCTGCCGCCCGCAGTCGATTTTGATATTCTAGGTATTATCAAACGGCCAGAGTTTTGAGAACGCAGCGGACGTGGAGGACTATAATGCGATAAGAGCTCGCTCAAGTACTGAGGAGCTAAACCATTCAGGGATTTATAAGCAGTGTTAATTTCGTCGACTAAGACGAAGACGAAAAATATTCATCAACGAACCTTTTTTCTGTGACTAAGACGAGACGTTGACGAGCTAAAATTAATTTCTGATGATAAAAACTATGACGAAATTTATGCCGCGTCTTCATTAACAAGACAAGACGGGACTAAAATGTTATTTGAGGACTACCGGACATTCAAAATACATCCTATAGGCTAAATTAACTGTCTTGTCTTTCAAAATGTGCGTCTCTGTCATTGGATTACAATCAGATGAGGGGCGTGTATATCTAGTCTCAGTATGGCAGCCGCAGTGGACGGATAGGCTATCAAAACGCAAACTAACGATCTGAAACAATAGCCTCAGCACCCGAAGGGTTAGGGATAGGGTGACCAGACGTCCCGTTTTTCCCGGGAGTCACAGTTCGTTGTCGATTAATTTAAAGTTAGTGACGGCGGGATAGGCGGAGTCGCGCTGATAGAAGCGCTCTCTCTCGCGCAAGCTCCACTTCTTCAGTACAGCGCGCGATCAGTTCTCAGTTCTCATTGCTCAAATACACACACAGCAGTCCTGTGTCTATCGTGTAGAGTCAGAGTATCTCACATAAATACAGTCAGTTATGGCTTAAGCGAGCGTAAACAGGTGGATGAAAACTGAATGTGTGTCAGTATTACATGCATGCCTTCCTTCTTAAAGGGACAGCATTCCTAATTATCCGTGTCATAAATGTTAACCAACAAAAGATGTTAAATAAATGTATACTTAAGTAAAGCTACTGTATCTGAAAAATGAGTTTAATTTGTATCTCTACCAAAAAATGAAAATGTATTTTTTTTTTCCAAATTCAATCCTTGATTCAAATTTCTCATAAGCTTAATTGATTTGGTCTAAAGAGAGAAGAATTGATGCCTATTTTTGTTTGAATACTACATATAAAATAGCTACCAAAATAAATGTTAACTGCACTTTGACTAAAAGTAAAGACTAAAAGTTGACAAAAATACAATGACTTTTCGTCGACTAAAACTAGACTAAAACTATGAAATACTCAAATGACTAAAATGTGACTAAGACTATTAAGCATTTTCGTCTCAAGACTAAGACTAAGACTAAATCAAAAATGCCTGCCAAAATTAACACTGTTTATAAGTAATTAACAAGATTTTAAAATCTATCCGATGTTTGATAGGGAGCCAATGCAGTGTTGACAGAACCGGGCTAATATGGTCATATTTCCTGGTTCTAGTAAGGACTCTAGCTGCTGCATTTTGGACCAACTGTAGTTTGTTGATCAAGCGTGCAGAACAACCACCCAATATATAAAGTTTTATATATTGGGTGGTTATAAAGACTTATAAAGTTTGTGATAGCATGAGACCAGCTATGTTGTTATTTTTATCCCGCCGTGCTCCCCGTCTGTGTAATTCATAAACATTAATTTATTATGCACAGTACTCAGATGACTGACTTTGAAACAGAGTATGTTTTCTGTAAAGATAACAGGCTTGTACTAATAGTGGAATGTTTATTTGCAAAGGCTAGCACTGCTAATTGCCGGAGCTTGAGCTCTTGAAGCTATGCCCTTTTTTCCAGGAGCAACAGCTCATTTGCATTTAATGCAACACTCAAAATCAGCACGTTTGGGCTCATACACTAAAAGTGGCAATTTTAACAAGCTATAAAAATGTATCTGTGGGGTATTCTGAGCTAAAATTTCACATATACGCTCTGGGGACAATCACAGATTTGTAAGAAATTATAGTCTGCCTCGACCCAGCTTCCACTCCACAATATGTTTGACCATGCTCATTTCCCAAAATGAAAGATTCAAACGGAACTGAATCAGCCCCAACGCACTGTGGTGGCAGAGTTGTATTGGAATTGTTGTTTCTAAAGTAACTGAAACTTGTTGGTGGTCTCTTATAATTCTGTTAAGATTCTAAAGTAACTGAATCAACCCGATGCAGTGTGGTGGCAGAGTTGTATTAGATCTGTTGTGTCTAAAGTTGTAAGTTTCTAACATAATTGAAACTGACTGTAAAGTTGTGATAATTCTAATGAAATTCTAAAGTAACTGAATCGACCCGACGCAGTGTGGTTACAGAATTATTTCATAACTGTTGTGTGTTATAGTGTAGTGAGTCCGACGCACCATGACTCTGTGAAGTTTAAAGCTCAAAAGCAGTGTTAATTTGCCCGATGTACTGTGGCCAAGTATACTGTTTTAAAAATATAACAAAACCCGAAGTAGTGTGGTTTTGTCCAACGTACTGTGACAGTGTTGCATTTTTAACGGTTTAGTGAAGTGTAAGGCCCGACAGAGTGTGGCCGTTTGCGAAGAAATTAAAATTTTGGTTTAGAAGCCCAGCGCAGTGTGGCTGTTTTATTCATTTGCGTCCAAACCACAGGAGCTGTGAATAATTTGACTAACAGGTATCTTAAAGTAACTAGATAATGTTCAGTCAGTGAAGGAAAATAAGCCTATTGAATTGCTGAAGACAATTTAATAAGATCGTGAAAATGGAAGAGCTGATAGTTAAATACATCGCTAAGCACAGCTCTGTAGGAATGTTTGATGGGATAGAGAAGGCAGATGACCCATACAAGTGGGCTGTGTCTCAAATTAAAAATTGTCCCAAAATGCCTAAAAACAAAGAGGGAAAAGTTGCTAATGCACTTCAAGCTCTTTTTGCCTCATACAAGGTAACTAAGAAAAGATTAGAAGAAATGAAAACAGAAAATAAGTTGCTAAACTCAAGTCAGCGGCTATGTCATGTCACTGAGAAATTGTGAGACTGAAGAGATTGTTTTGAAGGAGCAGAAAATTAAATTGAGAAAATAAATTTAAAAGTCCAAAACAGAGAGGGGAACATTTAGATGTTTGTATGAAGGGACAGCTAGACAGTTGGTACATGCCCAACCCAATTCTGAATATGACGAGAATAACTGCAAGGAAGCCTTTAGTTAATGACATAATTCTTCAGATGATTCTTTGAGGTTCCCAATAGCACCAGTGCGAACAAGACAGAATAGAAATGAGAGGGTTCTTGATCAAAGAAATGAAAATGGCCAAGCTATTAGACAGCTGTCTTTTATGGACTTTCAAAGTCTTGTTACAGCAGTGGGTACTTTTGAGCCTGATAACATGGATCCTGTAGAGTTCTTGTCAAAAATGGAGAAGGTAGTGGATGTTTATAGGGTGTCAGACGAAGATGCTTGTAGACTTGATCTGCATTCCTCGCTCATTAACTAGTGCTCTCTTCACAGGAAATTCCCAACAAAAGAGCAGACGAAGGTGCAAGGAGAGAAGCTCTACTTAGACTTGTTGGGACTAATTTGGTTAACTTGAGAAAGATAATTGAGGTGACAATGGAAATCGAAGAGCATCCTCTAGCATTTGCACCCAGGTTGTGGGAAATGTTTAGCTGTTACAGTGGTTTGCCCAATGCAACTAAACAAAATTTCATGTTTAAGTCTGCATTAATTCCACAGAGTAGTTCACACATGCGGGAAGCCATTGCTCTGCATGCAAATGTAAATACACCATACGAGCAAATAATTTCCAAAACGACACAGTATTTCAATGCAAATAGTCAAATGAAAGCTGCAGAATCTAGACATCCAGTTGCTGCCTTTGGCAGTAGAGAATGTTCTAGATTATCTAATATTTTCCATCAGAGACCAAAGAAATTAGAAAGAGTAAATTCAGAAGGTGTTATTCTTTGTTATGCATGTGGAAAAGATGGTCACATAACAAGGCATTGTTTGGAGAAAGGTAGGAAAGCTCAGGAAGTTGTTTGCTTTGCTTTGCTTGTGGAAGGATGGGACATGAGGCAAGACAGTGTCACTTTTCACACAAAAGAAAGATGGGCTATCGTGATTTGCTTAAGAAGATAGGCAGTTTAGAAAGCCAATTGGCACTGTTGAAAGGAAATAAGGAAGAAGCCATTCACACCTTGCCAGACACAGCACTGCATGAACAACATGACTATAGCTCAGTCACAAGCAGATGCTGATGTGAATTGGAGGAATTGTTTTTATGATAGTAAAATATTTTAGAAAAATATGTTTACTATCAAAAGGGGGGTGATTCTTTATAATTTCTGAGAAATGTGTTAATTGCATTAATATTTACATTTAATTGATGAGAAATTGTTTAATTGCATTCGGTGACTAAATTTCTGTAGCTTTGATGTTTTGAATGTGAAAAGATTCTTGTGGGGGAAAGGGGGGACAACCTCTTCTTTTTGATCTCGTTTCAGGTATAAGCATTGAGACGTTTGTTTTGAGACTGGAGAAAAATGATCCGGTCATCTGAAGGACAAGAAGGCCAGCAGAACCAGTGGAGCCAGGGGACTTCCACAAGAAAAAGGGACTTCGAGAGATTTCCAGACCTACAAGATCCAGAACTCCAAGCCTAAAAGAACTAGAAACCCTGAGACTCACCAATGCCACAGACTACAACACCACCAATGACTGCTTCTTCTAGAAGGACTCTTCCCAACTGAAAATAATGGACATTGGAAAAGAGAACCAAGGAGAGAGCAAACCACTTTCAGAGACTGTGGACAGCAGTCTTACCACAGTGATGGAAAAGAAGTGGGCAAAGGTAAAATCTAAGATTTTCCTTTGGCCAGAGGGGGACAACCTAAGACAGGACTTCACCACCACTGGCATCTACCCAGGAAGGGAGGTGTAATCTCTATAAGGGAGTGGATGTGATGCTTCTTTTGGGCCAAGAGCATCAAAGAGGGGACTGCAAGAAATGATCACTTTTTCTTACAGACTTATATTACATCTTGTAAAAAGGGGCATACTAGGTCCCCTTTAAAGAGCATGCGAGAGTTACACGAATTGTTAATTTTATGATAGTATGTCCTTTTAGCAGTGGAGACATTAGCAGAGAAGGAAGAGAGGAGTGACTGATACACATTAAGGCCAGTAGGATTTTTTGATTTAGAATTACATACATAAGTAAAATGTAGAATTGTATACATAAGAGAGATGCCTAATGTATAGGAACCCACCTTAAAATCTTGTATATATACCAGAGCCGAGAGACAGTCTAGAAGCTTCTCTGCAGACAGGCTTCGGTTTTATTCCTGTTGAATAAAATCTATTCTTCTGGCATCAAAACTCCAAGACTGTGTTGCGTTCTTTGAGCTGCGGCTCAGATGGGACTTGGAAAAGAGCGACAGAGTGGACGGCCGCTTTGAGCAGATTTGGACGAACAGCACAAAAACAGTGGCCACTGATTAATCAGGTAAGCATTTTTGCTTATATAATTAGCATTTTTGCTAAATCTGTTCTTAGCGGTAAGGTCACTTAAATTTTGCTCTTCCAAAATTCAAAATTTAAAGAAAAGAACAAAAAAGGGAGTTTTATTCCAGAAGAAATAACTGCATGCATTATCTGGTTTACTGTTTATGGCCTTGATAAGTAAATTAAACTGAAATTAGATGGTGTAGGCAAAAATACATTGCTAGCAATGGTCTGTGTTTATTTAGACTGGGCCTGAAGGGACAGAAATAAACGTGAAGCAGATGTAATAGAGTGAGCGCGCAAGACCTACGGATACCGCCCTGATTAAATTTAAAAAAAGACAAAAAAAAGTTGTAAGGTTACAGGGGTCAGCATGGGTAGGCGAAGAGAAATTCCTGGCAGAGCCTTGTTCTTTTACTGAGAGAGAGAGAGAGAGAAAGGTGGGGTTACAGTGAGAGAACCAGTGTTTTGGAGCAGGTGACTCGAGAGAAAAGCTTTGTTTTGATGAATGTTTGAAACTGTGTCCGTGTCCAAATGCATGTCGGTGTGAAAGACTGAGAGTGAATGAGAAAGCAATTAAATTCCGAACGGCCGCAGCTCTTGTTACACCCAAGAGGAATGAATGAAAGAATAAACCCTATAAAAATTAAAGGGGTGCAGTATGAAAGAATGAGCCCTATAAATGAAGGGATACAGTATGAAAGAATGAGCCCTAAATAAATAGGCATAAAGGCACTTAGCAGTGTGAATGTTTTTAGGGAAATAAGGTCAATAAAGATTGAATCCAGATGTGTTATAAGATCTTATGTTGGGTGTCTGTGAGAGAGGGAGAAAGAGAGAGAGAAAACTTTCTGAGTGCAGGCTGTGGAGGAGTGATTAAGATACGAAGTTAAATAAAGTACATTAAAAATAATGTGCGCACTAAATAAAGCAGAAGAGACAATAGAAAATTTAAAAATAAATAAATAAATAAATATTGTTAAAGATTTTATGCATACTGTGTGATCATAAAATAAAGTTGAAAAATTCATATAGAAAGCATACTTGCATAAGATAGAATAAAAAAACTGTTAAAAGAAGCAAGTCACTAAATAAAGAATAACTTTAATTGGAAAAGTAATGATAACATTTTTTATATAAAATAGAGTAGAAAATATAGGACTAAAAGATTGGAGGAGAAAATATGGCAGCTACTCCGGTAGAGATATTAGGATTAAAATATCCTCTGTATAAAGACATGATAAACAAAATCTCAGACAAATGGCAAAAGAGAACAAAGAATAAAATGACAAAATGGCCAAAGGAAGGAACGTATGATGTGGCGTTGTGTGAGGAAATGGAAACTCTAATAAAAAACTACAAAACTAAATGTATCAGTAAAAAGAGAGAAAAAAAGAGAAACTAAAAGAGAGAAAGAAAGAGTATAAAACAGGCCAGGAAGATTTTGAAGGAGGCAGACAGAGAAACATGCAAAAAAGAAATGCTGTTCTCTCAATGCATTCCGTCCAGCAGTATGGCAGGCATTGCGACTTGAGTATCCAATCAGACTAAATCCCAAGACACTCAAGGGACCAGAGCTGGGAGATACCGAAAATCCAACCACGTATGTCCAGAGACAGTTGAAAAACTGGAAACAAGAGACTGAAATAAATCCTGAGGGAGACACTCTAATGGCTACATTATTTAGACAAGCTGTGATTGATGCTATGCGTCCAGCCGTAAAAAGCAGGCTAGAAGATGTTGTTGGCTTAAACTCAAAAACTCAAAGAATTTTGTGATCATGTGACACATGCAGTGGAACAACACAGAAAAAATGAACTAAAGCTAAAGACCCAGGAGAAAGAGCTACAGCGAAAGCTAACTCAATTACAGCTTGAAGAGCTGACAAAGAAAAATAAGAGAAAAATTCAAGCTCCGATAATGAAAGAAGAAGAGGAACAAATGACAGTTATGTCTCCAGTAAGCGTTCCACAACCAACTATTCAGCCTAGCCCATCTACGGCAGTCCCTCCGAACACACACCAGCTTCCTGTACCCATAATTAACGTTTATCCTCAACAGCCAGCTCCAATGGGATGGAGAAAAAGACCAATGCAGAGAGGACAGAGAGGAAGAGGCAGGTCTTATACTGGTCCTCCTGGCATTTGTTGGACGTGTGAACAGCCGATATAATTGTCCCACCTTTCCATGCCAACAGTACCCTCGGGGTGGAAGGGGGGAGAGTTGGTAGCAGTCCGATCGAGGTGCAGGAGAAGGCCCTGTTAATCCGTGGAGAGGTCTAAATCAGGGTTACTAGGGGTGCCCCGAGAATTCTACAGGGGAGAACCAGCTACCAATGTTAACAACTAAAGCCGATCAAGAGCCTATCATGCAAATTAAAATAGAAGGTAAAGACACACCCATGATGTTAGACACAGGAGCAATTTTTACTTGTTTAAATTCAAAATATGCTTCACATCTCCCCTTGTCTGAAAAATTCACAAAGACAGTAGGATTCTCAGGACAAATGCAATTAATTCCGATGACAGCTCCAGTGTGTCTACAAACAAAAAAAATCAAAGTATACCAATGCCCATTCTTGTATCAAATCAAACTCCTATCAACTTGTTAGGAAGAGATGCATTATGCAAATTGGGGTTACAAATTTGGTGTTCTTCAGAAGGAATATTTATCGAAGCAATAGGAACAGAAACACAAATGGTGGTTACAGAGCCATAAGCAAATGTCTATTGGATAGGACAGATAGAACAAGATGTGAGACAGACAGTAAACAAGTGGGGAAAATTTATTGAAGCACAGATTCCTGAAGCAAGGTTAACAAAATCAGAATTTCATTGTACAATGATCTATGATCCAGACAGAGATGAAAAGATAGAACAAAAATGGCAGGAAGAAACAAAAGGTCAAAAAGTTGAGACAGTCTCCGAGTATATTATAATAGGTAAACGAGGAGCAGCTTTAAATATTCCAAACAGTGAATTTGTGGAAAAATGGTTCAATGTGACTGATTCTGTCCCACATATTGCGGTATATGTAGGAAAAAACTGGGAAGCAAAGAATTTAGGACCAATGATGAGAGAAGCAGGAAAAAGCAAATGGAAATCAACAGATCATCCGTTGATTTTTCATACAGCTGACAAAAATTACAACAAAATTTTGTGTGCAACCAGAATTCCTCAGGGATTCAAACACTCGGCTCACATATTCAATCAAGTGCTAAAGGCCGATTTAGAAGATCTTGTAATAGACGGTACGCTAATACAGTACATGGATGATTTGCTCGTTTCTGGATCTACGCTAGAACAATGTCACAGAGACTCAATTAAAGTCTTAACAAAATTAGCACAAGGAGGTCATAAAGTGTCCAAAAACAAACTACAGTATTGTCAGCCTCAAGTTGAATACTTGGGAAGATACCCGCCATGTTACCAACAGGGCCTGGCGGCAGTATATTATGCTTATGAAAAAGCATCCACAATAACTATGGGGTACCCCGTGACTATTTACACTCATCATAAAACTGTGGAATTATTAGAGCAAGGAAAATTTGTTCTAACTCAAGTTCGAATTTTGGCCTACTCCTCATTATTTACATATCCAGATCTAACTATTAAGCGATGTCATACAGTCAATCCGGCTGACTTGATCCCTTTGTCATTTGAAGGAAAACCTCATGATTGTGTGAATGAGTCATTGGCATTTACCAGATTACGACCATATCTTGAGTCGACACCCATTTCTGAAGCAGAGGTTACTTACTTTGTAGATGGTTCTAGCTTTAGAGACCATGAAGGAAATCATACAGGATATTCAGTAGTAAAGAGAGACAAAAAAGAATTTGTACCAGTAATATCACAACATTGTGTACAACCTTGTTCTGCTCAAATAGCTGAATTAAAAGCTCTCACAGCTGCATGTCAGTTAGCACAAGGACAAACTGCTAACATTTTCACTGATTCAGCATATGTGCATGTCACAGTGCATGTCACCTATTCGGTGCAGTATGGAAACAAAGAGGTTTCAAAAAAAGTGATAGGACTCCCATCCAACACGGTGAACAAATAGGGCAATTAATTTCTGCTATGATGCTACCAAAAAGATTAGCAATAATCAAATGTCAAGCGCATAAAAAAGGAAATGATTATGTCATTAAAGGAAACAATGCAGCAGATTTACAGACTAAAAAGGCTTCAGGATGTCAAATAGCAGTATAAGCACCTGTGGTATTTATAGAACCTCAACCTCAATTGGATGATATAATTCAAATTCAGCAACAAGCAGGCCCCTATGAACAATCAATGTGGCACCAAAGGGGGGCCAAAAAAGACTCACAAGAGATCTGGCGCACACATGAAGGACACATTGTTGCGCCAATTTCACTTTTGAATATTCTTATTGCAGATGCGCATGGTTTTGACCATTGCGCAAGGGGGGAAGTGGTAAGAAAAATTAAAAAGCAAGGATATTGGTCTCCTTATTTGTATGCAACGGTAGATGAATTCTTGTCTACATGTGAAGTTTATGCAAAGTACAATGTGAGAAAAGGGATAACGACTCCAAATAGGGCATATACCAGTACCGGAAGGGCCTTTTAAGCATTTGGTCATGGACTACGTGGACATGATAAAGCGAGTACAAGGTAAAAGATACATGCTGGTGATCGTTGACAGATTTAGCAAATGGGTGGAGGCAGTACCGTCAGCAGATTTGGGAGCAGGGACAGTAATCAAATTTCTAACAAGAGAAGTAATTCCTAGATTTGGGATACCATCAGAAATAAGTTCAGATAATGGTTCGGCATTCATACAAAAAAACTGTAAAACAAGTGTTGCAACAATTAAGAATAAAACAAAGACTAGGTTGCATTTACCATCCTCAAAGTCAAGGACAGGTAGAGAAAATGAACGGAATTATCAAGGCCAAAATAAACAAAATATGTGAAAGTACTAAACTTAATTGGATTGATGCGTTACCTCTAGCACTAATGAGCTATCACATGCAAACTAACCGAACCACGCACTTAACACCGCATGAAATGCTTACGGGTCGGGCTATGCCGGCGCCACATTGTAGAGGTCCCTACAAAGGACCGCCTCTAGAGCAGTTACAAATGGAGCTTCGTTCATATATGAAGAAACTAACTGCCATACATAAAGCTATCTATTTACAGGAAAAAAGAAAAGAGCCCAGAGAGGAAACGGAGACAACGTGTCCAGTTGTTCCGGGTGACCAAGTATATCTGAGGGTGTTCCGGAGAAAATGGAATGAGCCGAGAAGAGAGGGACCGTACACAGTGGTGAGAGCAACTCCGACAGCAATCCAAGTGGAGGGAAGCACAACTTGGTATCATCTAAACCACTGCACGAGAGTTCCCAAGAAAAAGACAGAAAGGGAGGAAAACAGACAGGCAGACAGTGCAGCAGAAAGTGACAAGGAGGAACCTGGAACACAGGATATAATGCAAACAAACGATAGCACAGAAAATGTTTCACAAGGAGCTCCAGTCTTCCTGTCAGAGGAACAGGAGAGGGAAGAGAATGAATCTGACAATGTGTCTGAAGATCCTCTTATGCTTAATGTATCTAATAATGCAACTCCAAGCTCAACCCATAGAAAGCAACCAGACTTCCCTTCAAATGCAACTCCAAGCTCAACCAATAGAAAGCAACCAGACTTCCCTTCAAATGCAAACACAAGCGATAACCAACAGCAACCAGACTTCCCAAGAATTGACTTTTCAGCCCTCAAATGAATCTAGCAGTGACTTTAACTTAATCCAAAATGAACAAGCACCAGTTGAGGAGGAAAAAATATCTAGACAAAATAGATACATTGTAGATGACAATTATAACATCACTTTTAAAGGCAATTCAGATATATTATGGGAAAAAGCAGAAGACAATAATTGGTATAAATGGGTAAATTACACAGCAGAAAAAGAGGAATGGGAAAACGGCATAGTTTGCTTTGAAGCAAGACCAATTTTATATATTGTACCGATACCTATACACAGTTGTAGTTGCAAAATATTTCATGATGAATGGTTTAAGACATGTCTAGGACTGTCTAAAGCAATGGGGTTAGATGTATTAAAAATGGGAGGTAAATCTTTTATAGAAAGAGGCAGAGCAATAAATGTCTTTAGAAACTGTACCCAAAAAATGGCATTTTGCCCATATTGGTGCCAGTTTCTCCAATCTACAACAATCTACAGAGAAGCAACTGAATTGCAGTGTGAACGTACCCGTAAATGGCCGACAGTACAAGAAACAAAAATACAGAAGCCACAAGGAAAAATACAATTAATGGCAGATCAAGAATTTGAATGTTATGAAAAAGGGAAATGTTGACGTAGGAAGATTTAAAGGCAAATGTAGCAAAATATGACAAATACCGCGATGTACAGTTGACTATTTGGTAATAAAAGAAGGCCCACCACCTATATTTGATGACATTGATATTGCATTGGCAGACATATGGTGGATGTGTGGATTAGAATATGGCCTTTTGACAACATTACCAGAAAAATGGTCAGGATTATGCACTAGGTGTTGACACATAAAATGAGTCACATCTCTTTAGAAGAAGGAGAAACAAAGGAAGATAAATCTAGATCGAGAAGGATTGAAGGATTGCTGAACAAACTGATCGCAAATGAGCACACTTTGGATGATAGTTCCAGTGACTCTGATGACTAAGAAAAAGAGATGTAAGGATGAGCCAAATCCTGGGTGTAAGTGCTAGCCTAACCTCTGCCCATGGATGGCCCTCTACGATACGCAAAGTATCTGGGCTGAAGATCAACGGATCTGAACTATTATTTTTTGGAATATTCAATGTACTATATTTAGAATGTGTTTTTATGTTTTTGATATACATAACTGTGACGACCACAGGCAAGCGCTGAACCAAATGCACGCTCATGCTTATAACATTGTATTTTATGATAAAGGAGGTAAGGAGACAGAATCTTTTACTCTCTCTTAGTCAAGGGTGGAGAGAGACGTTTGGTTCTGGATCTCCTCCAGAGTGCTGCTGCATCATCTAGTCATTGATGATAATACTGTGACTTATTTAGTCACTAGATAGTGTTAACTGAAAGGACTGAATTATGAAGTAGCACTCTGGGTAGACAAGCAATTGTGAGACTTAGTAAAGTCTCAAAGGGAGGAAAATGAAGAAGATTTTTATTGTTAAGGATCTGAATTAATCAAATATAATCAATGTGAATTTTGCCATTAATGTATCTATTTAATCTTCCATTATATTCTGAAGGCATTTGTGCTAAGGTGCCTACGTGGCCGAGTTGTACACACAGACACATCTGGAAGAAATGAGGAGGGGGCTTTTTCCCCTTACCATAAAGTTTAGAAGGTCTTTTTCTCCCAAGGGAAAGATAGAATTACATACGTAAGTAAAATGTAGAATTGTATACATAAGAGAGATGCCTAATGTATAGGAACCCGCCTTAAAATCTTGTATATATACCAGAGCCGAGAG
Source organism: Onychostoma macrolepis (assembly GCF_012432095.1). NCBI lineage: Eukaryota > Metazoa > Chordata > Actinopteri > Cypriniformes > Cyprinidae > Onychostoma > Onychostoma macrolepis. Next base: position 20,977,248 of record NC_081172.1, on the reverse strand, counting down.
ACAGTCTAGAAGCTTCTCTGCAGACAGGCTTCGGTTTTATTCCTGTTGAATAAAATCTATTCTTCTGGCATCAAAACTCCGAGACTGTGTTGCATTCTTTGAGCTGCGGCGGACGACACTACAAAGGGATGGTACTGGCTGGCCTGGAAGACAAGGGGCAGACAGTGTCTAAACAAGATATAAGAGTGGAGCCGAAAGTTTCAGTAGCACTGTTAGCATCAAGAGATGATAACCATTTAGGTCGAGGAAGTGCAGATGAAACCATAGCAGACAGCCAGGAAGGTGAGTAGTTTACGTCGAAAGATGACATGTGGAGGGGTATATGTTGTGTCAGGAACCATGTTGAGGTTAAGAGTGAGGAGGTGGTGATCCAAGGTGTGCAGTGCAGTAACCAGCACATGATCAGTTGCCTGATTTGTGAGTAGTATTTAACACTCTCTTGAGATCAAAAGAGGCAAGCAGAGTGTGGAAGTCTGCACCCCGAGGTTTATCTAGGTGGATGTTGAAGTCTCCAAGCATAACTACCACACTGCAAAAAATGCTTTTCTTACTTAGATTTTTTGTCTTGTTTCCTGCCAAAATATCTAAAAATTCTTAAATCAAGAAGGATTTTCTAGACAAGTAAAAATTATTGTCTTGTTTTCAGCAAAAACAAGTCAAAATTAAGTGAGTTTTTGCTCGAAACAAGCTAAATAATCTGCCAAAGGGGTAAGAAAAATAATCTTGTTTTCTGTTTGAAATTAGATTATTTTGCTTACCCCATTAGCAGATTATTTTGGTTGTTTCAAGCAAAAGCTCATTTAATTTTCACTTGTTTTTGCTGAAAACAAGACAATAATTTGTACTTGTCTAGAAAATCCTTCTTGATTTAAGAATTTTTAGATATATTTTGGCTGAAAACAAGACAAAAAATCTAAGAAAGGCATTTTTTTGCAGTGCATCCTCAGGAAAGGTTGAGACCAGCACATCTATTTCATCCAAGAAGTTACATTGTGGTCCTGGGGGTCAATAAACAACTACAAAATGGATTTTAAAAGGGTGGGTAATAGTGACTGAATGTGATTCAAAGAAGCTGTTAATACCCAGAGAAGGTAAAGGAATAAATTTCCAATCATTAGAGATAAGCAGACCAGTACACCTCTACCTCTTCCAGTCAAACGGGGAGTGTGGGAAAATGAGAAATTGGAGAGTGCTGTAGGAGTAGCAGTGCCCTCTGGTTTGATCCAGGTCTCCGTCAGGGCTATGAGGTTTAGCCTTGAATGACTAGTAATAGATGTAATGAAATCTGCTTTGTTTACTGCAGACTGACAATTTCAGACACCAATAGAAAAAGAAAGTAGTGTGTTAGCAGACATAGGCAAAGTGCGCAGGTTGTTAGGATTGCACTGCCTATAGTGTGTGATGCATGGTTTGCAAGTGGTAGTAATAGTAGGGATTTGGAAACACATAGTAAGAGTTGGTCATTAAAAAAAAAAAAAAAAAAAAACCTGAAACAGAGGTGAAGCAATACACACACACACACACACACACACACACAAAAAGGAATACACAAAAAGGCCTCGAGGCCTGGTTGAGCTGCACTAGAAAGAAACTAGAAGAGCTGCTTTAGAAGCATGTCGAATGGTTTTTTCTTCCATTTTTAACTAATTTAATTTTAATGGTCATTTCCTGATCATTACAACCCCAACGTTTATCTCTGTGCTGCACATTTTACAGGGGACAGCTTCCAGAACCTAAGAGAGAGAGTACAATGCCAGCTATGCACAAAAGCTTATCCTGCAGCTGTATAACAGTATTAATGCACTTAATGTAATAATGTTGTGATTAAATAATACATACATATTACATAATATTATTAATTACTCCTTTGAAGTAATGGTGCTTCATATAACATTATCTAGAGAAACAAGTGTTAATGATAACTCCCCTGTGATGTTTGTACTGGCTACTGTATACAGGCCACCATACAGACTTTATTAAAGAATTTGCTGATTTTCTAATCAGAGATAGTGCTGGCTACAGATAAAGTCTTAATCGTTGGTGAAGAGCAGCTACAGAAAAGCATTAAAAACTGCTAGATCTGATAACTTTTCGTCTCTTTTAGAAGAAAACAAACATAACCCCAGGCATTTATTCTATACAGTGGCTAAATTAACAAAAAATAAAGTATCAGCAGGTGTTGACATTTCCCAACAGCACAGCAGTAATGACTTTATAAACTATTTTACATCCAAGATCGATACTATTATAGATAAAATTGTAACCATGTAGCTGTCAGCTACAGTATCGCATCAGATAGTGCACTATAGATCCCTGAGGAACAATTCCACTCATTCTCTACTATAGGAGAGGAAGAATTGTATAAACTTGTTAAATCATCTAAACCAACAACATGTATGTTAGACCCTATTCCATCTAAACTACTAAAAGAGGTGCTTCCAGAAGTCATAGATCCTCTTTTGGCTATTATTAATTTGTCGTTGTCATTAGGATATGTCCCCAAAACCTTCAAATTGGCTGTTATTAAGCCTCTCGTTAAAAAAAACACAACTTGACCCCAAAGATCTAGTTAATTACAGACTGATCTCGAATCTCCCTTTTCTGTCAAAGATACTAGAAAAGGTACTATCCTAACAATTATATTCCTTCTTAGGGAAAAATGGTATCTGTGAGGATTTCCAGTCAGGATTTAGACCATTTCATAGTACTGAGACTGCTCTCATTAGAGTTACAAATGACCTGCTCTTATCATCTGATCGTGGTTGTATCTCTCCATTAGTACTACTGGATCTTAGCGCTGCGTTCAACACTATCAACCACAACATTGTTTTGAATAGACTAGAAAACTTTGTTGGCATTAGTGGAAGTGCATTAGCATGGTTCAAATCGTACTTATCTGACCGCCATCAATTTGTAGCAGTGAATGAAGAGGTATCATATCGATCACAAGTGCAGTATGGAGTACCCCAAGGCTCAGTACTAGGGCCATTACTTTTCACGCTTTACATGTTACCCTTAGGAAATATCATCAGGAAACACAGTATTAGCTTTCATTGTTATGCTGATGATACTCCGCTCCCTATTAAACATTGTGTAGATTTTAAAATCTTGTTAATCACTTATAAAGCCCTGAATGGTTTAGCTTCTCAGTACTTGAGGGAGCTCTTATCGCATTATAGTCCTCCACGTCCACTGCGTTCTCAAAACTCTGATCATTTGATAATACCTAGAATATCAAAATCAACTGCGGGCGGCAGATCCTTTTCCTATTTAGTGCCCAAACTCTGGAACAATCTACCTAACACTGTTCAGGAGGCAGACACACTCTGTCAGTTTAAATCTAGATTAAAAACCCATCTCTTTAACCTGGCGTACACATAACACACTAATACGCTTCTAATATTCAAATCCGTTAAAGGATTGTTAGGCTGCATTAATTAGGTCAACCAGAACTGGGAACACTTCCCATAACACCCGATGTACATCGTAAGAAGAATGGCATCTACTCTAATATTTGTCTGTTTCTTTCTTATTCAGAGATCACCGTAGCCACCTGATCCAGTCCGTATCCAGAGCAGATGGTCACTGCAGTCATCTGGATCCAGTCAATATCCAGATCAGATGGTGGATCAGCACCTAGAGATGACCTCTACAGCCCAGCCCTGAATGTCAGTGGAGACGAGCTCCAGAGACAGATCCCCAGTGAAGACCTTGTCACCTAGACGGCCATCGGGAAAAGACCTCGGGAACCAGATGAGCCCTCTGCAAAAACTGCTGGTTCGTCTGGCCAGAGGAGAACTGCCCCCCCCCCCCCCGACTGAGCCTGGTTTCTCCCAAGGTTTTTGGTTTTGGTTCCTTGCCGCTGTCGCCTCTGGCTTGCTTAGTTGGGGACACTTAATTTCCAGTGATATCGTCGACTTGATTGCACAGATACTATTTAGACTGAACTGAGCTGGACGATGACATCATTGAATTCAATAATGAAATGCCTTTAATGGTGCTGTATGTAGGATTTTGACTCTACTAAAGCATAAAAATACCATAATATGTTTGCTGATATTTAAGAAACATGCTAAGTTAACATACTTGTTTATCTGAAAAACAATTCTACAGTCAGTTATTCCCCTTTGAAAATGTGCATTCCGGCCCGGAATGTCTGTGTTTGTTATGGTTTGTGAAACCCGCCCACTGCCAGTTTACCCAATTGTATTTCGGCACCCGGGTTGCCAGATGGCGGAAAACACAGCGTATTTAATTTCATTCATCGGCATGTGCGCTTGTTTCTGTTGCTGTCGTTAATCTGGCAACCTGCGACTGCGTCAAATCTGAAGAGGAGGGGCCGGGTGAAAAAAAAACGTCTCCAATATTTTGAATTTGGACTGCAATACCTAGTTCAACCACTGGGTGTCAATCCTACATACAGCACCTTCAACTGAGTGTTTAATCTTGTCATTTTACATTATTGACACACTATTTTCCTATTTTGATATTGGAAAGTTGCTTTGACACTATCTTTATTGTTAAAAGCCCTATATAAATAAAGGTGACCTGACTTGACTTGACATGACATAATACATATTATAGTTACACTTTTCCCATTTATATTAAATGCAGTTATTTTAAATGGTGTATACCATTGTACCAAAAAGGAAATCCCCAAAAAATCCTAAAACATACCACTCCAAAACATTTTTGGAACACGCTCCCATCAGGCAATTTCATGTTTTGAATTTAGTCAATAATTGATCTAGGTGCATTTTAATAATTTCAGTTTATTTACTCAGAGCAGTTTCCTCTGAATGTAAAGTGACTGCATGCCCAATAGGGTGGGGAAAAAAACTGAATTAACACTTTTTTTTTTTTTGCACTTTGAACACAATTTTGTGCACTTTAGTTTAAAATGAAATCTACTTGTATTAACAGCCAGGCTTCTTCGTTACAAATAAACAATATAACATGCCGCTGTTTGATTTATATTTATTTGTTGGGCCCTCTTACCTTAAATTTATTTTTTTAAATATCAAATGTAGGTTTGTTAAATAAATGTGGAAGTGTTGAAATAATTGATCCTCACCACCAGGAAACATGATGAGAGCGTTCTGCAGTAGTACATTGGATTTCTGCTTTAGCTGTTGGTTCTCCACAGGTGAAATGTCTTCCTGTTGGCTCAGATGATAGTAGGAAAGACCAACAGAAAAGGAAAAGTTTGGCAGCTGGGACAGATTTCGATGGACCTAAATCAACAGAAGTACAGAGAATGTTAAATGTGCAAAGTACCACAGTGTTAAGTGTGTATTATTTAGGCGCTAAGCACAGCTATTCAGTAGCATAACAGATTGCTTGTTGTGTCCCAAATGTTAAACAACTGCATCTCCACCACTAAAAACATTAAATATTTATTGGTCAACTGTTGAATATGCATTATTATGCCTATGTTCTTTTTGTGTTGTGACAAAAACATTGAGAAGATACTTCAGTAAGTGGTCAGAGACTAAAACCTACAAACAATAACTACAGTGGATATAAGAATCTTGTTAAAGATGCATCTTTTTAGATATAACTGTAAAACCATGAATACACTGGAGAGTTGCTTTATAATAGAATTTGCAGTTGTAATCCTGTAAAGCTGCTTGCAATCTATTGTTTGAAATGCTATACAAGTAAAGTTGACATGAGTTGACTGGAGTGCTGAATTACAGAGCAGGTGCAAACATAGCCTCACAATGAGATGATTTCTTAACTGCTGTTTTCTCACCACTTTCATCTTTGTTTATGAGTTTATTTTGTTATTGAGAAGAAAGCATGCAGTACATATTTACATATTCATCTAAACACCACTCCCTGTAACATGGGCATTGTGTATTTAAAATATGTATATACTTAATGTTATTTTATTCTTAAATAAGACTACAGCTTACATCACAAGGCTTATTGGGACTACTAAATATAGCCCGTCACAGTTTTTAGGTAGAAATTATTGAATTTTTATTATGTTATTTTTATATTGAATCTGTTCATATCTCCAAAAACATGAACGCAGAGAGTTTTTCCCCACATTTCTATCAGCAGTAGCTCAGTACTTGCCTCAAGGAGCTTAGACCATACTTAAGTTTCCATAAACAACTGCATAACCAAAAAATTAAAATTTGTTGTGGGTCATGACAAAAAGATGGCCACTGTAGTTAAACCAAGTATTTTTTTTTTAAATGGTAGTTTTGCAATATCAAAACAGAGAGGTCAATCAGTTAAATCAATTAATCTCCACTGGACCACTTATGATGGACTGGCCCTGAAATAAAATAACTGTGGTGGGCATTCCTCTTTTATGAGCACACAAACAACCACACAGAATTTGATTAAAAGCCTACTGACGATTAACGATGAGTTCTTTACCTCCCATTCCTCATAGAGTCGGATGAGGGTGGTGTACTCATGACAGCGCAGGCACAGGAAGTCAAAGATCAGCAGCATGCAGAGAGGGTCACTATCTGGATCCAGACTGGAAACATATTTATGTCATGTTTTACACAATACATCTAGCTGACTGACCGTGGATGATGGATTTTGTCTTATGAATGTGATCAATTTATTGTATGAATCTGATGTGGGCTAGTACCTCAGAATCAGTTTACAGTACTCCAGGGCTGTGCGTGGACAACCTCTCTTCTCCAGAAATAACATATGCTTGAACAGCACTAAATAAAAGGCCCTGTAGATACAGAAGAGAGTGAGAGAGATTTCATGAAAAGTTAGACTTTCTCTTAATGGAAATGAAGAGTAACAATATAGATGTAATACCAACAAGAATTAGTGTGCTGCATATCTTTCAGGGCTCCTGCAACATGATGACGACGACTGTAACAATGGTCTCACCTGTTCTCTGGTCTGCTGTAGTCCAGTCGACACGTGCCTGATGTCAGGCTGAACACAGGGTGGAATGCACACTCAAAACTATATAAGGCCCTTTCTGCAGAGACAAACAAAACAAACAAATTCTGTATATTCTCGTGTGTGTATATATATATATATATATATATATATATATATATATATATATATATATATATATATATATATATATATATATATATATATATATATATTAGTGCTGTCAATCAATTAAAAATTTAATCGCGTTAATCACAGTCATGGACTGTGATTAATCATGATTAATCACAAATTTAAAATACTAGCCTGTAAATGTGTTGAAATAAAGAAAGGCATGACAGACTAGTTTAAGGAAACAGGTATGTCTCATACCTTTCACACTTCCGCCAGGTATGAGACATAATCCTTATTATTCTTTTATCATTATTCTTTTGTTTTTATTCAGCCATTATCAGCCTTTATACTGGCAATAAAACGTTTACCAAGCCACATCGCTTCAATCCCAGTACACATTTACCCAACTATTATCAAAAGCATTTCTAAATAAATACAACAAAACATTTCTTGCGACCTTACGTGAAATATTATGGCACAATGCATTATGAAGAAGAATTGGACCTGTTCTGCAGCTGCATTAGAGCTAACATTAGCATCATGCTTCATAAGACAATTTATGAGATTAATAGAACACTTTTACTCAGAACTCACTTCAAACCACCATTGAGTGTTTGTAATAATTTCCTTTTGCGATCACATGTAGAATTTGTTCATTTGCTGTTGTTAAAATATGCTATTTATAGCCTTATGTCGCTGCACAAATTAGCATTTCAGATGCACACATTAATTTCAAGAAAATCACATACAGAACATATCTATCGTAATCGTGTGTTTATTATCTTATGTAATCTATAGTGGCTGTTGTCAAGTTTATTTCTGCTGTGTAAAAGCCTGAACATGTGTGCTCTGCTGAAACTCACGTTGTTTGTGATGTTACCGCCTCTCCGTTCTTAAGTTGCCAGGCATACATTACAAGTATAATACACATTAGTAAAAGGATCTATTTTTATTTATCTATATACACTTTGGGCGACCGCCGTACATTAAAAAATTAGCCCAAAAAACCGCAAACCACGGCTCTGTAATTTTTCCCGCGACTGTATTTTCAAAATAGTCCACTTGTGCCGTTACCCTGGCAACACTGGTTTGCTGTACCCTCGTCACACAATGATAGATAACCTCCCGCGCTGCGAGGACGGGAAGAAGTTGGGGTCAAACCTTATCAAACGATTAATCTGCATTAAAAAAATATTAACGCGTTACATTTTTTTGATTAATCACATGCGTTAACGTGTTAACGTTGACACCCCTAATATATATATATATAAATAAAAATGCATCACTTGTATAAATGTCATTAAATGCTGCTTCATACAAACTCCATCTATGAGTTTGGGTCACTCATGATGTGCATTTGAAAACCCAACATGTCAACCATCATCCCAAACTTGTAACGAGAATCATTTATAAAAGACCTCAGGTCAGGGTAGCACCACATACATTTTTTTGACAGGAATGACAACAAGGCTCTAAGCCAGTGGTTTTTAAACTTTAAGAGCGACCCTATTTTTTTCTATTGAAATTAACGTGACCCATATATGTGTTTGTGTGTGTGTGTGTGTGTGTGTGTGTGTGTGTGAGAGAGAGAGAGAGAGAGAGAGAGAACTGTTCTGGCAAAATGAGTCACAATGAGCAAATTTTCAAAAAATAGTTATTTTTATTTTTACATTCTCTATTAAAAGACCTTTAAAATTACATATGAGTAGCTGGAATCTGACACACACAAAAAAAAAGACTGGGCTATACCCGGGTCAATTACATTGACCAAAGAATATATTTCTGATGTGCAGCAAAAGATAACTGAGCTTCACAAATTAGTGAAGTGGCTTTAAGAAAAGAGCTAGAGCAGTGAAAATTCCCATTTCACCATCAGGGAAATAATTAAGAATTTCCAAATCAACATAAAATGTTACGAAACTGCCTGGAATAGGACGTGTGTCTATATCGTCCTAATGCATGATGAGAAGGAGAGTTTGAGTGGCTAAAGACTATCCAAAGACCACAGCTGGATAATTGCAGAAAATAGTTGAGTCTCGGGGTCAGAAAACCTTTAAAAAAAATTGTCAAACAGCACCTACATCACCACATGTTGTTTGGGAGGGTTTCAAGAAAAATGATCCTAGCTCATCCTAAAACAAACGTCCAGCATATTCAGTTATCAGACACGACTGGAACTTCAAATGGGACTGGCTTCTATGGTCAGATGAAACTAAAAAAATGATCTTTTTAGCAGCAAACACTCATGATGGGTTTGGTGAACACAGGGACAAAAAGTACCCCATGTGTACAATAAAATATACTGATGTATTTTTGATGTTGTGGGCCTATATTTCTGCTGGAGACCTGGACATCTTGTTTAGACACATGGCATCATGGATTCTATCAAATACCAACAGATAAAAAGAAAATCAATAAGTGATTGACTCTGTTAGAAATCTTATAATGGGCCATGTTTGGATCTTCCAACCATACAATAATTCAAACACAAACCTCAAAAACAACACAAAAATGGGTCACTGAGCACAAAACCAAGCTTCTGCTATGGCCATTCCAGTCCACTGACCTGAATCCTATAGAAAATGAGTGGGGTTAACTGAAGAGAAGAAGCACCAACATGGAGCTGGGAATCTAAAGGGTCTGGAGTGATTCTGGATGAAGGAATGGTCTCTGATCTCTTGTCAGGTGTTCTCTAACGTCATCGGGCATTATAGGAGAAAATTTAGAGCTGTTAAACTGGCAAATGGAGGTTTCAAAAAGTATTGAATAAAAGGGTGCCGTTAATTGTGGCCAATGTGTATCAGAGAAACACATTTATTTCATAATGACATTCCCCCCCATTTTCAATTCTTATTATCCAATAAAAGGTTAGATTTTTGTGAATTGTTTTAATAAAATATCAAAAGGATTAACAACGCAGATTAATTTTCACAGCCTTCTTTGATCATATTTACCAAGGGTGCCGATATTTTTGGCCATGACTGTATGTACCAACTTTAACTTTTCAAAAAACAGTTATCTGTAATTTTTCTGTTATTCAAAGTGTCAAAACATCATGTGGTGCGAGCGTCCGGCCATAACTGTTGTTTTGGAAACATCTTTGAAATTACCCTAAATTTATTCAGATTACTTTTCTGCACTATTTGGCATGATTTCCAAAGTGTTTTGTAATCCTGTATAAAATTGCGAAGCATTTGTATTTACATTTCCATCATAATATTCAAACAAACTTTGTCCAGTAATCTCCATTTTATGAATTATGTAGTGCGACCATCAAGAAACTACCATTTTGGTACTTTTATGTTGAAATCCATTCAAAGATAGGACATTGCATCATATAAAAATTTGCCAAGGACCCCCAGAAGCATCAAGCAGGTTTGTAACTCTTTCAAATTTGAAAAAAAAAAAAACCTTTTTAATGGCTGGTGTTTGGATATTATGTGGTATGACCTCAAAAAAACAAAAATGAATATTAAGTTATTTCTACAAGCATTTATTTTTATTATAAATTTCATAGTGACCTTTCATGGGAAGCTAGCTTGTCTTGTTTAGGTGGTTAATTCTGTGCTTGTAAATTTTGACTGAATTTGAAAATATCATGTGGTGCGACCACTGCAGTGTGTTTTCCATTATAGATATGTCCCAGATTCACAGTTCTTGCGCCTTTATATTCAATGAATGGTTTATATACACAAAATACTTTATTTTAATATCACTTGGAATAGATTTTTATGCAATTTAGGTCATTTCGTGCGGTTTATATTTAATCTTTGTACAAAATGAGAAAAAATGCAAAAGAATAATAATTTAGAGCATCTAATTTTAGTTTGGTAATTACACATTTATTAGTAATTTATTATATATTTATTAATAACTATTTTAATCTATTTTACCAGATTCCACTGCCAAGCAAAGTAAAATAAACACTCGCCATAGGCAGCATGTTAATTCTGACCCTGCAGTCAAGCACAAGCTCCAGATGTAATTTTCTGCTGTAAGAAAGATGTTTATGATTTCATCACAGAACCTGAGCCAGCAACCTTCCGCTACTCTAAACTGACCCTTTGCAAAGACCCACCCTTAGTTACTGTTGCTACGTCCGGACAAACCATCCGACAAACCATCGCACTTTTATGCCACACATGTTCTCATGCAGTGAAAAATACATCACGAAGCAAAGAAGACATTGACAACACGCCGACATACAAGACAGAGCAGGTTACTTTACTTTTACTTTGCAACAGCCATATCACCCTGCAGCCCAAGACCGGTTGCCCACGAAGCTAAGCAGGGCTGAGCCTGGTCAGTACCTGGATGGGAGACCTCCTGGGAAAACTAGGTTGCTGTTGGAAGAGGTGTTAGTGAGGCCAGGTAGTGCTCACCCTGCAGTCTGTGTGGGTCCTAACACCCCAGTATAATGACGGGGACACTATACTGTCAAAAAGCACAGTCTTTCGGATGAGGCGTTAAACCGAGGTCCTGACTCTCTGTGGTCATTAAAAATCCCATGACACTCATCGTAAAGAGTAGGGGTGTAACCCCGGTGTCCTGACCAAATTGCCTCCACTGGCCCCTGTCTATTATGGCCTCCTAATAATTCCCATCCACTTGATTGGCTCTATGACTCTCTCTCCTCTCCACCTGTAGCTGGTGTGTGGTGAGCGCACTGGCGCCGTTTTGCTGTGGCTGCCGTCACATCATCCAAGTGGATGCTGCACACTGGTGGTGGTTGAGAAAAGATCCCCCCGCCATATGATTGTAAAGTGCTTTGGGTGTATAGCAATACACAAAGCGCTATATAAATGCATCATTCATTCACTTTCGATATTAAGCAAAGTCAAATCTTCAAAAAGAGTTCAAATCTTGTAATTTTTTTAAAATTCAAACAACAAATACTGTTTTGTGGCTCTTTAATGTGTTGTGACAGATTGCTGTAGTACATCAGTTCAAGCGGCATGTGAACCAATCATCTCTTACTGCAGTGGTTCCCAAACTGGGGGGTGCGACCCCTAGGGGGGGGCGCGGAGTTATGATAAGGGGGGCGCGGCGAGGCTAGTGTACATACAGTCAGCCGATATTTATAGGGATGCACCGAAATTTCAAAAGAGAAAAACGGTCCAATGAGCCGAAAATATCTGCCGCGCCGCCCGGCAGTATTCAGCGCGCACTGTCTCTCTCTCTCTCTCTCTCTCTCTCTCTAATCACTGCCGTCTGGCCACTCCGCTGAATATTCCGCTCTATGAATGTGCGCAAAGCAAAGTCCGCTCAAATAACGCGCAGACAGAAAATTTCTATGTATACTTGTTCCTTTTTGCAATAGCGCTATTGTGATGTAACATGCTGTAGTACAGCTGTACTGCACAACGGTGGTAAAATGACGCCACCCTCTCGTGACGCTATGCTCTGCTCACGTGCTCTGATAAGCTTTGTAGGACTATAAAAAAAGTTATATCCGATTCTGTTTAATATAACTGAATAAATATATTGATTGATATTTAATATAATTAATAGGCTATATTTTCTGTCCAATTTTATTGTGTTACTTTCAATAAACGTGGTTGGCTTGTGATTTTTAAATTCATTAAAATTGAGTTAAATTAAAAAGTCTTACAAAAATGACTTAATATTATTTAATAAAATAATAAATAATTATTACAAAGTAGTTTCGGTTTCGCCAATAATGTTCTTTTCGGTGCATCCCTAAATTTTTATGTAAAAAAAAATGTTTTCAGGGTGATACAAAACCCCACTGTGAAATTATCTGGGTAATTATGGCTTCTTGCCACATATGTAAATAAATGAGCACAAAATATGAATTTCATCATATTTTATTACCTCAAGATGACTCGCAGTACCCGCTGCAGCGGTCTGTTATCAGTTCTAGCGGTTGTTGTCGTTAAATAACAGACCATTAGATGGTGCAATTGATTAATCATAAATGAGAATTGCCGCTAGCCGAATAAAATTATGAATGAATGACGCATTCTGCTCTAACCATGGACAAGTTTTTGAAAAGACAACAAGTGCCAGATAAACGTAAAGTAGATGATGAATCTACTTCAAATATCACGGCCTCATTTATAAAGCGTGCGTACGCTCAGATTTGATCGTAGAGTGTGCGTACGCTTAAATCCACGCCAGCGCTCATATTTATAAAGACGGTCTTTGACGTGGAAAAGTGCTTAGCGTCACGTCAGGGTCCGAGCAGACATACGCACTTTTTATTGTCGTAGTATTGCAGGTTTTTTAAATGTAAGCTGTTCTTGCAGCTCGCTCTTCTAAATTATTATGATTGGTGATATTTTATATGTTAATGACATTAATTAGGAGTCGTTTACAAGGCAGAGAGCTGAAACCATTCAATTGCGCGCAAGTTGAAGATCATTTGCGATTCATAGATTCTGAAAGAGGCGCATTTTCTGTGCTTACGTTCATTCTATGATTCTATAAACGTATGCATATTTGAGAAATGATCGTAAGATCAAATTTAGGATGGTTTCTGAGCAACATTTTATAAATGAGGCTCCACAACTACAACAAAGAGAAGAAAATATGATGAGGCATATCTATATAATTAGATTTTTGTGCAGAGGCGAGTTTGAGAAAATCTGTTGAAAACAATGAATACTGTTACATAGTTAATAATAATAATAATAAATAAATGTTGAAGCTGCATGCTTTACTTGTAATGCTTCTACTCTAAAAGTTACTAGTTCCTTATTTTTTATTTATTTTTTTTTCAGTAAGTTGTCACACACTGAATTTGTGTTAATTACCATTAATGAATTACAATGTTTCAAACAAATCCTCCTGGAGGTGTGTTTATGTGTATGTGTGGGTGTTGGGGCCATCATTTTTTATTCTGCAAAAGGGGGGCCCGGCAGAAAAAGTTTGGGAACCACTGTCTTACTGTTACATGTTGACCTAGTTTCCTTAGTTCCCTGATTAGTTAATTAGCTCATCATTTCAATTAACGAGTGTGTACTACAATTACAAGCCATTCTAAAAATTGACATTTCAGCACTTGACCAATGGATAGCACTTAAAGCACGGCTACGTGTGATTGTGTTAAGTGCATTTTTGGGAAACGCACGTGATACAATAACGAGTGTTCGTAAAATGACTCGTAGAAAACGCTCTTAAACGCTAAGATCAATCGTTATCGGGAAACCCGGCCCTGGATTATTCAAGTAACAAATATCACTGATTCAGAAATGCAATAATTTATGCCAAGGTATAGCCTACCAACATAACTATTTTTAATCCGTTAAGGCTCTTTAATGTAACATTACTTTGTACATTTTTATATAGCTAGCAAGTAGCCTAACTTTACCATCGACATCGACTGTTTTCTCACGTAGTAGCCTATTGTGTATTATTATTATTATTATTATTATTATTATTATTATTATTATTATTATTATTATTATTATAAGGCTATTATTATTATTTAAATGTGTATTGCATTATGCATATTGCAGATGAAATATTTGGAGCATAAACATTACCATTTTAGATTAGATTAGATTCAACTTTATTGTCATTACACAAGTACAGGTACAGGGCAACGAAATGCAGTTTAGGTCTAACCAGAAGTGCAATAGTAGCAAGTGCAGTATATACAATGGTTGAATAAGTGCAGGACAAGGATATGTACTGAATATATGTATAAATATATATAGAAAGATGGTTATTAATATAAACAGAATTTACAGGTGAATATGTATAGTGAATAAATATACAGAAATTTACAGGTGAATATGTATAGTGAATAAATATACAGAATTTACAGGTGAATATGTATAGTGAATAAATATACAGAATTTACAGGTGAATATGTATAGTGAATAAATATACAGATGGCTATTACTATAAGCAGAATTTACAGGTGATATGTACTATCAATATAATATATATACAGATGACTATTACTATAAACAAGGTGTAAAGTGCAGTGGAAGTGATTGCGTATTACAATTAGACATACGGTGCAAAATGTTAATGTAAGCATTGATAATGTAACAACAGTCGGCAGTGCAAATGAGCATAGTCCAATTTAGGTATGGTAGTGCAAGATACAAAAGTAAACAGTTGTTACTGTAATAAAATTTACATTCAGTAGTGCAAATAAGGCAGATGTGAGGTAGGAGAGAAGAGTAATAATATATGAGGAGTGGATCAACGGGGTTAGAGTTCAGTAAAGAGACAGCTCTGGGAAGAAACTGTTCTTTAGTCTGCTGGTCCTGGTCCGGAGGCACCTGAAACGCCTGCCGGAGGGCAGGAGAGAAAACAGTCTGTGGGCTGGGTGAGAGGAGTCCTTAAGGATGCTGCAAGCTCGATGCAGACAGCGTTTCCTCTGGATGTGTTCGATGGCAGGTAGTGGAGTCCCTGTGATGCGCTGGGCAGTTTTCACCACCCGCTGCAGTGCCTTGCGCTCCGCAACAGAGCAGCTCCCATACCATACTGTGACACAGTTGGTCAGGATGCTTTATTGCGCAGCGATAGAAGTTCACCAGGATAGCCGAGGAGAGCTGATTCTTCCTCAGTGTCCTCAGAAAGAAGAGGCGCTGGTGAGCCTTCTTGACCAGGCTGGAGGTGTTGGTTTTCCACAACATGTCCGCCGAGATGTGGATCCCCAGGAACTTGAAACTGGAGACACGCTCAACAGCCATTCCATTGATGTGGATGGTGTCGTGTGCCTCTTGACTCCTTCCTGAAGTCCACGATGAGCTCCTTCGTTTTGGTGGTGTTGAGGAGCAGGTTATTTTCAGTGCACCATGTGGCCAGGTGCTGGATCTCCTCCTATAGGCAGTCTCATCGTTGTTACTGATGAGGCCAATCACCGTGGTGTCGTCTGCAAACTTGACGATGGAATTAGATCCATACACAGGCTTGCAGTCGGAGGTGAAGAGGAGTAGAGAAACGGGCTTAGCACACAGCCCTGTGGTACACCAGTGTTAAGTGTGATGGATGTGGAGCAGGTGAATCCTGATCGAACATTCTGGGGTCTGTTGGTCAGGAAGTCCAAAATCCAGTTACACATTGAGGTATTGATGCCCAGGTCTCCAAGTTTGGCTATTAACTTGGTTGGGATGACAGTGTTGAATGCTGAGCTGAAGTCAACAAACAGCATACGTGCATAAGTGTTCTTATTGTCCAGGTGAGTGAGCACAGAGTGCAGTGCCATGGAAACTGCGTCCTCTGTGCTCCTATTGCTACGGTAGGCAAACTGGTGTGAGTCCAATGTGGATGGTAGAGAGTCTTTTAGGTGTTCCAGGACCAGCCGCTCAAAGCACTTCATGACGATGGGTGTGAGTGCTACAGGGCGGTAGTCATTAGGGCACCTCGGACTAGAGTGTTTTGGCACTGGCACAATGGAAGTGCATTTAAAGCATGTTGGTACGGCTGCTTGGGCAAGAGACAGGTTGAAAATGTCTGTAAAACCCCAGCGAGCTGCTCCGCACATGCCCTGAGAACACGACCAGGGATGTTGTCTGGTCCAGCAGCCTTGTGCGCGCTGATCCGGCTCAGTGCCTTGCAGACATCTGTGGAGGAGAGTGTGATTGGTGGGTGGTCAGCTGAGGGATTGAGCTTGGTGGCAGTTTCTCTGTTGTCTCTTTCAAAGCGAGCATAAAAGTAATTTAGCTCGTTCAGGAAGTTGACATCAGTGGCTGCGGGGGTGGAGTGGGTGGGTTTGTAGTCACTGATGGCCTGAATGCCCTGCCACATGCGTCGAGGGTCAGAGTTGGAAAAGTGTCCCTCTATCTTTAGCTTGTAGCAGTGCTTGGCCTTTTTGATGCCCCTCTTCAGGTTTGCTCTGGATGTGCTGTAGGCTTGTGCATCTCCTGATCTGAAGGCAGTGTTGCGTGACTTCAGCAGGAGTCGCACTTCCTTGTTCATCCAAGGCTTCTGATTTGGATATGTGGTGATCTGTTTCTGGGTTGTAACACTGTCAAATGGTGATATTGATATGATCCAATACAGAGGAGGTGTAAGAGTCAATGTCTGTGTGAGCGCCACTGGTGGCTTGAGAAGCAAACATACTCCAGTCTGTGTGTAGAAACCTTTCCTGGAGTGTGGAATCTGCCCCCGCAGGCCACACCTTGATGGTCTTCACTGATGGCTTCACACGGTTAATGAGGGGTGCATATTTGGGGGTGAGGAACAAAGAAAGGTGATCTGACTGTCCCAGGTGGGGGAGGAGTGTCGCAACGTAAGCTCCAGCCATGTTTGTGTAAACATGGTCTAAGGTTTTGTTTCCTCTGGTGTGACAGGAAACATGCTGGTGAAACTTGGGTAGCACTGACTTTAAGTTTGAGTGATTAAAGTCACCTGCAACAATAAAAGGTGATCAATTCTGGGTGATCAGTCTGTTGTTTACTGATGGCTGCGTGAAGTTCTTTCATAGCAAGCTTGGCATCAGCATCCGGGGGAATATAGGCTGCAGTTATAATGGTGGAAGTGAACTCCCGCGGTAGATAAAACAGTCTACATTTAACCATGAGAAACTCAAGGTTAGCTGAACAATGACTCCCAACAATAGCAGAGTTTGTGCACCAAGCTTTGTTAATGTAAATGCACAATCCACCACCTCTGGTCTTACCGGAACCATCTAATGTTCTATCCGCCCGGAGTGTGTGGCGTCCCGCTAGCTCAATAGCGGTGTCCGGTATTCCGCTGTTTAACCAGGTTTCCGTGAAGATTAGGACGTTACAGTTCAAAAGTTTCTTGCTGTGTGTGATGCTGAGTCGAATCTCCTCCATTTTGTTCACTAGCGACCGTACATTGGCAAGGAAAATGCTGGGTAAAGAGAGCCGGTGTGGTGTTAGCCTTAGCTTAGCTCTTAGTCCTCCACGCTTCCCCCGCCTTTGTTTACGATCTCGACGCCGCCTGCGAGCACTTCCGCCCGGCCGGGTAGGGTGCATAGCCTCGGGTGTCCTAGCGATCTCA
The DNA here is from genome assembly GCF_012432095.1 of Onychostoma macrolepis. Classification (NCBI taxonomy): domain Eukaryota; kingdom Metazoa; phylum Chordata; class Actinopteri; order Cypriniformes; family Cyprinidae; genus Onychostoma; species Onychostoma macrolepis. The sequence continues at coordinate 20,959,296 of NC_081172.1, read as the reverse complement.
GGAAGGAGTCGAAGATTGTCCATAAAAGTGTAGGAAATTCGCAAACCGATATCCAAAAGCTCACAACGGGTGTACGATGTAAAGGCACAACTGTTCTGCACGAACAGGCGCGAGATGAGTAAGAAAAATACCGCAAAATCTGGAGAGACCCAGAGCCTCGCGATGTACTCGCGCCGCCATCTTGGGTGTTACCATGATATTGCTCAGCTGTATTTTCTCTTTGAGGAATAGGCTATGCGTGAAGGACAGCCTAAGTGTGTTTGTTTAAAATATCTTTGAATTAAATAAAATGAAATGTCTACATAGACTTACATATCATAACTTAATGAGTTAAAAATTGCATACCACACGCTCATGTGAGCTTTTGATTGCAAAATATTAATAAAAAGTTTTACCTCGTTGATATGTAGCCACAGTAGCCTATCTATTAATGTTTTGTGGTCTTTTTATTTTTATTTTTTTTAATTGTCCTGGCATGCACGCATTCAGTATAGCTTAAGGCTATTTTATCTTTGAGCACTTTTTCTACAGTCCGTTGTGTCCTTTTTGCTTTCTTATGCAGTGCGATAAATAATCGTTTGTAATGGGAACAGAAAAAACGTTAACATAATATTAACGAATATTCGTGGGGAATAGGCCTAGATGTTTAATATTCTAATGGCACAAATCGAGTACAAACGAATTAGAACAATTTAGAATTTATTTAATTTCAACTTGATGCTTCCTTGAAATTTAAGCTTATTCAACTTGAAATATAAAGTTAGTAAAAATTTGGAGCTGACTAAACTTAAAATTTGAAGGCTGCACGAACACTAACTGTTTATTTAATTGTTTATTTTTTTAACTCTGCGGCCGCACTAAATGCCACCACAGAGTGAAGTTTTCGTTATATTTAAGAAGAGATCATGGTTACATTGTTTCTTTTAATGGCACAAACCAGCACAAATCGAGCACAAACAAACGGCACCAGTTTGGAGTATTTGGACAGCATGGGGTGGAGAGTGAAGTCACTGGCCCGGTTTGTATTTGTTTATTTCTGAGGATGGGAAATAGATACAATGTAAATTTGAACGGCACAAACCAGCACAAATCGAGCACAAACGGGGTCATTTAGAAAAGGGGAGTGGCAAAAATACCCCAAAGCCTATAAAACCTAAACGAAAACTCGAAACTTGGTGAAAACGTGTCAGGCCTCAAAAACACCAAATTTCTGTAGAAAATGACCTCAAATTGTAGAACAATTTGAACAAATATACACACAAACACTATATCTTCATATCATATGATAGATCTCCTCATTCTGAACAACTTTGCCTCTAGGATCACTGCTGTCAATCAAACTGTTCTTTAAGTATTTGAGATTATTTTAAAAAACTACTTTTGTGAACTAGCCCTCGGTTTTTAACTCAAAATAAATAAAATCACTGCAGTACTATTTTCTAGACTCTCTAGGTCAATTATTATCAAAAAATGTTGAACATTTGCATTTGGACAACTGTAAACTGGTCATTTTATAATATATTCTTTACATAATGTACCCAAAGGCCTATAATTCCAAAAAGAAAGCCTAAAACTTCTCTCAAAACTGTGTAATATGATGCATAATTTCATTCTAAACAAACAAGCAAGAGAGAGAGATTGGGCAAAAAATAACACTATAACAGTTATAAAGGTTAAAACACAATGTTATATGAGAAATTGCAATTTATAACCACTAGATGGCAGCGGAAGACCACTAATGGGCTTATTAAACTTTAAAACAGTACTGTTCATGTTTACTTATGAATTCATATAAACTTAAACATTATGAAATCACTGTTATAACATTTTAAATCTCACTGAGTCAAAGTTTACCATTTTGTTCATACAGACATATCAGTTTTTACAATTTTGCCAGATTATGATCACAGAGAAATCTGAAAATGACTATATAAACTCTTAAAAAGAGAAGACTTGCAAAAAGTATTGTCACCTGTCATTTATTTAAAATATCTATATCTGCAACAACATGTGTGTGTATGTATATCTGTGTATGAGTGTGTCTGTGTGTGTGTGTGTGTGTGTGTGTGTGTGTAAGCAAGCTTAATGATTATTAATATGATAGTTTAACCATTTCATTTCTATTTGTGTGTGTTTCTGTGAGCCTATTTTCCATTTTCGATGTGTTTCACTGTCAGCTATACATCCAAGTTGGCCTAGACCCTAAAAGCATACCACCTTAGGCCTTAAAATGCTTGAACCCCGGTGAGGGGCTATATTGCGGCTATATTTATTATTATTATTATTTTTTTTTTTTTTTTTAAATGTTCTTAGCCTACAGATTAATCATTCTAAATGTAGATCAGAAACGTATTGTCACATCTGGTTTGAAAAGTCAGAGTAGGTTATAGATAGATAAATAGATAGTAAGAAAAAACTATTTGCAGCAGTTTTTTTCTGCTGTGTTTTAGTGAAAGTAATCTATAATTTTGCTGCTCACAGTGTTTCTGCTGTTGTTAAAATAACCGCGTCATCTGCAGCTTTTAAACTTGGCGCGTCCGGAGAGAGAGAGAAAGCGCACGGAGCTAAAAGGGCTTAAATAAAGCATTTTTAGCTTTAGATAAAAATACTAGAGGATATATCATAAACTACCCAGAGCGCTTGCTATGTGATCAGCTTCGCTGTTTTGACGTGCTCCTCACTTAAAATGGTGCTGCTGTTATGGCTCTGACTACAATACAGTGCTTGTCATTGTAAAGACTTCAAGTCTACCCATCACAGCCTTGTTTTCAACCGTGTTATATTCAATATGCCATCTAACCTAACTAAATTTATCTCTATAGATAAGAAATTAAGACAACCATACATATTAACTGTAATTTTACTGTTATAAAATATTGTATACAAGAAGTATTTTTATTAATTTGTTTTATTTTATTAATAATAATAATAATAATAATAATAATGTGCTGTCAAACGATTAATCGCATCCAAAATACGTTTTTGTTTGCATAATATGTGTACTCTGTATATTTATTATGTATATATAAATACACACATATATAGTATATATTTTGAAAGTATTTACATGTATTTACATGTATATATTTATATTGATATATCATATATAAATATATTTAATATATAAAAGTAACATTTTTCTTAAATATATACATGCATGTGTGTGTACTTATATATACTTAAATATACACAGTACACACACATATTATGCAAACAAAAACTTATTTTGGATGCGATTAATCGCAATAAAAAATATAGCTGCAAGGCCTTCATGGCTTCTATGCTGTCAGAGGTCTCAGCCAACGTGAAACGTATGGCTGACACCAGAATACATCCATGATGGAGAATATGATGACACACACATACAGAGTAATGAAAAGGTTGAACTATATTACTTAACACACTCTATTACCTGATGCAGACTAAGCATGCTCACACACAGACAGACACATATTATGTTGTAGATATAGATATTTGAAATAACTTACATGTTACAAAATGCTTTCTGGAAGTGTTCTTTTAATAATATTTGTCAGGTTTAAATTGAATCATAATGTGGCATAATTGTCAGAATTGACATGTCTGTGTAAATGAAGTGGTAAACTTTGACCAAATGTGATTTTAAATGTAATAATAATGATTTTAAACTAGCTGAATAAGCCAATGAGTGATCCTTTGCTGCCATCTAGTGGTTGTATTTGCACTTCCAATACAGCACAGACATGTACTGTTTTTATCCTTTATAGCTATTACAGTGTCAGTTTCTGTCCAATCTCAATCAAATTTTGCACAATTGTTTAGAATTATATAATGCATAAGTTTACATAGTTTTGTGATGTTTTAATATTTATTTTATGATTCATAGGCTTTTGGGTACACTATGTCAAGACCACATTTTTAAATGACCCTGTTATAACTGTCCAAATGCAAAATTTTAAAATTTTTGATAATTATTGACCTAGAGTGTCCAGAGAATTGTATTGCACTGATTTAATTGATTATGTGTTCAAAACCTAGGAATAGTTCACAAGAGTAGATTTTTCAAATAATCTCAAATATTTAAAGAACAATTTGATTGACATTAGTAGTCCTAGAGGCAAAGTTGTTGAGAATGAGGAGATCTATCATATGATATGAAGATATAGTGTTTCTGTGAATATATGAACAGTTTTTGCAATTTTGAGTTCATTTATTATAGAAATATTGTATTTGTGAGGCCTTTTTAACTGTTATAGTGCCACCTATGGTCCGATCTCTATGAAACTTTGCATGCTTGTTAAGAGTTATCTGTCAAATGTTTTCAGCAAGTTCCCTTTTTTAAATGACCCCGTTATAGCTAACCAAAGGACAAAATTCGGTAACACTTTATTTTAGGGTCTCTTAACTAGTTGCTTATTAGCATGTATATTACTAGAATATTAGCCATTTATTAGTAGTAATTAAACACATATTAATGCCTTATTCTACATGATCTTATTCTAAATCCCTAATCCTACCCAATACCTAAACTTAACAACTACCTTAACTAACTATTAATAAGCAGCTAATTAGGAATTTATTGAGGGAGAAAAAACATTTTGAAATTCTGGGTTATTTCTCTCAGCAGATCTTCTTCCAGAAACAGAAAGTAGCCGGGATTAACTTTGTTCTTTGTTTGGAAGGACTTTGTTCACGCGGAGGGAACGGATTACTTTAACAGAGAATATTTGTTTTGGACGTGACTTACTTCATTTAAAAGTAGACATTTCAAGCTTTCTATACATATATTTCTCATGTATTTGAGGTTTCTCATCAAAGATTGAGCTCGTACATATGTGTTTTGCGTACTGTTGCGCACGAAAATCTAATTTATTTTTATTTTTTTGATAATTATTGATATTCAGTGTCCAGAGAATATTTCTGCAGTGGTTTGGTTCCGATCAGGCAAAAAACCTAGGACTAGTTCGCAAAAGTAGGTTTTAGACATAACTCAATTTTGCGGGAAAAAAACATACGTCGTAGAGAAAATCTGGTCTAATCTCACTTAGTTTCATTTTCAAATCTGTTAAATTTACAAATAAATACATAAATTTAATTCATACTGACAAGCTAAACCAACATAATTAATCAGAACTCAACAATAATGCCTGTCTGATGACTAGTGGTCGGTGCGAATGACGCTAGAGACAGATGACTCACTCCAATCAGACTTGGCTGCTCCCTAAACTACAGCATTTGCACATATTTTAAAGACTTTTAAATTAAAATATTCAAACGATTTTATACAATCCAACCATTAGACCATTTCACTTAGATTCACGTCGCGCTTCTGCCAGCGCTTGAACGGACAAATACATACAAGAAACATTTGCATGCGTTTTAAAGCCTTGTAAATTAAAACATTCCAGTGACTGTACACGTTTTGATCGCTCGCGCTCCGGAGCGCGTTGATTCTGGCTTCTCAGCACTCGAACGGAAAAACACAGACAAGATTATTTCAAAATACATGATAGCTTGGCGAATATCATCGAAAACAATCGTTTATGTCTCACGTGAACACAAAGTGTTGAGAAATAAATCGAAGGTGGATCATTATGGGATTTGAACATTAAAGTGACCGCATTTACCATCTGTCTTCAATGTTAATCCATAAAAATGGAGAAAAATCCTTAATTTGTCTTGGCTGCTTTATTTATTTGTTTATTTATTTGCTCTAGCAAGAATCGATATTTAAGGAAAACTATGCAATGTTATTTTACATGTGATTCTTCTATTTCTGCGTCTGAACATCTACAAACCTAAAACCTGTTGTTTTATGCTATTGTTTGGAATTTGCTTATTGCGCAATTTAACTGGTATCTACACATTTAATATCATAATAAACTTATTAGTTAGAATAGAAAATTACAGTGGTCTTACCAGGTTTATACAAGCTGCTTAAAATGCTTGAAGTACTTTTTGACATTTAAATCCTAAAAAACCCTTGGAAACAGCCATTGAAAAGGGAGGATACTTATAACTGCTTCAACTTTTGAAAACAACATATGAAATTAGTGTAAAATCTTTGCTGACAATTTCTGTTAATAAGCTTCTTCATTACAAAACAAAATAGCAAGGGTCTATAGAAAATATTATTAAAACAAAAACTGTTGTACTTTTTAATGTTTATATATTATAATTGTTAAATAACCATTTAACAAGTGACAATCAATCTACTGCTTAAAGGGGTCATTGGATGCAAAATTCACTTTTACATGCTGTTTGAACTAAAATGTGTGTTGGCAGTGTGTGTACACAACTACCCTATAATGATAAAAATCCACCCAGTGTATTTTTTTTTTTAATCCAGATAAATAATATCCCCTTCTTCAAATCAACTGTGAACCCAAGCCCCTCCCACGACTGTTGATTGACATGGCCGTCTTACCTTAGACCTGCCCTGAGTGAGCTGTCATCAGTCCGCCATTGTTTCGAGCGGTTGTAGACAAGAATGTATCCTAAGCGATTGAGGTGTTTTGTTGTTAGATGTAATAATGAACATAGTAGTTGTCATTTACTCCCGATATTTGATCCACTGAAGACGCAGTGGAGTACATTTGTTTTTGAAGGGAATGCATCCCCCGATCTGCCTAAATGTGTCTATTTTCTTGCAAATTCGTAATTCAGCTTCACCTCCAGAAGAAGTGAGTATACGTTTTTTTTAATGAATTTTGCAAATCGCCTTTCTTGATAATGTGCTAGTTAGCAAGTTTCACGATGAATGCGGCTAAAGTTTACAGTCTCTGAGAAAACTGCGCGTCACCCCGTGGAGGGAGAGGGGCAGGGATAGCTGTTTTTGACAGGGTAAAAAGGGTGTTGTTTTACACCACCATTGAGAAATTTTAACTAAAGTATGTTACAGACTTTTCATTAAGACCCTGATGATGTAACAGGAACTATGGACTCTCTCTTTTCTAGCACTTTAGATGCGGTTGCTCCTTTACGCTTAAGGAAGATTAAGGATAAGAGTCCAACACCGTGGTATAATGAGCACACTCGCGCCCTAAAGAGAGCAGCCTGGAAAATGGAGCTCAGCTGGAGGAAAACTAAATTAGAGGTATTTCGTTTAGCTTGGCGGGAAAGTACCCTATCCTACAGAAAAGTATTAAAAACTGCTAGATCTGATTACTTTTTGTCTCTTCTAGAAGAAAACAAACATAACCCTCGGTATTTATTCAATACAGTGACTAAATTAACGAAAAATAAAGCATCAACAGGTGTTGGCATTTCCCAAGAGGATAGCAGTAATGACTTTATGAACTACTTTACTTCCAAGATCGATACTATCAGAGATAAAATTGTATCCTTGCAGCCGTCAGCTACAGCACTATAGATCCCCTGAGGAACAATTTCATTCATTCTCTACTGTAGGAGAGGAAGAATTGTATAAACTTGTTAAATCATCTAAACCAACAACATGTATTTTAGACCCGATTCCATCTAAACTACTAAAAGAGCTGCTGTCAAAGATACTAGAAAAGGTAGTATCCTCACAATTATATTCCTTCCTAGAGAAAAATTATATCTGTGAGGAATTCCAGTCAGGATTTAGATCACATCATAGTACTGAGACTGCTCTCATTAGAGTTACAAATGACCTGCTTCTATCATCTGATCGTGGCTGTATTTATTAGTTCTACTGGATATTAGCGCTGCGTTCGACACTATCGACCACAACATTCTTTTGAATAGACTACAAAACTTTGTTGGCATTAGTGGAAGCGCTTTAGCATGGTTCAAATCGTACTTATCTGACCGCCATCAGTTCGTTGCAGTGAATGAAGAGGTATCATATCGATCACAAGTGCAGTATGGAGTACCTCAAGGCTCAGTACTAGGGCCGTTACTCTTCACGCTTTACATGTTACCCTTGGGAGATATTATCAGGAGACATGGTGTTAGCTTTCACTGTTATGCAGATGATACTCAGCTCTATATTTCTTCGTGGCCTGGTGAAACACACCAAATTGAGAAACTAACAGAATGCATAGTCGATATAAAAAACTGGATGACGAGTAATTTTTTACTGCTAAATTCTGAAAAAACAGAGGTGCTAATTATCGGACCTAAAACCCCCACATGTAATAGCCTAGAACATTATCTAACACTTGATGGCTGCTCTGTCAATTCTTCTTCATCAGTCAGGAACCTAGGTGCGCTGTTTGATAGCAATCTTTCATTTGAAAGCCATGTTTCTATCATCTGTAAAACTGTGTTTTTTCATCTCAAAAGCATATCTAAATTGTGACCTATGCTCTCAACGTCAAATGCAGAAATGTTAATTCATGCGTTTATGACCTCAAGATTAGACTACTGTAATGCTTTATTGGGTGGTTGTTCTGCACGCTTGATCAACAAACTACAGTTGGTCCAAAATGCAGCAGCTAGAGTCCTAGTAAATTTGAGTTTAATGTGGGTATATTATCAGTAAAGTAATCATTATAATCACTCAAAAAGTTTAAAAAAGTAGTAATTTATTTTAATGTGATTCAGAGATGAAGGCCATAATGCTAATGTTGTCCACACGAGGGAGCCACATTGACTTAATAAATTGCATATAAATTCATTTTATTTTCATTAAGTTTAATAAAGCCCAATAAGTGTACAAAAACGGTAATTTACTCAATACTTACAGAACATTTCACATCCAGCTAGCCAACTCTGTCCAAGCTGTTGTCATAGCCTAAAGTTGAGTTTAGCTCTAACTCTAATCAAACACACCTGAGCATGCCAGTCAATGTCTTCAGGATCATAAGAAAATCACAGAAAGGTGAGTTTGATCAGGGTTGGCGCTAAACTCTGCAGCGCATTGGCCCTCCAGTGCAAGATTTGAGGAACCCTGGCCTAAAAGGCTTTTTTAATACAAAAACGTGTTACGGGGCTGACGAGACATGAGACGTGCAAATCCATATGCAAGCTTTATTTGAGCAGAGACGTGGTCAAAACAGGCAGAGTCGAACAGTGGCAAACAGGTATAACATGGGCGAGACAAAGAGTAAACAAAGACAAGCGTGGGTCGACGATCGGCGAACAGTCACAAAAGGGGCTTGACAAGAGAGGTAATCCAAACGTAATCGATAGTCCAGGCAGGGGAAAACACAGTCCGACTTAGGCAAGGCAAGGCAAGGCAAGGCAAGGCAAGACTAGGAAAACTAACAGGGCTCTGTAGGGCAGCGATAAATGCATACAATACTCGGCGGAGAGGGAGAGAAAGTCCAAGGCTTATAAAGAGTGTCTGATTGGATACAGCTGTGTGCGTGTGATCAGGTGAGCATGTGATTAGTGAGATGGCTGATGGGAAATGCAGTCCATTGTGATGTGTGGTGTGAAAGTCAATATGATGGCAGGGCGACCTCTTGTGGCAGTCAGAACGAAGAGCAGGCCCAGGATTCGTAACAGCAAGTGTCCATAGAAAAATATTATGAAAACTATAAATGTTGTACCTTTTTTATTTTTATTTATTTATTTATTTTTGCAGCGGGGCAGGTCAAGTAATCTGGCTCTTTTGCTCCAAGGCTGCCTGTGCCGCTTTGACAAGCCAACATTTAAAGTTTGTTTACGAACTTTAGCTTCTAGTTATTATTATTATTATTATTATTATTATTATTATTATGATGTAGTCATATTGAAAGGTTTATATAAATAAACATTACAGTGTGAATGTGGCATTAGACAACTGAAGCAGAATGAATTCATTCATTAATTGAATTGGAATTCCCCAAACAGTTAAACTCTAAGTTGCAGTAATGGTAAATACCTGTTTTTAAATGAATTGATGCAAATCAGTCACATTTCGCACAGTGACTGACTGCTTTTCACACCTTCAGTCAACCAACCAAAAAAAAAAAAGTGTGTGCGACCGTGGACTACACTTCAGAGTTTATAAACATATGTTTACAAGGTAAAACAGTTCAAATGATCTGCTTTTTTTTTCCAACCTTTCAAATGAACTTAAAATATTAAATTTCATTTATCAGTAGGTAAACTCCTTTGTCATGACACACCATGTTCTTGAATTCTATCATAATTGATAAGATTTGTTTCCTCATGCCTACTTCTGCATGATATTTTGGTACATAACATTGCCATCTCCAAAGAAAAATAAAAAAATACAAATAAAATAAAAAAAACACTGGACTTAAACTGTGCTTATAAATATTTGCCTGTCTCTTAAATGTATTTTAAACTAGAAGAACAAGTGCTCCTAAAATATGTAAGTGTAGAACAATACTGTTTCACACAGTTGAACTTCCTCACCAATGAGATCTCTGGCAGTCTCTTGATCTTCTTGCATGCGACATACATCTGACAGCTGCAGAAGTGAGTCAATATGATACGGGTTAAATTGCAGGAGAACCTGAAGAAAATAGAGAAACAGAGTGTCATCATACATTGCTAACGCATCTGTCGTTCATGTCTGGATACAAAAAAAAAAAAAAATCATAGTTAATTACATTAGAATAAAATTACCACAAAGTTATTGGGGTCCATTGATTCGACCGCATCAAAAAACTTGAACTGAACTTGCTGATAGTCACGATTGTGTTCAAAGGTGAAGTGCTGAATGCCATCTTTAGACTCCACTAGACTCATAGAGATACCTAAGAGATGCAACGACAATAAGCTTTATTTCACTTCACTTTTCACTTTCACATGGTTAACATACCAAAAGTTCTCACAAATACACAGTGCAATAATAGTGGTCCTACCTAGTACTAGGCGGTATGAGCAAAAATGTATATCACGGTATTTTCAAAATTGTACTGGTTTCACTGTATATGATGGTATTTTTATTTTATTTTTTTCATGCATGACCGGGTGTTAACCACATTTTCTACTGACTGAGAGGAAATACTGCAGTAGATTGACTTAAAATGTCATGATGAGTGAATACAGGGTTGCTGCAGGATTTTTAAGCTCAAATTTAAGACTTTTTAAGACCTGCACACATAAAATTAAGGCAATGTCTAGGGCAATGTCTATGGTAAACTGTAAAATGACTGTAAAAAGCATGGTTTACAGTTCAGATAGAAGTTCTCACAAAAACAAAAAAGTTTTATAAAATTATACATTTCACATTTCAGCCTTTAAAACATTTTTTAAAGAAAATAGATGAGTCAAAAGTATTAATTATATTAATTTAAACATTTATCAATAAATTATTATATTAAATAACATACAAACACATTTTACTGTTTATATTTTTTATAATGAATTATCTACTTATCAATCCACCAGTTCACATTTTCAGCTCTGCGTGTTTGCAGGGTAAAAACATGGGTCGATTTTTGCATTGGTCTGAACAAAAACAACCCAATGTTCCTGCAATACCGGAGGCTGCAGTTCTAGGACTGCATAGGACCCTATTTTTTGGGACAGCACCATCTATTCCAACAGAGGAGACCTGATTCAAACATCAAACAAACAGATGCAAACAAACAGCACATCAGACGTGAAGCGCTGTGGCTAATTAACTGAAGTCTCACACAGACACAAGTCTTCTTTCCAAGAAAACTGAATTTTAAAGCAGAATATACTGAATATATATTGAAATAAATTAGGTTAAATATTTCAAGAGGGTTACCAACGGGTATGTTTAGGGTTAGGACAATAATTAAGTATATACAATTAAATAACTACATAATTCCTTAAAAATAATAATATACAGAATTGAACAGCAAGTGCTATAAAATAGTATGAGCCACTAATATTTAGTCATTTAGCAGACACTTATCCAAAGCGACTTATAAATGAGGATAAAACCTCGATTGAATACAATAAAACTAAAAAAAATATAACAAAATAACTAAAATATAATAAAATACCTAACTACATCATACTACTATTGTTAGAAATTGCAACAAAATTAAAATAGAAATATAAACTTTTGAACTGCGGGTTTCATCTGGTCAGAGGAGAACTGGCCCCCCGACTGAGCCTGGTTTCTCCCAAGGTTTTTTTTTCTCCATTCTGTCACAGAGGGAGTTTTGGTTCCTTGCCGCTGTCGCCTCTGGCTTGCTCAGTTGGGGACACTTAATTTCTAGCGATTATCGCCGATTTGATTGCACAAATAATATTTAAACTAAACTGAGCTAGACAATGACATCTCTCAATTCAATAATGAAATGCCTATAACTGAAAATTTAAAATTGAGTGTTTAATCTTATCATTATACATTACTGACACTCTATCCTCTAATTTGATACTGTTGAGTGCTTTGACACAATCTGTATTGTTAAAAGCGCTATGTAAATAAAGGTGACTTGACTTGATTTAATGGACGCAATCAAAATCAACAAAAGAGCAACGATATGCAAATGCACATTTTTTTTTAACTATATAATAAATACAAAGAAAACATAGAATAGAAAAATAATAGCGCAAGCTACTGTTAGAGGCCTTTTTTGCTTTTGTTAATTGTATAATAAAAAAGAAAACAGATAGAATACAAAGAGATTAGAAAAGCTAGTGTTAGTTTTTTTTTTTTTAGAATGCAAGTCTAAAAGGGACAAGTTTGTTTGTTTATTTGTTTAAAGAATAGAATTAGAATAGAGAGAGGTGTGACGTTCTTTATTCTCTCTTACATTCTTTTTGGCTCATTAAAAATTAATCTTGCTGCCACGTTCTGGATTAATTGTAAAGGTTTTATAGAACTGGCTGGAAAACCTGACATAATACATTCATACAAAAAATAAATAAATAAAATAAAATAATAAAACTAAAAAATAAACTATAGGGTCCTAGAAATCCAGTTCTGAAACTATAGCCTCCAATATTGCAGGAATACCCTACTCACAACAACAGCCTTATTGAACATGCACATTCATTCTCTGCCAGCAGGAGGCGCTTTTGAACTGTTTCCCCGGTAACGGCAGAACACAATGCAGGGCAGCACTGGATTTTGAAACATGCACATTCATTCTATACCAGCAGGAGGCGCTTTTGAACTGTTTCCCCGGTAACGGCAGAACACAAAGCAGCACAGCACTGGACTTTGAAACATGCAGCGCTCATATTTATTTATAACCTTTTAAAGTTTAATCATCACACTAAGCTGTATCGCGATTCTGGTCTTTAACCAAATTTAAGACCTCTTGAAATCATAATTAAGACATGCTTGTACAATTTAAGACTTTTTATGACCTTAAATTTGATCAAATAAATTTAGGACTTTTTAAAATAGTGACTTGTGAATGTACAACAGCACAAATTAACATGGCTAAACCTAGTACCACTGATGCATGGCAATGTTTTTCTTCCAACATTTTGGACTATATAAAGGAATGACAATATACATGGTCTGTTGCTCCCCCCTCCCTGTTGTTTGTTTGAATGGATGTTGTTTTGTTGATTTAAAGAAAATAAAAAGTTGATCACCAAAAAAAAAAAAAAAGGGTCTGGTCTGACCTGGTCGACTGAAGCGGGGCCATGTGTCTTTGAAAACAGTCATCCAAGTACACCGATGAAGCTGCCTCTGTCTCTGTTTTGATCTGAATATGGACACAAACAAACACAAGAAACACAACATTCAGAATTTCAATTGACCCTTCACAAACACCCGCCCCCCTTTGTTACTGTTACTATGACAAGCCATGGTTCTCTTACTCCACACATGTTCTCACACAGTGAAAAATACACTGCGGAGCAAAGAGAAAACTGACAATGCGCCGACAGACAAGACAGAACAGGTCCTTTAGGTATGAAACGGTCTCAGTTTTAAATTTTTTTCAATTTTTTAAGAAATTAAAGCAAAGACCATTTTGTGGCTCTTTAACGTGTTGTGACAGGTCGCTGTAGAGTAGGGCTGTCGCGATTCGACGATTTTATTTGACTATACGATTTTTAAAAATCCGCAATTTTGTTCGGGTCGACTAACCAGCAAAATACCAGAAGTGGTGCATTTCATGGACGAGAATCCATAAAACACATTATTAGACTGTTTTCCAAGGCTGCATGATATATTAAACCCATTTAAAAATCATAATTAAGCACAATTGTGAATTCACAAACGCTATACGATTTAATTAAATAATTATATGCGATGCAGTTCTAATACAGTATATGCGCTTTAATTATTTACATGCATGTAGGTTATGTACGTGCGTCACACAGCGGCTCCGTTCACAGTAGTTCCACAGAAACTGTTATCATTCACATGTGCGGAGCGTCTCAAACTCTATCTCTGCATGTTGTTGTGAGTTTGGGTTTATTATAACATTCATCTAGGAACGCAACGTGCGCCATTTCATCAGATTTGTAAGGTAAATCATTTATAAATCTACGCAAACACAGGAGAATACATCGGTTTCAAAATAAAATCTCAAACCCTTACTCTGAGTTTACACGTTTTGATGTCCACATATTCATTTAATTACAGTGGCTATAGCATTTCTGTCCTAAAGAAATGGCTAAATATTAAAGATTAAGTGGACATTTGAATTAAATTGAGTTTTGTCAATATTAAACAAGGATTAGATTGCACAGTAATGTGTAAAAACAATCGCGCCCCCTGTAGGCCTTTGCTGTAATTTGTAATCTACATTAGCTCTATTGTTTATAATAAATTATGTATTTTAACAGTTTTTTATAAAACCATATGATTTCTTGCTTTTTATACTTTATTTGAAGTAATTATTATTGCATCATTGCTATTATATAGGTATTTTAAGTCATTTCAAAGTCTATTGTTCACTTCCATCTATTTTTATTACCAATAAATGCATTTTCATTTTTCTATACTGTTTTAATGGTTAAATTAAATTGTATTAATCAAAAAGCCTGTCTAATTAATTGAGTTTAACAGTTTTATCTTTACCTAATTCTGTTTTCCATTATTTTCTGGATTCCATTTTAATGGTTCCATTAAATTTTAAAGTCCGTATAAAGTGATATTAAAATATGTGTTCTGAGTTTGTCACACAACAGAAAAATGTGTTATTTACCACCCAGCCAAATCTGAATGATAAAAAACCGCCAAGTAACTAAAATAAGTTATCAAAATCTTTAAAAAATAAGCAGGACTCTCTGCTCTCAAACGCTGGGGGCGTGTCCACTGTTGGCACTGAAACCACGCCCACTCGCGGGAAAGCGGCAGTCTCTCTCAACTGTCAAATACTGCTACAATCTGAATGGACGCTACTGATGCTACAGCCATAAATGTTTGAGCGTGCAAGTTCGTTATTTAATTGTAGATGAGCGTGCTCAACGCGCGTCAGCGCTGCAGTGAGTTGCATATATATTGTATGTATTCTGCCACCTATTGATGTCTATGGGCTAAGACCCAGGTATCCATTCACAGTCCCTGCCTAGAATCTATCTAACATCACAGACATTCAAAAAGACAAACTAAGAACTTGACCTCTTGAGTGTTACTTGAGTGTTATTGGAATCGTCGAGCCACTGTTTTAGCCCTGCCCAAAAAATCCTGAACACAGAATTGGTGAAAAACTGTTTATCGGTTTAACTTTGTAATGTGTTTCAGCAATACATTTCTAACATTTATAATGGGTTTAGAAACAATTCTCAGAATTCTCTTTACACGGACTTTAATAATCAAAAGCATCTCCAATTAATTGATTTTATTAAAAAAAAGAAAAAAAGGATTTTTTTTAAAAAAAAATTTCGAAATACTGTACATTTACATTTTTCTCCTAAATAAATTCTGGTAAATAATATTTCTGGTAAACACTCCTTTAAAAAAAGGAGTTTTTTTTTTTATTATAATTTTATTATTAGTAGACGTGGATATGTTGTCATTCTTACACTATAATACTGAACTACAGTGATTTGGACTATGAGATGGACACTTGCTTCTTGCACTCTGTTGCCCTTTACTTTTGCTTTAAAAAAAGGATTTCATACAAATTTGGATTTCATTTGGTTTAATAAAATATAGTTTAATAAAATATTCTTAAGTAAAATTGTTGATTTTTTTGTGGGAAATTAATCGTTTAGATTAATCGATAAATCAATAAATTATTTGATAGATTAAGCGAAATAAAAATAGTAAAAATACTAGTGGCAGCCCTACTGTAGAGCCTGTTGAAGCGGCACGTAAACAGATTATCTCTTCCTCTTTACTAGTCCACTGACGTTAATCTACTCTCCTGTTTAGTTTGTTTGTCAGACAAAAATGGCAGATTTGGCATTATGACTGGTCAGATCGCCTGTCAATCAAAATCCTTGCCAATGGTCAATTCTCATGCTTTGTTTACAGAAAACAAATCCCAAGAATTATCTTCAGGACTTACACACTATCATAATCTTAAAGCATAGGTCTCAAACTCAATTCCTGGAGGGCCACAGCTCTGCACAGTTTAGCTCCAACCCTAATCAAACACACCTGATCCAGCTAATCAAGGTCTTCTGAGTTACAAGAAACTTCCAAGCAGGTGTGATTTGGAGCTGGTTGGAGCTAAACTGTGCAGAGCCTTGGCCCTCCAGGAATTGAGTTTGAGACCACTGTCAAAGTGATGAAATCAGATCCATATGTTTAGAAAATATCTGGTGTTTGGTTGCTATCCCCTTGTTAAAGGGGACCTATCATGCCCCTTTTTACAAGATGTAAATTAAGTCTCTGATGTCCCCAGAGCGTATGTGAAGTTTTAGCTCAAAATACCCCACAGATAAAATTTTATAGCTTCTTAAAATTGCCACTTTTAGGGTATGAACCCAAACACGCTTATTTTGAGTATGTTGCTTTAAATGCAAATAAGCTGTTGCTCCCAGAGAAGAGGGCGAAGCTTCAAGAGCTCAAGCTCTGGCATTAGCAGTGCTAGCCTTTGCAAATAAACATTCCACTATTAGTACAAGCCTGTTATCTTTACAGAAAACATACTCTGTTTCAAAGTCAGTCATCTGATTATACTGTGCATAATAAATTTGCATTTATGAATTACAGACGGGGAGCACGGCGGGATAAAAATAACAACAGAGCTGGTCTCATGCGGTCACAAACTTTATAAGTCCCACTTCTGATTATGAGCTCGACAAATTCAAGTGATCGACTCACATTGCTTTCATATGCTACTTTTAACTACCACATTCCTAACACGATTATTCTGGTAGCACTTGAAAGTAGCATCAGTGAAAACAGGCAGAAACAATGATAGCTTTAGCAATTAGCCTTACAGAGTGCCAAGGAGCACTTTCAGAAAGGCAATTTGGCAAACAACGCGTGATACTTACTTTGTCTGGAGCTGATGTTAGTGCACGAAGCGTTGGTATTGATTCCTAAACATTTAGGGGACGTTACCGATTTTTTCCGGGATATTTCCTTCAAAAATTAAATTTAACACAGTGTCCTTGGCTCAGATGGGGGGAGATTATGGCGACTCCTATGTTCATTAGTGCATCCCAAAGCACAACACTTGTAATGCCTCTTTGGCACTGACATTGTATATATCTCCAGTAATGGCAGACTGCAGCTTCTCACACAGGGCTGTGTGTATACTAATAGGGCAGACAGCATCACAAAAGGGCGGGACTTTTTCCCCTCTGTGACGTGAACAGAGGGAGAATCTGAAACGGCTCTTTTGGAGAGACTGTTCATGATTTAACATTACAGGCTGGTTGTTTTCACACTGCAGCCACACAACCGTGTTCAAACACCTTATTAAAGTGATTTTTGCATAATAGGTCCACTTTAAGTCGTGACGTAAAGGAATGGTGACACTTTAATAACTCTTATTAAAGAATCATTAACATCATTAGATAATATATATTCAAATAGTCATGTATGAGGTAATGTGCTTGTAAATGTTTACTAATGAACATATTGAACATTACAAAATAATTAACAAATCATTAGTTAATGTAAATTAAAATGCATACAGATGCTATTAAACTTTAAATTCATATATGATAATGCACTACACATGAATATAAAAACACTTTATAATTTCATAGATCATTAACAAACATTATATAATGTTCTACTAACTTATTAGTATACTTGAATTGAATACTTATAACAACTAACTTATGACTGCTTATTTTACTAACCCCAACCTAACAGTCTACTAATATTCTAATGAGAGTTGATTGACATGTAGTTGCAAATTAATTAGTTATTTGACACTGCAAAGTTACTTAGAGTCAGCAGAATGTATAAAGTGGACAATCGAAGTGTAACCTAATATTTTATCCTAAATCCGTAATTGAGTCAATAAACGCAAAGCTTTTCTATTAAGCTATGCTGATCTTGTTCCTATTATGTGTTGCTGTTATATTTATGTCTTTAGCAAGAATATAAATTCTCTTTTAACTAATCACCTTTTACTCTGACTTTGTCACAGCAGCTAAAAGTCCAATTCCCATAACGGTACTAATTGTTTTATAGTAAACATTTACAAACACTAGTGATGAGTAGTTGTTTCAACTTTAGATTGGGTACTGCAATAACATGAAGAAATAATTAATAAATGACTTGTGGTATAATAAGCACACTCGCGCCCTAAAGAGAGCAGCCCGGAAAATGGAGCGCAGCTGGAGGAAAACAAAACTAGAGGCATTTCGTATTGCTTGGCGGCAAAGTACCCTATCCTACAAAGAAGTATTAAAAACTGCTTACTTTTTGTCTCTTTTACAAGAAAACAAACATAACCCCAGGCATTTATTCAATACAGTGCCTAAATGAACAAAAAATAAAAGCATCAGCAGGTGTTGACATTTCCCAACAGCACAGCAATAATGACTTTATGAACTATTGTACTTCCAAGATCGATACTATTAGAGATAAAATTGTAACCATGCAGCCGTCAGCTACAGTTTCTCATCAGATAGTGCACTATAGATCCCCTGAGGAACAATTCCACTCATTCTCTACTATAGGAGAGGAAGAATTGTATAAACTTGTCTATGTTAGACCCTATTCCGTTATATACAGCTATCCAATCGTGAAAAGACCAGTCCTACGAATTCGAAATGATTTAAATCCGATCGCTCAAACCACTTATGTCTGGGATGCATTCCAGACGAAACTGGACAAGTGTAAATGCATCTGCTTGTTGAAACCACATATGTACATTTTACTCCTCCCAAAATGTTGAAAAACAAACGTGTGAGAGCGTGTTATAGGCTATATGACATGTAATAGTCAGATATGACAGCGCTAACGCTACACGCATGGCCACGGATACAGCCAGCAAGCCGGCAGCGAATGAAACTGAAAGTAAAGTAACTTATCTTTCCACTGCTGATGCCACTCTCTCCGTTTGCGATCTTAGATCTTTTAATTGGCTGATGATGAATAAAATGCAGCACACTGGTGATTTCTTTGACGTGATAGTGCAGTATAGGCCTAATTCAAGATCAGATTCATATCAGTTTTTTATGTGGCCAAAAGTAACAAATCAGATGGATTTCCGATCCGACAAAATGCATAAAGTGACCAGGTGTAAACAAGCCCTAACTGTCTTTCCACTCCCTCCCTCAAAATCAACTCACATGAAGACTGAATCCATGTTTCATGCGGCGCATTCAGAGATATACATTTTTAAAAAAAAAACTGAATTCACTGTGTTGTGAATTGTGCTTAAAAAAAAAAAAAAAAAAAAAGGATCTTTATCTTCTCTGACAAAGCGTTTTGCACATGCAACTAACATAAAACACACTTTCAATAAAAGAAAAAGATTTAACATTATTATTATTAACAACAACAACAACCCTTAATAATCCACAGTAGCCTAATTTCAGGTTATTTATATGACAATGTGTAGTTAAAATCATTTACTTTAGACTGAGTGAGATGAAACCAAGGATATTATAGTTTTTAATTTTTAAATTAGTTTTTATTTTAATATAGTTTTCAAATTTCCTATAATTTCAGTTTAGTTTTAGTTAGTTCCGTTAATGGTTTTGTTAGTTTTAGTTTAGTTTTTATTTTGTGAACGCATTTCTATTTAGTTTTTATATATTTTAGTTTTAGTAATTATAGTTTAACAGAGTTAATGGAACACTTCCTGTCAGGGTTGGGGTGAAGGGATGAGGCGAGGACTCAGTGGTGCAGAAGAATGGGCTTTTATTGAATAATAAAAATAAACAAAACAAACCAAACTACCCCGTAGGGGAAAACCAAGACAAGGCAAGGCAAACACAAGGACACATCCACAGGAATATAGATGATGAACTGGCACAGGACTGCAAACACAAGGAGATTATAAAGAGAGAAAATTAGGAGGGTAACAAAGAAAACAGGTGGGGCAAATTAACCAATAATCAGGAAACAAGATGGGTGGGGTCAAGACAATTGACATGAGAGCACATGGCACACATAAACTAAGACAAAAGCCATGTGCTCACACAAAACAAAACACAAGCACATGGCCAGCAACACAAATCACCAGCCATGTGCTAAACAGGACACGAACAGGCAGCTAATGAGAATACTCATAAGCCGCGCGTTCACACAAGACATGACAACATGAAAGCACGCAGCCAATGAAAAACACAAGCTACGTGCCACACAGCACAAGACATAACATGAATGCACGCAGCCGATAAAAACACGAACTGCGTGCAACACAACATACGCGGACAAAAGAGAGCGCGGCCAAGCGGACTCGAGACCGCACACTCACACAACGAGACAGAACATGGAGCGTGAGTGTCCGAACCCCAACACAAAAAGGAAACTCAAGACATGAGTGCCGGGATCCAAACACCACGCTCCAACACGAAACAAGGCACGCAGACAAGAGAGCGCACGGCTCGAGCACACTCGAAATTACTAATATCACATATAATTTAGCATGGACAGTGTGCACATTGGGACGCAGGCTTGTTGTTTGCAATCGTCATTGAAACTCTGTAAACTTTATTTTTGTCCATCTGTTTTCAATGCATTAATTTGTTGGATTTTTTGCATAGGAGCCACCGGTGTACACTATACTGTATGTCCTGTCTCCCTCTATGAATGTAAACAATAATAAGAAACAATCTAAAATGGTTTGAAACCTCATACTACTCAAAAATAAATGTGATATGGTGATTTAAATGATGTTTGCACTTCACTTTGACGAGCCGCTCTAGCGCTCACGCGCTTCAGATGAGCAACGCAATCAATCCCAGTTCTAAAGCCCCTTTTACAAAACACTGCCAGCTGTGAAAAAACAGCGCGGCTATCGCTTTCTCTCATTTTGGATGCGTTTTATACAGTCGAGGCGGACGTTACCATAGTAATCGCAAAACGTGACAAAATGACTCTTCACTAAAGTCAGCTCATCCAAAACTTTTAATTCTGTGTCTGTTAACTCACTCTCATGTTGTTCTCGCACGTCAAGCACGCTTTTAAACGTTTGTGCGCTGTAAGAGTGTGCATTATTATTATTTCTTATTTCATATTTTATAGTTATTTCCCATTTCACAGCCCGCGTCTTGTTTTTTAAATGCAAAAACGTATTCTCTGCGAATACCCATTTAGGACGCAGCTCACGTGCACGAAGCGTCATCTATTTCCCTAAACAACCGATTTTCTGGCACAGAATGAGAGCTTATTAAAATCACGAACACGATTATTTATTTTTGCTAATTATTTTATTTTCATTAGTTTTTCAGTTACTGTTGTTAGTTTCGTTTAGTTTTAGTTTATTTATTTAGAAATTTTAATTTTATTTCAGTTTACGAAAATGTTTTTTGACCAATAGTTTTAGTGTCAGTTTTCGTTTACGAAAATAACCTTGGATGAAACCAGCCACAAATCAATTTGTTAGCCAGCTGCTAATTTTATTCAGATGTATGGTAGAAAATTTGACTACTAGTTAAATATAAACTTTTTAATGCTTTTTCAATATTGATATAATTATAATTGTGAGGTCTAGCAAAGAAGGATCCTATCTTACAAAAATATGAAATCCAGTTTTATTATATTCCCTTACAGTGGCTGTTTTTTCTTTCATGAATAAATATAATTAAAAATCACTAACTGTTTCTTTGCATTTATTTTAGTAATGGTCAGTATTGGGTTCGCAGAACACGTGGGGAGGGTACTTTTTACTGTGTGTGGATGACCGTCAGCCACCACCGAAGACCTTTTCTGACCCAGGAAAAACCCTGTATACACAATATGCTATTCAACAGTACTCAAGGGACACATAGCACATGACAACAAATGTAGTCATTACGTACAATTAAGCAGAAAGTGATAAGTGCTGAGGTAGTATATATATATATATGAATCTTTGATGTGTCTAATGATTTAAATCTACATTTTTGAGAAGTGGGTGCTGAGACTGTTGCTACTACGTGTTTTGAGCTTGAGCTCCGTCAAGTTAATTCCTTATCGTCTATTTTCTATCTGAAGATCAGTTTTATACACTATCATTTTCGTTTCTATAACATGTGATTATATCCCCTATAGCATTCTACAACAAAAGCAATCAGAGTGCCTTGTTATCACTAGTTTTATTTTGATTTCCCGAGTCTGCTATTAGCTTATAGCCAGTTAGCATCGCCAGCGTGGTGGCTGCTAATCTCGCTTACATTGCTAATACTCTATTACACATTACCATTGTTTCACTGTTACTTGCTTAAATGGCGGATTTGTGTCTAACTCCGAGTGCAGGTGAGGACACGTTCGAGCTACATTCGGTGCAACTGGAGCTGGAGGCCATGGAGAAGCAGATCCGCAACCTGGTGGAGAAGCAGGCCCAGCTGAGAGAGCGGATAGCCGCGCTGGAAACATCCCGGGCTGACGCTCACAAGTCCGGGGTAAGTATACAGCGCGCTGCTAACACGCCGACCACTTCTACTCCGTGTGTTTCTCTGCACAGGCCCTGTGCGATCTTCCCAGGTGTCCTTCACTCTGGCGCTGGGACACCACGGACCCTGGGTGCACCAGCAGCGGAAGATGCGAGCCAGGCCCCGGGTGATGACCTCTCCCCCCCTCCGCCGCCTCCAGTCTTCGAGATCTCCACCCGGAACCGCTTCGCTCCCCTCCGCGAGACGGAACGCGATGCTGTGATCGTCGGAGACTCCATCGTCCGGCACGTCCGTGCTACGTTAGCTGAAGGTAAAGTGCACACTCACTGTTTCCCCCGGTGCTCGTGTTCTCAATGTTTCTGCGCAGATACCCGTGATCCTTAGGGGGCGACGAGAGCATCGGCGCTGTCGTGCTGCACGCGGGGGTTAACGACACCAAGCTGCGGCAGACGGAGACACTGAAGAGGGACTTCAGGAGCCTGATCGAGACGGTACATCGCCCGCGACGACAATCATCGTATCAGGACCGCTTCTATCTCTCCTATCTCTTGCTCTGGCTCCTGTGTATAGACCGACAGAGCCATATACAGAATTCCTAAAAGAATTTGCAGATTTCCTCTCAGATCTATTGCTAATTGTCGGAGATTTTAACATTCACGTTGATAATACAAATGATGTGTTAGGACTTGCGTTTACTGACCTAATAAACTCTTTTGGAGTCAAGCAAAATGTCACCGGGCCCACTCATCGTTTCAATCATACGCTAGATTTAATTATATCGCCTGGAATTGATCTTACTGATATAGATATCGTACCTCAAAGTGATGATGTTACTGATCATTTCCTTGTATCGTGCATGCTGCATATTACCGATATTAACTATATGGCTCCGCGTTATCGTCTGGGCAGAACTATTGTTCCAGCCACCAAAGACAGATTCACAAATAACCTGCCTGATTTATCTCAACTGCTCTGTGTACCCATAAATACACGTGAACTAGACAAAATGACTAGCAACATGGGCACTATCTTCTCTAATACATTAGAAGCTGTTGCCCCCCTCAATATGAAAAGGTTAGAGAAAAAGCGTACTGCGCCATGGTACAACAGTTATACCCATTCTCTCAAGAAAGAAACTCGTAATCTTGAGCGCAAATGGAGAAAAACTAACTTGGAAGTTTTTAGAATTGCGTGGAAAAACAGTATGTCCAGCTATAGACAGGCTCTAAAAGCTGCCAGGGCAGAGCATATCCACAAACTCATAGATAATAACCAAAACAATCCAAGGTTTTTATTTAGCACAGTGGCTAGACTAACAAATAAACAGACGTCACCCAATCGAAATATTCCCTCACAGTTTAATAGTAATGACTTTATGAATTTCTTCACTGATAAAATAGATAACATTAGAAATACAATAACAAATGTAGGTTCTACACCATCTAGTACTTCAGTTTCATTCACCGCTCCCAAAGAAAAACTGCAGTGCTTTACAACTATAGGACAGGAAGAACTAAAACTTATCACTGCATCTAAACCAACAACATGTTTATTAGATCCTGTACCCACTAAACTACTGAAAGAGTTGTTACCTGTAGCAGAAGAACCGCTTCTCAATATTATTAACTCATCGTTAGCTTTAGGTCACGTTCCAAAACCATTCAAGCTGGCAGTTATTAAACCTCTTATTAAGAAACCACAACTAGATTCTAGTGAACTGGCAAATTACAGACCCATTTCAAATCTGCCGTTTATGTCTAAAATTTTAGAAAAAGTTGTGTCTGCTCAATTGTGCTGCTTCTTGCAAAAAAATTATCTCTATGAAGAATTTCAGTCAGGTTTCAGGCCTCACCATAGCACAGAAACTGCACTTGTTAAAATTACAAATGACTTGCTTCTTGCGTCAGACCAAGGCTGCACCTCATTGCTAGTTTTACTTGATCTTAGTGCTGCGTTCGACACTATAGACCATGACATACTCCTAGATCGATTACAAAACTATACGGGTATTCGAGGGCAGGCTTTAAGATGGTTTAGATCCTACCTATCACTACCTATCACCTATCACTTTTCGCTACCACTTTGTTTTTTTAAACGGGGAGTCATCTCAACTATCACCAGTAAAGTATGGAGTACCACAAGGATCTGTCCTAGGTCCTCTGCTATTTTCAATATACATGTTGCCCCTTGGTGATATTATTAGAAAATACGGGATTAGTTTCCATTGTTATGCTGATGATACTCAACTATATATCTCAACAAGACCAGATGAAATTTCTGAACTATCTAAGCTAATAGATTGTGTTAAAAATATAAAAGATTGGATGGGCCAATAATTTCCTCCTATTAAATTCGAATAAGACTGAGATATTACTTATTGGTCCAAAAAAACAGTACTCAGAATCTCTTGGATTACAATTTGCAACTAGACGGATACTGTTACATCCTCTAAAGTCAAAAACCTGGGTGTTATATTAGACAGCAACTTGTCCTTTGAAAATCATATTTCCCATGTTACAAAAACATCATTCTTCCATCTTAGAAACATTGCCAAGGTTCGAAACATGCTACCTGTTTCAGATGCAGAAAAGCTAGTTCATGCATTCATGACCTCTAGACTGGACTATTGTAATGCACTGCTAGCTGGTTGTCCTGCATCTTCAATAAACAAGCTACAGATAGTCCAAAATGCAGCGGCTAGAGTCCTTACCAGGTCAAGAAAATATGATCATATTACCCCAATTTTACTGTCTCTGCACTGGCTACCTATTAACTTCCGGTAGAAGTTAAGTCTTCTACCACGCTACAATCCAACCCGCTCCCTAAGGTCGCAAAATTCTGGACTTTTGGTAGTACCTAGGATAGCAAAGTCCATTAAAGGAGGTAGAGCTTTTTCACATTTGGCACCCAAACTCTGGAATAGCCTTCCTGATAACGTTCGGGGTTCAGACACACTCTCTCTGTTTAAATCTAGATTAAAGACACATCTCTTTAGCCAAGCATTCACATAATGCATCTTATAATCTTGTACTGCATTTATATCTGATCAAATGTACATTATAATTCTTTAGATTGGGTTGAACAAATAATTTTTGCTTAAATAGAACAGCAGCCACGCTAATTATGTCTCTATCTGTTTCTCTGATTCTGTAACTAGGAATTACTGAAGCGTCAGTCTGGATCCAACCCTTAAAACGATCCGAGATGACCAAACACCTGAGAAGAGATGATGGCAACACCTCAGAGGACCACGGAGGATGCCAACCCTCAGACAACACATAATTACCAAGTTAAGTCTGCCATAACTTAATTATATTGGGTTTCTTCTGTGTGTATGTGTATATGTGCGTATGTGTATGCACATATATAGTAGAAACTTAATTTCCTGTAAAGCTGCTTTGCAACGATTGTATCGTAAAAAGCGCTATACAAATAAACTTGAATTGAATTGAATCTTGACCATGAGAGATAAAGACTTTTACACAATAAAATATTGTACAGTAAGGTGATTGCACTAAAGTCAGTAAGTGGGGAAGTGGTTGAGGTCTCTAGGTCCCTGTGGAAGGTGGGGTGTCCAATAGAGCAACTGCTCTGTGGTAAAAACTATTTTTGAGTCTTGCTGTGTGGGCATACAATGTTCTGTATCGTTTCCCAGATGGCAGAAGGGTGAAAATGTTGTGACCTGGGTGTGAAGGGTCTCTGATGATGGTTTTGGCCTTCCAGATGCAACGTGCCCCGTAAATGTCCTTCAGACTAGGGAGCTGGGAGCCGCTAATCCTCTCTGCTGTTTTAATGAGCCGCTGGAGAGACTTCCTGTTTTCTGAGGTACAGCCAGAGTACCACACTGCAATGCAATAGGTGATGACTGACTCGATGACTGACCTATAGAACTTCACCAGCAGCTGTTGTGGGAGTCATGCTCTCTTCAAAAGTCTCAAGCAATGAAGTCTTTGAAGTCCTTTTTTGACCATCTCTGAGGTATTTGACAGTCCACGTAGCATTCTGACTGATGTGAACTCCAAGATATTTGAAGTTCTGAACAGTCTCCACCTTCTCACCATTGATGTTGATGGGGCAGTGAAGAGAGGGCTTCAGCCTTCTGAAGTCCAAGATCATCTCCTTTGTTTTTGTTGCATTGAAGATTAGGTTATATCGGCTCCAGCGCTCCAAATTCTCGACTTCTGCTCTATAGGCTGACTCATTGTTGTTAGTTATTCTCCCCACAACAATGGTGTCATCCGTAAACTTGATTATGGTGTTCGTATCTTAGGAGGGTCTACAGTCATGCGTATTGAGGGAGAAGAGGAGGGGGCTCAGCACACAACCCTGTGGTGCTCCTGTGTTCAGTATGATGGAGGGTGAGACATGCTTCCCCATGTGCACAGTCTGTGGTCTGCCTGCTGAGGAAATCTTGAACCCAGTTGCACAGGTGTGTGTTGAGGCCAAGGTAATTCAGTTTGTTAACCAGGTTATTGGGGGAGATGGTATTGAAAGCAGAACTATAATCTATAAATTCTGTCAACACTGCACTGGCTCCCTATCAAACATCGGATAGATTTTAAAATCTTGTTAATTACTTATAAAGCCCTGAATGGCTTCGCTCCTCAGTACTTGAGCGAGCTCTTATCACACTATAGTCCTCCACGTCTACTATGTTCTCAAAACTCTGGCCGTTTGGTAATACCTAGAATATCAAAATCGACTGCAGGCGCCAGATCCTTTTCCTATTTAGCACCCAAACTCTGGAACAAACTACCTAGCACTGCTCGGGAGGCAGACACACTCTGTCAGTTTAAATCTAGATTAAAGACCCATCTCTTTAGCCTGGCTTACACATAACACACTAATACGCTTCTATTATTCAAATCCGTTAAAGGATTGTTAGACTGCATTAATTAGATCAACCAGAACCGGGAACACTCCCCATAACACACGATGTACGAATGGCATCTACGCTATTATTTGTCTGTTTCTTTCCTATTCTGTTTCTCAGTCCGTATCTGATCAGATGGTGGATCAGCACCAAGAGATGATGTCTACAGCCCTGATCGTCAGCGGAGACCAGGACACCCAGATGAGCCCCAGAGACATATCCCCAGTGAAGACCTCGATTAAAATACAATAAAACTAAAAATATAATAAAATACCTAACTACATAATACTATTATTGTTAGAAATTGCAACAAAATAAAAAATAGAAATATAAACTTTTGAACTGCGAGTTTCGTCTGGCCAGAGGAGAACTGGCCCCCCGACTGATGCTGGTTTCTCCCAAGGTTTTTCTCCATTCTGTCACAGAGGGAGTTTTGGTTCCTTGCCGCTGTCGCCTCTGGCTTGCTCAGTTGGGGACACTTAATTTTCTAGCGATTATTGCCGATTTGATTGCACAGATACCATTTAAACTAAACTGAGCTAGACAATGACATCTCTGAATTCAATAATGAAATGCCTTTAACTGAAAATTGAGTGTTTAATCTTACCATTACACATTACTGACACTCTATCCTCCAATTTGATACTGTTAAGTGCTTTGACACAATCTGTATTGTTAAAAGCGCTATATAAATAAAGGTGACTTGACTTGACTATAAATATCCGCACGTATGCGTTCCTCTGATCAGTGTGTGTGTCAGGGCTGTGTGGAGGGCCAGTGACACTGCATCCTCAGTTGACCTGTTTGTCCTGTAGGCAAACTGGTGCTGATCCAAGAAAGGTGAAATATTGCTCTTGATGCGTGACAGAATGAGTCGCTCAAAACACTTCACCACTGCCGTCAGGGCTACTGGCCAGTAGTCATTCAGTGTCTTGATTGCTGCCTGTTTTGGTACCGGGATTATTGTGGCTGACTTGAGGCAGGTTGGTACCATGGCCTGCTCCAGGGAGGTGTTAAACAGATCTGTGAATACTCCTGTCAGCTCACCTGCACAGTTTTTAAGATCCGTCCTGGCACGTCATCTGGTCCAGTAGCCTTGCTTGGGTTGATGTTGTTCAGAGTTCGTCTCAGCTCATAGGGACTCAGCATCAACACACTCCGTGTTGGCCTCTGCTGTGTCTGCATTGCGGCGTTTGAGGTGTCTGCGCATTCAAACGTTGCAAAGAAACGATTTAGCTCTTCAGGAAGGGATGGGCTCACTGTGAATGTTGAGCTCAGTCAGTGTTGATGAAGTGCTCCTCAATACGCTTTTTGTGGCAGCGCTTTGCTACCTTGATGCCTCTCCTCAGTTTAGCCCAGGCTGTTCGATATGCCTCTTGATCACCTGACCGGAAAGCAGCATCACGGGCCCTCAGCAGTCTAATCACAGCTGCATTCATCCATGGTTTGTGGTTAGGAAGTATGCATATTTTCCTCTCAGTGGTGACACTGTCCATGCTGAAACTGATGTAATCCAGCACAGATGAGGCATAGGTGTTTAGGGCTGTGTGGTTATTTTGTGTGGCAGTTATTTTGAACAAGTCCCAGTCAGTCACATCAAAGCAGTCTTGCAGCCTGGCCATAGCTCCTTCAGGCCAAATCTTGATGGTGCAAACTGTGGGCTTAATCCTTGCAATGAGAGGTTTGTAGATGGGGGTTACAAACAAACTGATGTGGTCAGACCGACCAAGATGGGGGGAGGGAGATGCTTTATAGCTCTTTGTTATGTTACAGTACACGTGGTCCAAAGTATTATTGCCTCTGGTGGTGATGGGATGATGGGAAATCAATAACCTGATGAAATTTGGGGAGCACATCCTTAAGATTAGCGTAATTAAAGTCTCCTGCTATTATAAACACGCCATCTGGATGGACATTCTGTAGCTCGTGTGTGGTCTCATGAAACTTAGCTAGCGCCAGTTTAGCATTTGTTTTGGTGTAATATAAACAGCAGTGAGAAATACCACAGTAAACTCTCTTGGTAAATAGAACAGCCTGCATTTAAGCATTATAAACCAAGTCCGGTGAGCAAAACTTCTCAACAGTGCCAGTGTATGCACACCAAGTGTTACTCACATATATACACACACCGCCCCCTTTTCCTTTGCCGGAGTCAGCCGTTCTATTCGCTCAAAACACAGTTCGGCCTGCAAGCTCGATAGCCGTGTCTGGGATGTTATGATTCATCCAGGTTTCCGTGATAATGGAAGCACAACTGCTCAATTTATTAGAGTAGATCCTCAGCTTCAGCTCATCGATCTTGTTGACGATAGACCGGGAATTCGCAACAAACAGGCTGGGTAAAGTTGGTTTGTCCGGGAAGCTCCTTAGCCTAGAATGTATGCCGGCTCGCTTGCCTCGCTTTTTCTTCCTGTCTCTCCGCTGCCTGCGTCGCTTGATGTCTGGGCTTATGATCCAAGCAGGTACCGATGTGCAGAGTAGCTCCTTCTGGATATTAGAAGGAGGGGGTGGGATGAAACTCGCTGTTCTAATATCCAGTATCTTTTGTCGGTCATATGTTATGTGAGTAGATTCCAGTCGAAAAGAAAAAATTATATCATATAAAAAGACAGGTAAAAACACAAATAACACTATACAGTGGCGCCTAGTGAGAGAACTCCGAGCCGCTGCTTCCGTGCGTGCCACCATCTTAATTTGATGAACTATTCTGAAGCAGAATATGATGCCCTCCCTTCAGAAACTGGGCCGAATGGCAGTTTTCCAACATGATAACAACCCCAAACACACTGCCAAGATGACAACTGCCTTGCTGATGAAGCTGAAGGTGATGGAGTAGCCAAGTATGTCTCCAGACCTGAACCCTATGGAGCACATGTGGGGTATTCACCATGTGTCTAACATCTAACAGCTCCGTGATGTCATTATAGAAGAGTGGAAGAGGATGCCAGCAACAATCTGTGCAGCTCTGGTGAATTCCATGCCCAGGAGGATTAAGGCAGTGCTAGATAACAATGATGCCCCTGCAAAATATTGACACTTTGGACACAGTTTTAACATGTTCACTTAGGGTGTACTCATTTCTGTTGCCAGTTATATAATGGCTATATCCTGAGTTATATTTAGAGGACAGTAAACTTGCACTGCTATACAAGCTGCACATTGACTACTCTAAAATATATCCAAGTTTCATTTGCGTAGTATTGTCCCTTGAGAAGATATACTAAAATTGTTGCTGAAATGTGAGGGGTGTACTCACTTTTGTGAGATACTGTACATACACAAAGTGTATGTCAAAAAACCCTTCACAGCATTCTCATTCTCTGTGCTTTAAATTTTTTTTTTCTTGCTTTTTCCGAAAAAAATCATCCAATCTGTGACTCAAAAACCACAATATGATCCGTTGAACCACTATATAATTTATATTATATAGTTGGTCCGTGAGAATATTTTCAAAATGTAACCAGTCCGTGGTGCAAAAAAGGTTGGAGACCCCTGATTTAGCCAAAGCAACTTACAAATGAGGACAACAGAAGCAATCAAAACCAACAAGAGAAATAATATTTAAGTGCTGTGACAAGTCTAAGTTTGCCTAACGCAGTATATATTATGTAGCAATGTAGGGGTTGGGACATGGCTGTAATGGAGATAATGAAATATCTGAAGATTGTTATGAAAACGAATGTTTTTAAAATAAAAATATGACATGAAAACCTGTGTATGAAAACATGAACACAATTCGAACACTTTTAGATTA
This sequence comes from Onychostoma macrolepis, assembly GCF_012432095.1. Classification (NCBI taxonomy): domain Eukaryota; kingdom Metazoa; phylum Chordata; class Actinopteri; order Cypriniformes; family Cyprinidae; genus Onychostoma; species Onychostoma macrolepis. The sequence continues at coordinate 20,927,953 of NC_081172.1, read as the reverse complement.
TGATTATGATGCAGCAATGTTATTAAAAAAGTAGCATCTAAAAAGGAATAGCTGCCTGAGGTGAAGCTGAAGAGTGACATTATGCCAATAAACTGAAGCCTGTTCTATGACACATCCTAGGGGTGGGCGATATGATCAAAATCTTCCATCACGATGTGACTAATTTTATATCAAGATAACGATATACGTCACGATATAGTATTTTTTTTCTTTTAAAAAGGTTTTTATGATATTAAAAGAGCAGTGAGAGATTTTCTAGCAATATGCTATGATTAATATGAATGGCAGACAGAACGAATATTGGACAGCTTCCCCTTTAAGACCGAAGTCCAATATACTGTTACATATGCATTTTCTCTTTTAGCTGTTTCCTCTCTCTTAAGACCTAAATCGCTGTCTTTATGAGGATACTTGCCAAGACGGGGATTCTGAAGCATATAAGTGCGTTTATGTAATCGTTCAAAGTCAATAAAGCGGCAAAAAATAAAAATAATAAATGCACGGTCCTCTCATATAGAAACAGAGCATATAGCTCTGTTGTTTGTGTTTCAACGGCTTAAAATCGGTTGTTTTAAAACTGCAGTGCTTAAAAACGCGTGCCCATGCTACAGATGTAGTCCCTCGTTTAGGAACGAGCTCCTCGTTTTGTTCTGGTCGTTCTCCACTTGGTTCTGTCTCCCCGGCGTAACCTGATGTGCACCTCTCCAAAATTCTAACAGCACATCAATTCTACGCGGAACGCAAGCGCTGTGATTGGTCTGCTAGAACCCCTCCCTCCGTATGTAGTTTTGTGTGCGTTTATATACACTTTAGTATATTTTAATGTTACACCTTCTTATTTAAAATAAAACAAAGCAAAGAACAAGTGTCTTATTTATTATACTACATACCTGTAGCTTTATAAATGACTAGTTGTCCATGACAAACTATGTTGATCTGCCGTGGTACAAGTCCTTGTGCAGACTGAAAGAATGCCATCTTCTGTTCCATTGTGGTCTCCTTTTTGTAGTTTTAAATAATTATTTAATGATTTGATATTTATTTGTCGCCGTCACAGCTATGCTTCTCTGATGAGCCGCTTCTTCTTCGGCTTTTGTTGTGGTACTGCAGGTTACACAAGCAACATGCCTGTGGACACTGCAGACTAGCGGTCTGCATGTGTACTGCACGTCGACGTGGACAACAACGCAGAAGTATAAATGAAAACTGACACATACGGCGTTGGTCCGACGCAGAAGTATAAATCAGCCTTTAGATAAAACTTGTATCTGCACAAAAAAAATGCCAGTGAACTTTCAGTTACGCACTATAGTGAGAGTGAGTGAGAGAGAGAGAGAGAGAGAGAGAGTGAGAGACCTCCACCGTGATGCGCTTTCATGCAGAAAGATAGAATTTATTTTAGATTTCACATTCTATATTTTCACACTCATTGGGGTAATCGTGGCCTAATGATTAGAGAGTCTAACTCATAACCCAAAGGTTGCAAGTTCGAGTCTCCGGTCCAGAAGGAATTGTAGGTGGGGGGAGTGAATGTACAGCGCTCTCTTCCACCTTCAATACCATGACTGAGGTGCCCAAGAGCAAGGCACCGAACCCCCAACTGCTCCCCGGGCGCCGCAACATAAATGACTGCCCACTGCTCCGGGGGTGTGTTCACGGTGTGTATGTGTTCACTGCTGTGTGTGTGCACTTAGGATGGGTTAAATGTAGAGCACAAATTCCGAGTATGGGTAACCATACTTGGCCACATGTCACGTCACTTTCACAATAAAGTTCTAATTATAATGATATGTTTATGAAATACCAGTGAACTTTAAGTTACGTGCTATAGCGAGAGAGAGAGAGTGACAGAGAGCTCCCGCCGTGATGCGCTTTCATAACAGCGCGCTGATATTCTATAAAGTTCTCATTATAAATGTTATGTTTATGGCAGATTTGTGCTGATATTTTTATCTACATCAAGTGATTCCAGAAATCGCCCGCCCGTCTCAAATAACTTAGTCAATATTAGGCATTGCATTTGAGCATGAAACTAAACACTGATAATATGCAGCGCATTCAGCATGTTAATAAATGTTAATATCCCAACACATCCTATATTAGATTAAGCAGATATGCATGTAGCTAACCCAGCCATCACTATATGACTTCGAAGCCATGCTTCTCTTCTTTCGTCTATATTTTGGACTGCATTGCCGTTGCAAGCCAAACAATCAGAGCTCGGGGTGCCGCCCAAAAAGTTCTGCTATAACCAATCAGAACTGTTTTTTTTTTTCCAAGAGCATCGTTTTCAGGATTGATCATCACTGTCATGGCCGAGTACTCGATCGCTGTTGCACATCCCTAATTTGTAATGAAAAGTGCATCAGATGATGTATAAATCAATATAATCGGATTTCTATGCATTCAAATGCATATTAATAAATTAATCAGTGTATAACATCATTTGCAGTGCATGATCATACATGAATTTAAAAGTTTGTGACATTTGTAAGCATTTCAATTTACATTAAATAATGTTCTGTTAATCATTATTTAATGTTCAATAACAGCCTTGCAAAATCGCTAGCCCGACGTCCTGGGGCTAGTGTGTTTTCCAGTCACTGCCCTGCCCGATGGGCTATCTTAAATACAGGGCTCCCACGGGTCCTTAGAGCAGGGGTTAAAGCAAAAAAAAAATCTGTTGACTGAATTTTTCCTCGGCCAAACCCCGATCCACACAAAGCCATACCTGTCACACACCCAGTTTAAGAGCCGTGTTTTTCTTGTAATTAGGAGCGCTTGATTTACAGGGGCATTTTCTTTTTACTTTTGTAAATGCATTTTTCTAATTTTATTAAATGTATGCAGTGTTTCCTCTAGGATTTTTTCCAGTTGTGGTGGCAGGACTATTTCCCATGGACCACGCCCCCTTCCCACCCAAGAATCACCTGCACTCAGAATCAAATTTATTTTAACTAAAAAAGTCTTTGAATAATTTAGTAAATAATAAAATAAGAACAAATAAATGAATGACAATCAATAGCACAAACAAAAATAACAACAAGATACAAATTAAATTATCAGTACTTAAATTTTTTCAGTTAGGTCTAACTATAATCTATTCAACTGTAAAATAACACTGGATAGTCTTCACTGTATAATGAAAGACAGCAGCAGGTTTATTTAGGCTGCTGTCTCTTTAAGACCTCATGCATGGATCTAGTGTGTTACACATGGCTCTATGCTTTCTTTTCTTTTTAGGAGCTTTGTCCTCTTAATTTAATTAGGAGCAGCTTCTGATAAACAATCAAAAATTCTGATAAAAAAATTAGCCTTCCTAATTCGAGGTGACATTTGACTCCTTAAAGTGACTTACAGGGCATTTTCTTTTTTGCAATGGCATCATTTTCATCTGTGTCAAATTTTAAAAATTATGTTTATAAGCTATTTAAAATTTCTACTTAAAAAAAAATATTAATAAGAAGTAGAATAAGACAAATAAGTTACCAATTATATGAAATTAGTATTAATAAGAAATTAATTTGTACTACAGAGGTGGCACAGAACACAAAAGTGGCTTGTAGGTACATTTTCAGACGTTTAATGAGGCTCAGAGGTGGCATGAGTGCAATTAAATTCATGTGGAGATTAATGTTTTAAATATACAATTTTGAATACAGAACTATTAAATGATTTAAATAACTGAAATTATACAGTAACCCCTGTGTTTGCTTTTAGAGATGAGCAGCGGCTCAGCTGTTACTTTATTTGGAACCATTTTCGTTGATGATGTAGAGCAAAATCATGCAGTAATTGTTTATTGATCTGTTGTATTAAATCAATATCACATTTGCAAACTCCCTTAATAATTATTAAAAGCTGTCACTCTCCTTATCTGTGCACAGAAAATCAGAGCGCGCGAGTGAGTTCTCAAAACTCAAAAGCAGGTGCAAATGTGATACATTCCGTCGGAACCTGCGGGAATGAGTAGAATGATTATTAATAGCTGCAATCCCGCGCCGAAATTCAAGTTCTGCTCTGTTCTCTGATAATAACCCGACTGTGAATGATGCGAGCGGCGTTACTGTTGTCAGTGAGAAGCTGCAGCCGTGGCGGGGATGATTTTTGGTGTGCCGGCAGAACAACAACAATGCGCTACATGTTTCTTTTCCCCTCATTTATCCCTAATAACTAAATGGAGTGAACGCGCAGCAGTTTTTCAGTGAGCGGGAGCACAAAACCCGGAGTGGATGCACAGCGGAGTGAATACAGAGCGCTTAGAGCGGAGAGAGGAACGTGCTTTCATTCCACTCCAGGCTTTGATCACATCTCCCTCAGCAGGCTGAATACACCTTGACTTTCCTTAATTTAAGACCTATTGAAACTAAAAATAAGACATTTATTACACTATTTGAGAAATGTAAGCCTATTTACGGCCTTAAAATAATGAAAAGTGCATTTAAGACATTAAAAGACAGGCAGGAACTCTGCAAATGACGGAAATCCATCGTAGACTCGCTGCAATTAACGGAAATCCGTCGTAGCGACGGAGAACTTTAATCCCTGTTAGAGGGGTCATCGAATGTCCATTTTCCACAAGTTGATATGATTCTTTAGGGTCTTAGTGAAAAGTCTATAACATACTTTGGTTAAAATTTCTTAATGGTGTAAAAAAACACTTTTTTTACCATGTCAAAATCAGCTCTGTTTTTAGCAAGCCATTCTAGTCCATGTTGCTTTAAATGCTAATGATCTCTGCTGACCCCGGCCCTCACTTCCACGGGGTGACGAGCAGTACTGTTTACTTTAGCCGCGAAACTGGCTAACTAACACATACAAGGAAAGGCGAATTGCAAAGATTCATAAAAAACTGTAAATAGTACAATAAAACTCTTTTCTTAATATTCATTGATATTTGAGTATTGAAAATGTTTTTGATTGACATTTAGAGTCTTTTTTTTCTTTTTTATTTGGACTAGTTAAATTAATTTTCAGGCTACCAAAATCTGAAGAGTACCTGCCCGAAGGACTACCAGGGATTTTGAAATTTTGCGAGCCCTGAATAAGTTCAGTAAACATTTACAATTGTCTTCCAAAACTCATTCAAAGACATACTGCAATCTTATATCTCAAACCACTTCAGGACATGATTCGAGACACAAAGACGCAACTCGGCCAAGTGCAAATGGATTTAGTTTAAGCCACATGCTGTATACAAATTATACAACTGGCCAACTTTTGGATAAAATGTATTTAAGGAAAACTAACACGAAAGCAAAAACAGTAAAACTGAAAATAATATTATGAAATTACCTCTGGTCTCCCAGCACAGCCCGCGCTCCAAAATACCTCTTCAACTCTGTCTCTGGATTCAGATTCCTTTATGACCCAAAAGAAAGAAATCATTTGAGATTAAATATTTGGGCAACACTTCAGATTAGGAAACACATTCATTTACATTTACTAGTAATTTAGAAGATGCTTATATCCAAAGCGACTTACAAATGAGGAAAATAAAAGCAACCAAACCAGCAAAAGAGCAATAATATGTAAGTGCTATGACAAGTCTCGGTTAGTCTAATGCAGTGCATGTGGCAAGCTTTTTTGTTTGTTTGTTTTTATAATAAATAAAAAGAAAACAAGTAGACAAAATAGAAAAAGAATAGAGAACACTAGTGTTAAAGGGTCAAATGTAGATGGAAGAGATGTGTTTTTAGCCATTTCTTGAAGATGGCTGAAGACTCAGCTGCTCAGATTGAGTTGGGCAGGTCATTGCACTCCGAGGGATCAGTTAAGGTAAAAGTCTGTGAAAGTGATTTTGTGCCTCTTTGGGATGGCATTAGAATGCGCTGTTCACTTGCAAAACACGAGCTTCTGGAGGGCAAGTAAGTCTGAAGTAGTGAATTCAGGTAAAGTGGTGCAGAGCCAGTGGTTGTTTTGTAGGCACAAACATCAAATATCATGAATTATATGCGAGCAGTTATTGTTATCCAGTGCAAATTGATGAACGTGAACGAGGTGTGACATGCACATTTTTCGGCTCATTAAAGACTGATCTTGCAGACTGATCTGATCTTGAATAATTCTCGGGGGGGGTGGGGGTTATTCCGACTGTCATATGTGTGTAAGTGAAAGCATTTATAAAAAAAAAATAATAATAATAACAACTTTATATTGCTCATTCACGGAATCGGATCTTTGGATTAATATTCACCCATTTCTCCCAAAATACATAAAAGTAAATCACCGTTGAACTAGGAGAAGAATAAAGTGAACTTTATAGTTACCTATACAATTGTTTATGTAAATAAAACACATCGTCAGATTTTAATTGAAATGATTATTATTGCCACTTTCCTTAGACACCAATGTACGCAACAAACTCACAAACATCAGTGAGTATTAGGGCTGCCCCCTAATAGTCGACCAAAATTTGTTTTAGTCACTTAGTCGCAGAAAAAAAAATAATAAATCCATATTGGCGAAGTCGTGCAGATCGTTAACGGCTGGTCCATGGTAATACAGTACATCGGGCAGGACATCCAAATGCTCACCTATCATTCATCCACCACAAATATAGCTTATCTGAAATATGTAAGTAGCAACTTCACATGGCCGCTCAATCTAATGTTAACCTAGAGAAATGCGCTTTTGTAAAATAATGAAAGCAAACACGATGCAATTTCTGCTGTCTCGGTCTCTGCGAACTTGAGCACGAAACTCAGAGTATATCTTTGCCTTACAGACATTAAAAATATATCTATAGAGAGTGAAATGTCTACTTTTAAATGAACCAATTCAAATGGAAAACAAATATTCTTAGATTATGTAATCCGTATGAAACATGCATACAACAGGTGCATCACTACTGCAGAGATGACGAGTCAGCGTCGCCGATTCATCTCTTAACTCTCTGGGGTCGGCTGTCTCGCTGGCGAGACGAGCTTATTTTTTTTCTTATCAGTGCGAAAGACACTCCATCTTTTTTGGTCATACAGATAAGTGTTATACATCAATCGAAACTGTTAAGGTGTCTACTTTTATTTGTGTACATTCACAATAACACAACTTTGTGCTTTTGGAAAAATAAGAAAACAAACAGGGTGCGCTCTCTATCTTCTCCGTCTCCGCGAACTGCTTTTAGAAACGAGTCACTAAAATGAACTGTAACTCAGCAAATACTCAGCACACAGACATAGGAGTTATATCTATAGAAAGATTGAAGTGTCTACTTTTAAATGAAGCACGTCCTATCGAAAACAAACATTCTGTGATGAAGTAATTCGTATGAAACCAACCGATGTTCAGTCTTTCCCGTCTGACTCATTATCTCTAATGCGATCCCGCCCCCTCGCGGCTCGCACCATTCATATGTAAATATCCACGTGGGACGTGCGCACGTGCAAACGCCCAACACAAACAAAGAGCGAGGAGATCCTCATCGCGGCTACTGTTCGTTTCTGGAAGACGCGCTGAGTAAAGGCAGGATTTCCCTCGAAAGAAGAACACTATTTCATCCAGTAGAGGAGATCAATCTGATGAGTAAGTAATGTTTCTTTTTTGCATTAGTTAACGTTTTATTGTGACATAAACTTGAACACATTTACTAGTTGGGTTGTTCCCAAACGACAACATGATGAATGCTACGCATCTAAGAATGTTTAGACCATGTTTATTATTAATAATCTGTTCACAAATAGATTTTAATAGCGTGCTAAACAATAATAATTAGTTTCTCAGATATGAAATATCCTTTTTTATAGTACAAAGTACATCCTTTTATTGTACAAAGCATGCTTGAGTCTGTGGCTACAGAATCATATCATAGGCTACTATAAACTCATACATACTAGACTATATGACTACAAAATCATAGTTGGGTTTTCCCAAACTATAATTCCTGACTACAATGTTTGAAATCGTGTAAAACATTTTGAATATGATAGGCAATTCATTGTATTTAAATTTCTTATGGCGTGATGATGTTTTCATGCTCTATATAAAACAAGAGTAATAAGAGTAATATGATTGTACACTGTAACATGATGAACGCTATGAGTCTAAGTATGCTTAGTACATGTTTATTATTAATAGCTTACTCTGTTCAGAAATATATTTTAATAACGTGCTAAACAATAATTAGTTTCTCAGATTTAAGATTTTTTTTTTTTTTTTTATGATAGTAAAAAGAATGTGTGAGTCTATGGCTACAAAACATATACAGTGGGGCAAAAAGTATTTAGTCAGCCACCAATTGTGCAAGTTCTCCCACTTAAAAAGATGAGAGAGGCCTGTAATTTTCATCATAGGTATACCTCAACTATGAGAGACAAAATGAGAAAAAAAATTGGTAAATTCCTCGGTAAAATAAGTATTTGGTCACCTACAAACAAGCAAGATTTCTGGCTCTCACAGACCTGTAACAACTTCTTTAAGAGGCTCCTCTGTCCTCCACTCGTTACCTGTATTAATGGCATCTGTTTGAACTTGTTATCAGTATAAAAGACACCTGTCCACAACCTCAAACAGTCCAACTCCAAACTCCACCATGGCCAAGACCAAAGAGCTGTCAAAGGACACCAGAAACAAAATTGTAGACCTGCACCAGGCTGGGAAGACTGAATCTGCAATAGGTAAGCAGCTTGGTGTGAAGAAATCAACTGTGGGAGCAATTATTAGAAAATGGAAGACATACAAGACCACTGATAATGTCCCTCGATCTGGGGCTCCACGCAAGATCTCACCCCGTGGGGTCAAAAAGATCACAAGAACTGTGAGCAAAAATCCCAGAACCACACGGGGGGACCTAGTGAATGACCTGCAGAGAGCTGGGACCAAAGTAACAAAGGCTACCATCAGTAACACACTGCGCCGCCAGGGACTCAAATCCTGCAGTGCCAGACGTGTCCCCCTGCTTAAGCCAGTACATGTCCGGGCCCATCTGAAGTTTGCTAGAGAGCATTTGGATGATCCAGAAGAGGATTGGGAGAATGTAATATGGTCAGATGAAACCAAAATAGAACTTTTTTGGTAAAAACTCAAAGAATGCTGAGTTGCATCCAAAGAACACCATACCTACTGTGAAGCATGGGGGTGGAAACATCATGCTTTGGGGCTGTTTTTCTGCAAAGGGACCAGGACGACTGATCCGTGTAAACGAAAGAATGAATGGGGCCATGTATCGTGAGATTTTGAGTGAAAACCTACAGGCCTCTCTCATCTTTTTAAGTGGGAGAACTTGCACAATTGGTGGCTGACTAAATACTTTTTTGCCCCACTGTATATGTTCCTGATATTAACATGCTCACAAGTGTTTTTGTTGTTTGTATTTTATTGAATCAGATATGGTGCACCACAGATGAATCCTGATGTCTCTTCAAACTGTACCAACATCAGATGTTCAACTACACTGATATTCTATGTTAAAACAAGCTCCTTTTCTACTGATTTTTTTCTTCTTGAATCCATGGAAAGAAGTAGAAACACTTAAATAACACACGCAAATATCAGGTATGATTTCCTTGTTTCACTTGTTGAACAGAATCTGTTGCAGGAATGACTCAAAAGTCTGTCATCTCAGTGGTTAGATCAGTGTGCACAGTAATGTGTCTTTGACCTTCATTACGTATGTTTTGATTATACTGCGTTGTAAATAAAATACAAATAATTAAAAAAAAACTTTTTTTCAATCTCCTCACATTCTCTCTTACCTGCCTCAGAGTCACAGTCACACTGATGGGCCATTGTTTATTACAGAATATTTGTTTTCTGTGAATGAGTAAGCAGAATGATTTTCACAATTTTGAAGTAAATATTCTAGCCTACAAGACTGATTACTCAAAAGTCTTATTCAGAACTATTTAGTGTGGGTTTTAAGGCCTTATTTCAGCTACATTTGTTTTCCCAAAACTTACTAACCACGCATAATTTTTTTTTCTAAAAAATGCAAACATGTACATCCATCTTGGTCACATATTATTGTAGCACAGTTTGTATTGAATACAAAAAAAAGTTACATATTGGTTGATAGTATGTTTTAAGTAGCTGAAATAAGCACAAATATCAGGGCATGTCAAAACATCTCAAGGGCCCCAAAATGACCTTTTGAAAGCACGTTTGCTTATTTTTGTTATGATATGAATTTTTAAGATACCGCAATACCAGTGTATGTCGCTTAAACAATGCTTGGACCATCACCTCATGTTGCAGCATGATAATGCACGGCCCCATGTTGCAAGGATCTGTACACAATTCCTGGAAGCTGAAAACATCCCAGTTCTTGCAAGGCCAGCATACTCACCGGGCATGTCACCCATTGAGCATGTTTGGGATGCTCTGGATCGGCGTATATGACAGCGTGTTCCAGTTCCTGCCAATATCCAGCAACTTCGCACAGCCATTGAAGAGGAGTGGACCAACATTCCACAGGCCACAATCAATAACCTGATCAACTATGCGAAGGAGATGTGTTGCACTGCGTGAGGCAAATGGTGGTCACACCAGATACTGACTGGTTTTCAGACCCCCCCGGACACCCCCAATACAGTAAAACTGCACATTTTAGAGTGGCCTTTTATAGTGGCTAGCCTAAGGCACACCTGTGCAATAATCATGCTGTCTAATCAGTATCTTGATATGCCACACCTGTGAGGTGGATGGATTATCTCAGCAAAGGAGAAGTGCTCACTAACACAGATTTAGACAGATTTGTGAACAATATTTGAGAGAAATAGGCCTTGTGTACATAGAAAAAGTCTTAGATCTTTGAGTTCAGCTCATGAAAAACGGGAGCAAAAACAAAAAAGCGTTTATAATTTTGTTCAGTGTATGATCAAAGTGAAAATGAATCTGCATTGTTAATTCACAAAAATCTAACCTTTCATTGGATAAGAATTTAAAATGGGGGGGAAATATCATTATGAAATAAATGTTTTTCACTAATACACATTGGCCACAATTAACGGCACCCTTTTATTCAATACTTTTTGAAACCTCCATTTGCCAGTTTAACAGCTCCAAATTTTCTCCTATAATGCCTTATGAGGTTAGAGAACACCAGACAAGAGATCAGAGACCATTCCTTCATCCAGAATCACTCCAGACCCTTTAGATTCCCAGCTCCATGTTGGTGCTTCTTCTCTTCAGTTCACCCCACTGATTTTCTATAGGGTTCAGGTCAGAGGACTGGAATGGCCATAGCAGAAGCTTGGTTTTGAACTCAGTGATCCATTTTTGTGTTGTTTTTGAGGTTTGTTTTTACAAACCCGATTCCAAAAAAGTTGGGACACTGTACAAATTGTGAATAAAAAAGGAATGCAATAATTTACAAATCTCATAAACTTATATTTTATTCACAATAGAATATAGGTAACGTATCAAATGTTGAAAGTGAGACATTTTGAAATGTCATGCCAAATATTGGCTCATTTTGGATTTCATGAGAGCTACACATTCCAAAAAAGTTGGGACAGGTAGCAATAAGAGGCCAGAAAAGTTAAATGTACATATAAGGAACAGCTGGAGGACCAATTTGCAATTGGCAACATGATTGGGTATACAAAGAGCCTATCAGAGTGGCAGTGTTTCTCAGAAGTCAAGATGGGAAGAGGATCTCCGATTCCCCCAATGCTGCCGCGAAAAATAGTGCAGCAATATCAGAAAGGAGTTTATCAGAGAAAAATTGCAAAGAGTTTGAAGTTATCATCATCTACAGTGCATAATATCATCCAAAGATTCAGAGAATCTGGAACAATCTCTGTGCGTAAGGGTCAAGGCCGGAAAACCATACTGGATGCCCGTGATCTTCAGGCCCTTAGACGGCACTGCATCACATACAGGAATGCTACTGTAATGGAAATCACAACATGGGCTCAGGAATACTTCCAGAAAACATTGTCGGTGAACACAATCCACCGTGCCATTCGCCGTTGCCGGCTAAAACTCTATAGGTCAAAAAAGAAGCCATATCTTAACATGATCCAGAAGCGCAGGCGTTTTCTCTGGGCCAAGGCTCATTTAAAATGGACTGTGGCAAAGTGGAAAACTGTTCAGTGGTCAGACGAATCAAAATTTGAAGTTCTTTTTGGAAAACTGGGACGCCATGTCATCCGGACTAAAGAGGCCAAGGACAACCCAAGTTGTTATCAGCGCTCAGTTCAGAAGCCTGCATCTCTGATGGTATGGGTTTGCATGAGTGCGTGAGGCATGGGCAGCTTACACATCTGGAAAGGCACCATCAATACTGAAAGGTATATCCAAGTTCTAGAACAACATATGCTCCCATCCAGACGTCGTCTCTTTCAGGGAAGACCTTGCATTTTCCAACATGACAATGCCAGACCACATACTGCATCAATTACAACATCATGGCTGCGTAGGAGGAGGATCCGGGTACTGAAATGTAGGGATGCAACGATTATAGATTTTATTGGTACGATTATAGTCTGAGGAATAATCACGGTTTCACGGTTATTACGATTAGTATGCATTTATTCATTTCACAACATAAAATCACAAACACTCTTTAGATATTAAAGTGTTATTTATTGCTGCCTTTTGAAACAAAAATAACACCGTAACCAATAATACAACACAAAATAATACTACTAAAGAAAAAGAAAGTCCATCTCTCCTATTGGAATTAAAAAAGGTGACCTCTGCTCTGTAAACATGCATATCAGTATTTCCCTTTTGAAAATAACAAATGTATTTGGTGTTTTCATTTCATTCTTTCTACATTTCTTTTGGACCTGAGGTACAGAACTTGGAAAGATGGTGAAAAATAAATTGACTTATGAATAATACTTTAACAGGGATGATAAAATCACAATATTAATTAAGTATTATTAATATGACTAATATTAACTTTATCCCACAGAGGACACTGTTACTAATGAGGGGAATAAACTAAACTATTATTGTAATCAACTGTCATCCATACTTATTCATTTTAATAATCTTTATTCATCTGATTTTACATATGGCCTGAAAAAAATCATGTCTATTATTTTGGTTTGTAAGCTCGAGATCGAGCTGCCCACACAAACATTTAGGAAGACAGAAACGTGTTGTCAACGCTGCCCAGCGACTTTCATTAATAAAATAGCTTAGATACTGGATCGCTACATTATATTAATCAGCAAAGAGGGGGTAAAACGATTGTTTAAATAACTAAACATTTACATTTACATTTACATTTAGTCATTTAGCAGACGCTTTTATCCAAAGCGACTTACAATTGGGGAATACATCGAGCGATTAATCTTGAAGAGGCAATCAGACATACGAAGTGCTTGCAACACCAAGTCTCAGACATTGTTCAAATAAATACAAACTACCAAAGGAAGGAATAAGTAAAGATAATTTTTTTTTTTTTTTTTTTTTTTTAAGTTTAGGATGAAGTCAAGTGCTGTCGAAAGAGATGAGTTTTCAGTTGTTGCTTGAAGATTGACAGGGATCCAGCATTCCGGATAGAGGTGGGAAGATCGTTCCACCAGCCAGGAATGGTGAATGAGAATGATCTAGAGAGTGATTTTGCGCCTCTCTGTGATGGTATCACGAGGCGCCGCTCACTAGCAGATCTCAGATTTCTGGAGGGATGTAGTTTGTTAATAGAGAGTGCAAGTAAACGGGTGCTGAGCCAGTGGTTGTTCTATATGCAAGCATCAGTGTCTTGAACTTGATGCGAGCCGTGATTGGTAGCCAGTGCAGGGAGATAAAGAGAGGTGTAACATGGGCTCTTTTGGGCTCGTTGAAGACCAGTCGTGCCGCTGCATTCTGAATCATTTGTAGAGGTTTGACTGTATTAGACGGAAGTCCAGCCAGAAGAGCATTGCAATAGTCCAGCCTAGAAATGACAAGGGCCTGGACAAGAAGTTGTGCAGCATGCTCTGTCAGAAAGGGCCTGATCTTTCTGATGTTATATAGTGCAAACCTGCAAGATCGAGCAGTTTTGTAATGTGGTCTTTGAAGGTCAGCTGATCATCAAAGATTACACCAAGATTTCTGACCGAAGTTGATGGGGTTATTGTTGATGAACCTAACTGGATCGTGAAGTCATGCTGTAGAGTCGGAGTGGCAGGGAGGACAAGAAGCTCAGTCTTTGCCAGGTTGAGCTGCAGGTGATGTTCTTTCATCCATGCCGAGATGTCCGCCAGGCAACCTGAGATCCTTGCAGTTACCGTTGGATCATCTGGTTGAAAAGAGAGGTAGAGCTGTGTGTCATCAGCGTAGCAATGGTATGAGAATCCATGTGCCTGTATGATGGGACCCAGTGATGTAGTGTATGTGGAGAAGAGGAGGGTCAAGAACTGATCCCTGAGGAACCCCAGTGACCAGTGTATGTGCTTTGGATACCTCACCTCCCAGGCCACCCTGAAAGACCTACCAGTGAGATAGGATTCAAACCAGCGAAGTGGAATGCCAGAGATGCCCAGTGATGAGAGGGTGGACAGGAGTATCTGATGATTGACAGTGTCAAAAGCGGCAGATAGGTCCAGCAGAATGAGGACTGATGATTTGGAATGGGCTTTTGCAATTCGCAGGGCTTCAGTGACCGAGAGAAGCGCAGTCTCAGTTGAATGGCCCCTCCTGAAACCTGACTGTTTAGCATCCAGTTTGTCGTTCTGTGAAAGAAACAGTGAGACTTGGTTGAAGACAACTCGCTCAAGTGTTTTCGCTATGAACGGAAGGAGAGAGACAGGTCTGTAGTTTTCTATAAGAGAAGTGTTTAATGTAGGTTTTTTGAGCAGTGGGGTTACCCGAGCCTGCTTGAACGCAATGGGGAAGTTACCTGTGAGTAGGGATGTGTTGATGATGTGTGTGAGTGCAGGTAAGAGTGTGGGTGAGATTGCTTGGAGAAGGTGTGAGGGGATTGGGTCAAGAGGACATGTTGTAGGATGGTTGGAGAGGAGAAGCTTGGATACTTCAGCTTCAGTGAGTGGACAGAAAGAAAAGATGGGAGTTTTAGCAGTGGATGTGGTAGGGTGAGGGTCCTGTGTGCGTGGAGGTGAAAACTGACCACTGATTGATCTAGTTTTGTCTGTAAAGAAAGTGGCAAAGTCATCAGCTGTAATAGAGGTGGAGGGAGGAGGTGGAGGGGGACAGAGGAGGGAATTAAATGTTCTGAAGAGATTACGCATGTCTGGAGCGCTGTCGATCTTGTTGCGGAAATGTGAGGATTTGGCAGTGTGGACTTTAGCAGAGAAGGATGTGAGCATAGACTGGTACCTACTGAGGTCCGACAGATCGTTTGATTTGCGCCATTTTCTCTCTGCCGCTTGAGTGTAGTCCGATGTTCACGAAGAACCTCGGATAACCAGGGGTTGGAAGGAGCAGCCCGTGCGGGCCTAGAGGAGAGGACAAATGTCGTCTAGACAAGAGGTTAAGGTAGAGCATAAAGTCTCAGTAGCTGCGTTTACATCCAGAGATGAGAAATGGGTGGGTGAAGGAAGAGAGGAGGATACCACAGAGGAAAGATGGGAAGGAGAAAGGGAGCGCAGGTTTCGTCTAAAAGTAACTGGTAGGGGGGTTGGTGGCACAGGAGAAGCAAAGTGTAATGTAAATGTAATGAAGAAATGGTCCGAAGTATGTAGCGGTTGTACCAGAATGTTATCTGCAGTACAATTGCGTGTGTAAATTAAGTCAAGTTGGTTGCCTGATTTGTGCGTGCTAGTAGTGGTAAGGCGTTTGAGATCAAACGAAGCTAGGAGTGCATGGAAGTCTGTAGCATAAGGCTTGTCTAGGTGAATGTTGAAATCACCAAAGACTAGGAGTGGAGTGCCATCCTCCACGAAGAGGACAGCAGCCCGTCCAGCTCCTCTAGGAAGGTGGCTAGAATTTGGCTAGGGGGACGGTAAATGACCACGATCTGGAGTTTTATCGGAGCTGATACAGTAATGGCATGAGATTCAAATGAGTTGTAATTGCATAGGGAAGAGCGGGTTGAGTATTTCCAATTGTTAGAAATGAGCAGACCAGTGCCTCCACCCGGCCAACTTGCCGGGGTGTGAGAGAAAGAGAGATTAGTAGAGAGAGCAGCTGGGGTTGCTGAGTCTTCTGGACTAATCCAGGTCTCAGTCAAGCCCAAGATGCTGAGCGTGATTTTAAAGAAAAAGAGAAATGAAGTCAGCTTTGTTGACAGCTGACTGACAATTCCAGAGACCCACAGAGAAGGAAAGAGGTGTAGTGAAGGAGGTAGAGATAAGGCGCAGGTTAGCAGGATTACGTTGCCGTCTGCGTGGGACGTTAGGCGTGGTTGAGAGAGAACCGGAATAGTTTGGAAACACATGATAGAGGTGGCAGGAAAGAGGATGGAAACGGAGAGTGTGTAAGGGAAGGGGAAAAAGAAAAGATACTTAAGTGTGTCGCTCGGAGTCGTTGCTCGTTAAAGTCGCGCAGGAAAAGTCGATGGTCTTTACCCTCGTCTGTCTTCACACGAGGAGGCTGAACGCTCGCTGATGCTTCCGCCAGCGCCGGACCTCTGATAAATACAGCCTAACACACTACCGTGAAAACAGCTGTGGCCGGCTTCTGATTGGCCCAGCCAATAGCCTTGTGCAAATAACTCAAGACGAAACTAACACTTCGCTAGCAAGGAGCACTGAAAATGATCCAGGTTCCTTCTTAGCCGAGGTGCAAATTATTATAATTAACAGAAAGTGCAATCAAACAACGAAACCTCAACGAAAATGCAGAATAGAAATAGAAGGGAAACGAAAGTATTCCTTCCCAACAGCAGGTAAATAATTTAAACAACAGATCTATGACTAAGTATCGCAACACTTACGAGCTGCTGTCCGTCTCTTCTGGTGAATATTCGGCTTCTCCCGACTTGTAATAGCGAACAGGCAGTTTAAATACTTTTACAGTCGCTGTGGCCGGCTTCTGATTGGCCCAGCCAATAGCCTTGTGCAAATAACTCAAGACGAAACTAACACTTCGCTAGCAAGGAGCACTGAAAATGATCCAGGTTCCTTCTTAGCCGAGGTGCAAATTATTATAATTAACAGAAAGTGCAATCAAACAACGAAACCTCAACGAAAATGCAGAATAGAAATAGAAGGGAAACGAAAGTATTCCTTCCCAACAGCAGGTAAATAATTTAAACAACAGATCTATGACTAAGTATCGCAACACTTACGAGCTGCTGTCCGTCTCTTCTGGTGAATATTCGGCATCCCTAAACTCAAATCTCCATTGTTTGTAGTGACGCAGATGCAGGTAGGCTAATTCACACGCTCTCGCGCTCTCTCTCACCGCACTATTTAATCTCTGAAGCGGGCAGAATGTTAGAGCTAACGAACTTCGCGTCAGGTGGTCCTTGCCTTCAGGACGTGCATTAAAATCATTAATTGCACAGCGAGAACAGGTTGGCTAGCCGTGCATTATCCCTTATGTATTCGCTCTTTAACAGAAATTTTTACGGCAATATTTAAATGAAGCCCTGGTCATTCTTGATGTACCCAAAATGGTCCCACACTATCGACTTCAGCCATTTCTCTGGTGGAAATAAAGGATCGCTGTTTGGTTCCTCTATCATAGTTAATATAGTAGCCTCCGTGTCTCTGATAAACACGGCATTTTAAGCTGGTGCACCGCTAGAGTAGCTTTGTTTTCATTTTGCTCATGTTTCAACAGTTCCATTCCGTGCAACAGAAACACTCGGTGTAGCGGAGCCATTACGATTAATTAACCGTGACATTTTAAAGCGCGGTTAATCGGGAAACCGGTTAAAAATCGCTGCATCCCTACTGAAATGGCCAGCCTGCAGTCCAGATCTTTCACCCATAGAAAACATTTGGTGCATCATAAAGAGGAAGATGCGACAAAGACGACCTAAGACAGTTGAGCAACTAGAAGCCTGTATTAGACAAGAATGGGACAACATTCCTATTCCTAAACTTGAGCAACTTGTCTCCTCAGTCCCCAGACATTTGCAGACTGTTATAAAAAGAAGAGGGGATGCCACACAGTGGTAAACATGGCCTTGTCCCAACTTTTTTGAGATGTGTTGATGCCATGAAATTTAAAATCAACTTATTTTTCCCTTAAAACGATACATTTTCTCAGTTTAAACATTTGATGTGTCATCTATGTTGTATTCTGAATAAAATATTGAAATTTGAAACTTCCACATCATTGCATTCTGTTTTTATTCACAATTTGTACAGTGTCCCAACTTTTTTGGAATCGGGTTTGTAGATTGACGATCCAAACATGGCCCATTATAAGATTTCTAACAGAGTCAGTCACATTGATTTTTTTATCTGTTGGCATTTCATAGAATCCATGATGCCATGTGTCTAAACAAGATGTCCAGGACCTTCAGCAGAAATATAAGCCCACAACATCAAAAATACAGCAGCATATTTCATTGTACACATGGGGTACTTTTTATCCCCGTGTTCACCAAACCCATCTTGAGTGTTTGTTGCTAAAAAGCTCATTTTTTAGTTTCATCTGACCATAGAAGCCAGTCCCATTTGAAGTTCCAGACGTGTCTGATAACTGAATATGCTGGAGTTTGTTTTTGGATGAGCTAGGAGAATTTCTTGAAACCCTCCCAAACAACATGTGGTGATGTCGATGCTGTTTGACAATATTTTTTTTCCTAAGGTTTTCTGACCCTGACACAACTATTTTCTGCAATTCTCCAGCTATGGTCCTTGGAGAGTCTTTAGCCACTCAAATTCTCCTCCTCATCGTGCATTAGGATGATATAGACACACGTCCCCTTCCAGGCAGTTTCGTAACATTTTATGTTGATTGGAAATTCTTGATTATTGCTCTGATGGTGGAAATGGGAATTTTCACTGCTCTAGCTCTTTTCTTAAAGCCACTTCACTAATTTGTGACGCTCAATTATCTTTTGCTGCACATCAGAAATACATTCTTTGGTTTTTCTCATTGTGATGGATGATTAAGGGAATTTGGGCTTTGTTTTCCCTCCTATTTATATTTCTGTGAAACAAGAAGCCATGGCTGGATAATTTCATGTTCATAATCACCCTGGAGTGCTCAAAATTGTGAATATGAATGGGAATATACTTCAGGAGATATTTTACTCATAAGAATTCCTAGGGGTGCCAATAATTGTGTCCAACGTGTGTTTGAGAAAAACATTTATTTTATAATGATATTTCCCCCCATTTTAAATTCTTATTATCCAATGAAAGGTTCGATTTTTGTGATTTTTTTAAAAGATCAAGAGGATTAACAATGCACATACATTTTCACAGCCTTCTTTGATCATATTTACCAAGGGTGCCAATATTTTTGGCCATGATTGTATTTTTTATATATAAGCTTATGTTTGTAAAATAGCAAAGTTTAAAAATAAATAATTTTTTTATATCTCACACTTAGCATCAGTCGGTCAAACATTATAATATGATAATTCAGCATTCAATTTTAGCATTATATGATGATAGAACTTTAGTAATTAGAATAACCATGTATGAATGCATATTTGTCATGTTGACTGAACTTAGGACTGGTGGTGGTGCTTAAGAAATTGTTTGTCATTTAGTGTTTTTATAAAAAAAGGGGAGAAAAAAAAAATAATACTGATAAGGTAACAAAGCTACAACGAATTCTACTACTAATAACAATATAAAACACACTAAGGATTAATGAGCTGCTGGGTTCATGAATATTAATCACATAGCCTGCTTTCGCTCTAATTGATTTGCCGAAATCAAAACGGGGACGATAATAGGTGAGGGCTGGCCACTGAGATTTTCGTTTGCGCATTAGTTCTAAGCTGAGGTGGTGCATTAAAAGGGTGTGGTGCATTAAGATCAGTATGCGGTGCATTAAAAACTTGTGGTATATGTTGGGTACAGATTTGATTTATTTATATTTATATATTTTAAGTATATTTAGTGTTATGATCTTCATTAAACTGTTACCGTCCTTACACAAAACATCATCCTATCAACACCATCTTATTACTGCTCAAATGTTTCTATGATTTTATTAATAATAATAATAATAATAATAAATAATTAGAATCAGTGTGTCAGATTTGTAAGAGTTGAATGAGGTCTGATCTGGAGTGTTGTGGTTTCCCGAAGTACTGCAAGGAGGTGAAAAATACTCTAGGGAGATGTAGTCTGCTAGCAAATTTTTCCAGTGCGTTATGTGAATAGTGTTTCGGGATTTCCAGTTCAAGAAGATAGTTTACTTGGCGATGGCTGAAGCTACGAGGAGTATCCTGTTGTTTGTTATTTCCTGATTGAGAGTTGATAGATCACCCAGTAGACAGAGTAAGGGGGATAATGGGATGCGGCAGCCCAGGAGGCAGGATAGGGATTCAGTGACATCTTTCCAAAAGTGTTTAATGGCTGGGCAGTGCCATGTGGCGTGGATGTACAGTGGGTACGGAAAGTGTTCAGACCCCCTTAAATTTTTCACTCTTTGTTATATTGCAGCCATTTGCTAAAATCATTTAAGTTAATTTTTTTTCCTCAATGTACACACAATACCCCATATTGACAGAAAAACACAGAATTGTTGACATTTTTGCAGATTTATTAAAAAAGAAAAACTGAAATCACATATATAGATCTTCTATACCGAGTAAGTAATGATTTGTATTGGCATTCGATAATGTGTTGTTGTGACAAAGTTGAACGCATTTACTAGTTGAACTTATCCCAAACTATAACTCCAGAATAAAATGTGTGAAATCGAGTGCAACATTTTGAAATATGATATAGGGCTGCAACAACGAATCGATTAAATCGATAAAAATCGATCACTAAAAGCGTTGGCAACGAATTTCATAATCGATTCGTTGTGTCGCGCGACGCCGGAGACGCTTGATTATTAAAAAAAAAAAAAAAAACTTTAGTTGAGCGGAGCGGAGTGAACACACTCGGTCTCTCTCAAGACGGATGCTAGCAGAGTTCCGCGCCTCATAAATAAAAAAAAAATAAAAAAACGAGCGGAGGTAGAGGAAAGATACATGGCGGAGGCAGAGAAATCCGTGCGACCCAAGTCATCCAAGGTGTGGGAGCAGGGGCGGCGTTTGCGTATGGCAGAGTATGCAGTTGCTATACCCCCAGTCAGGTGCTGTGAAAAATTATCCAAACTTGAGTCGCTTATAATTCGTTTTTATTATTTTAAATCAGAGAGTTTTAAAAATAGTAGCCATTGGATCATCAAGCTCTCAGCCAGACCTCGTAACTTCACCCCGCCTCCATTCAGATTGACGCGCCGCGCACAGCCTGGAGAAGATGAGATCTCTGCTTTTTCGCAATGCAAGGGTGAATAAATAATTGGTGTTTGAATAGTACAGCGTTTTCTTTACTCAAACACCATGTCAGTAAAGGATAATGTTTTTGTGTGTTTGAAGAGTGAAGAAGAATTAGTTATTTGCTGTCTATATACGTTTTAAATATCCTGTGCATTATGTGCATAAGCGCTTAATTTGAGATTTTGGCCAAGTGTATTAAACAACAAGAAAAAACTAAGCGCCCATATAGCTACAATCAAAGTTATATAACCTGTAAAAGTTGATGAAAGCATAATGCACTTGCTGCTTCAGATAACAGTTACAGCCGTTCTAATGACAGACAAAACACTCCATCTCCTCATTCTCTGGTCAAAAACATTATTAACTCCATTTGAGCTTGATTTTCATATAATGTTAAGTGCAAGTGTCTGATACAATACCAACGCTAACGAGGCAGTGTTGTTAAATTATTTAATTTTTTGCACCCCCCCCCAAAAAAAAGTCTATATATTTGGCAGATGTAAAGCATACATGTGTATGTTTTTTGTGTTAGTCCATTTTTATTTTATTTTATTATTATTATAACAGCTCAGGGATGTTCAAGGAGCAACATGTTTGTGCACTTTCTAAAGATTTTAGTTCTGTTTTTGAATAAAGGGTTGGAAATGAATGATTTTCTTTTTTATTATCCGATTCATCGATTAATCGAAAAATAATCGACAGATTAATCGATTATTAAAATAATCGTTAGTTGCAGCCCTAATATGATAGGCAACCTTTCATTGCATTTAAATGTTGCACGACGTGAGGATAGTTATATGTTCTATAAACAATGACAAAAGTAATGTCTAAGAAAGTTTAGACCAATCTTTACTGTGAAGTAGCCTACTCTGTTTGCAAATACCTGCTCAGACATGTTTATAATGAGCTTAATAATAATTTAGTTTCTCAGTTATAAAATGTTGTTTTTGTATTGTATGATAATACATGCAAAGCATGTGTGCATCTATGTTATAAAATCCAGTGGGCAATGTTGGTGATTGCTAATGTAATAATATAGTTGCTCCTGATAAGCCTATCAACATGCTCACTAATTTATTTATTAATTTTAGTGTGTTAAAATTAAATATTTTTAATATTAAAATATTTATTTATATTGAATAGTAAAAATATGTAGGCCTATATATTATAATAAATATAATGCACTGTTTTTGCTGTACTTTGGATCAAATAAATGCAGGCTGGGTGAGCTGAAGACACTTAAAAAAAAACATTACAAATCTTACTGTTTAAATAATTTGACTGGTAGTGTATGTATTGTCACCATGTTTGCTTTGTCTGTTCAATGTATTGCTCACGTCTGTTTTGTGTTTTCTCATGCAGTTTCTGCTGACTCCCGTTTTCCTGGGCTCCAGTTTCCTGCCACTGTTTTGGATATTTCACCCACGATGTCTTGACTCTTCTGTTGTTTATTTGTTCCTAATAAACTGTTTAACTGCACTCGCACGTGAATCAAGTTATTTTATGTGATAGTTATATGTATACACATTTCTTTTTTCCTCACATTCTTTCTTGTAGCAATTCCCTCTCAGTCACACACCTGACTCAATGGCTCATTATGGAGCTCATTATGCGGGCCTTTGTCTTCTCAGGTGTGAGTCACAGCATTATCCAGGATAGTTCACGCCCTCTCGCATAGACCCTTTCTACTCAAAAAGCGACTTAGAAAATTTAAATCAATATATTGTTTTCTCTGAATGAGTGAGTTAGATTATTTTCAGATCATTTTGAAGCAATAATTCTAGGCTACAAGATCCAGTTCTCAAAAGTCTTGTGAACAAATGAAAATTTTAGTTTTTTTTCCAACCACGCATAAACGTTGTTTTCTCAAAAACACAATCATGTACGTACATGCTGCTCACATATTATTGTAGTCCAGTTTGTGCTGAATACAGTGTTTTTAGACTTTAGCCATTAAAATGTTTATAAGCAACTGAAAAAAGCACAAATGTCAGGGCATGTCAAAACTTCTCCGGGGCCCCAAAACATTCTTAGACCACAGAGGGTTAACTAAATCTGCTACTGCGGAAGGAAGGTGAGGATTGATGGTTCTGGTGTTGATTTTAGATGAAACAGCTGATTTGAGTTGTAAATAATTCAAGAATTGATTGCTCCCGATACCGTACTCCTGGACTAAAGCCGGGCTCACACCGTGCGATTTTTTAAAAGTCCTTTAGGATTGTACTTGTCAGACTGTACGAACATGATGATTATGTCACACTATGGGATCTCAGTTGTCATTAATGTCAGACTGTACGACAGTCAAGACGAGTTAAAAACGGGTGCGCGCAAGAAAACTTGTCTGGAGTTTTACATTATCAACCCATACACGTCCAGTGACTGCGAACTGCATTGCACGCGGCACCGAAATGTTGGCTGTCATGAAAAGTATATGAACGGCGGCAATACCGGCATGTTTAAGAAGAATAGTGTATGTATTCATACACACGCACATGAAAACAGCGGCGCAATCAGTGTTTATATAAAAAAGAAACATATCAGATGAATTCCATGAGCGGAGGACGGGAGCGCCGGAGTTTATAGCTGATAGAATAATTCTCAAGCATTAATTCTGCTCATAGCTTGCCTTGAAAAACGGAGACAGTTTGATATTCGTCGCAGGGGTAGTCACACTGCAGGACTGTGCGCCAAATCTTCTGACACTGCCAGAATTTCGGAGGTGGTGAAATTTGATCGCAACAGCCATCAATCGGCTGTCGGTGAACATGTCAAACCAGCGATCAAAGACTACGGATTTTAGCCTAGGATCATAGGAATCTTTTAGGATTTTCAAAATTTGTCCCAGACGACCAAATCGTGGCCAAAATCGCACAGTGTGAGCCGGGCTTAAGTAGGAAAATGAAACCAGGCTGTTAGACTGAAAAATGTGATTAATGTGTGTGATGCCCTTTTCTGCCCATTTATGGATTTTTTCCAATTTATTGCATAATCTGAGATTGTAGAGTATGAATCAATGACTTTAGTTATTTCTTGCAGAGATGATTGAGGATTTTGCAAAAAGAGTAAAAATGTCATCAGCATATAAACTAATCTTATGTTGTGTTTGGGGTGTGTGGATTCCTCTGATGACTGGGTTCTGGCGGATGGCTGCTGCTAAGGGTTCAATGAAGATGGTGAATAAAGAAGGAGAGTTTGGGCATCTTTGCCTAGTCCCTCTGTGCAGTGTGAAGCTTTGTGATGTTAGTCCATTTGTGATGACTGTGGCCGAAGGTAGTGTGTATAAAATCTTGATCCAATTAATAAATGTCTCCCCAAAGCAAATTTTTTGTAATGTGGTGAATAAAAAAATTCCAGTTGACTCTGTCGAAAGCTTTTTCTGCATCTAAAGTGACTATAATGGTATTTTCCTGTTGTAGTGATGAATAATGGATTAAATCGTATAGTCTGCGTGTGTTGTTGGATGCCTGCCTACCTTTGATGAAACCGGTCTGGTCGGATTATGAATGGGATAATTTTTTCAATTCTATGTGCAAGAACTTTACTGATTATTTTGATGTCTCAATTGATGAGAGATATAGAACGATAGTTTGACGGTAGGGTTGGATCTTTATTAGGTTTGGGGATGAGTGAAATAGTGGCCGTGTTAATGTGTACTGGTAATCTTGAGTTTTCTTTTATTTCTGTTATTGCTCTGATGAATAATGGCGATCAAATAGACCAGAAGTGTTTATAGAACTCAGCAGGGAAGCCATCGGGTCCTGTTGCTTTATTGTTAGGCATTCGGCTCAGGGCGATATGAAGTTCTTTTTCTGTGATTGATCTGTCCAGTGCGCTGATTTGTTCTGTGTTAAGTTTTGGGAGTTAATAATTATTGAGAAATGAATTAATATGATGAATAAAGTTTAGCATAGAAGTTTCAGAATATTGTATTTATTTCTTGTGGTGAGTTGGTAGGCTTCCCTGTTGAGTCCTTAATAGTTGCAATTGTTACTTTTTCTCGGTTTCTTTTAATTTGATTGGGCAAATATTTCCATATAGAATGGATTTGTTCTATGAATTAGAAATTGAGCAGGAATTTGTGTTTTCTTAGTTCATTATACATTACATCTGTATTAGGGCTGCACGATATATCGTTTCAGCATCGATATCGCGATATGCACATCCGCAATAGTCACATCGCAGGCTGTGCGATTTTTAGTATACTGACTGTTATATTTATACTGATCGTTTTCGCGACAGCTATCGCATCACGCCACCCCGCGACGCACTGTCTTCACTGGACGCGAAAAAGCGACCGTTGCAAATCCTTTGAACTTTGTGTCAGTACGTCATAAAAAGAATGAGGGATTTACTCGCAAGGATTTGCCGTGTCGCGCCGCATCCAGTGTAGACGGCATCACTGATTATAATGGGTTCTATTGTATTTTGTCAGCGCCCTTTGTAGACACTGTGAGAGCCACTCAGATATACAGTGAGGAAAATAAGTATTTGAACACCCTGCTATTTTGCAAGTTCTCCCACTTAGAAATCATGGAGGGGTCTGAAATTGTCATCGAGGTGCATGTCCACTGTGAGAGACATAATCTAAAAAAAAATCCAGAAATCACAATGTATGATTTTTTAACTATTTATTTGTATGATACAGCTGCAAATAAGTATTTGAACACCTGTCTATCAGCTAGAATTTTGACCCTCAAAGACCTGTTAGTCTGCTTTTAAAATGTCCACCTCCACTCCATTTATTATCCTAAATTAAATGCACCTGTTTGAGGTCGTTAGCTGCATAAAGACACCTGTCCACCCCATAAAATCAGTAAGAATCCAACTACTAACATGGCCAAGACCAAAGAGCTGTCCAAAGACACTAGAGACAAAATTGTACACCTCCACAAGGCTGGAAAGGGCTACGGGAAATTGCCAAGCAGCTTGGTGAAAAAGGTCCACTGTTGGAGCAATCATTAGAAAATGGAAGAAGCTAAACATGACTGTCAATCTCCCTCGGACTGGGGCTCCATGCAAGATCTCACCTCGTGGGGTCTCAATGATCTTAAAGGTGAGAAATCAGCCCAGAACTACACGGGAGGAGCTGGTCAATGACCTGAAAAGAGCTGGGACCACCGTTTCCAAGGTTACTGTTGGTAATACACTAAGACGTCATGGTTTGAAATCATGCATGGCACGGAAGGTTCCCCTGCTTAAACCAGCACATGTCCAGGCCCGACTTAAGTTTGCCAATGACCATTTGGATGATCCAGAGGAGTCATGGGAGAAAGTCATGTGGTCAGATGAGACCAAAATAGAACTTTTTGGTCATAATTCCACTAAACGTGTTTGGAGGAAGAAGAATGATGAGTACCATCCCAAGAACACCATCCCTACTGTGAAGCATGGGGGTGGTAGCATCATGCTTTGGGGGTGTTTTTCTGCACATGGGACAGGGCGACTGCACTGTATTAAGGAGAGGATGACCGGGGCCATGTATTGCGAGATTTTGGGAACAACCTCCTTCCCTCAGTTAGAGCATTGAAGATGGGTCGAGGCTGGGTCTTCCAACATGACAATGACCAAGCACACAGCCAGGATAACCAAGGAGTGGCTCTGTAAGAAGCATATCAAGGTTCTGGCGTGGCCTAGCCAGTCTCCAGACCTAAACCCAATAGAGAATCTTTGGAGGAGCTCAAACTCCATGTTTCTCAGCGACAGGCCAGAAACCTGACTGATCTAGAGAAGATCTGTGTGGAGGAGGGCCAAAATCCCTCCTGCAGTGTGTGCAAATCTGGTGAAAAACTACAGGAAACGTTTGACCTCTGTAATTGCAAACAAAGGCTACTGTACCAAATATTAACATTGATTTTCTCAGGTGTTCAAATACTTATTTGCAGCTGTATCATACAAATAAATAGTTAAAAATCATACATTGTGATTTCTGGATTTTTTTTAGATTATGTCTCTCACAGTGGACATGCACCTCGATGACAATTTCAGACCCCTCCATGATTTCTAAGTGGGAGAACTTGCAAAATAGCAGGGTGTTCAAATACTTATTTTCCTCACTGTATGTGAACACTGAATTCCATTCAGTTCCGTGTCTATTTGTGCCTGAAATGACACATACGCTAAACTGTCAAAATGCATGTCTCTGCAAGTATCCTTGTAAACACAGTTGCTTATGGCTTAGGTGAAGGTAAAAAATTGATAAAGAAAATGGATAGTATGCTCACAGCGGTTTAATGTTCCTAAGGCTTTCAGTGTCATGAATGTTAATCAAACAGCAAAACACAGAGAAAAATCACTTTTGTAGCTTTAACAGATTTATTAGATTTAATTTATACAGTGTTATTTTACATTTGATTATTCAACCAGTATACCTGAATACTGTTAGACTTACTGGAAAAAATATAAAGCACTGTTTATTTATTTTATATCTTTGTTCTATTATATTTATCTATGTTTGTAATTTGTTCATTTTTCTATGCTGATTTACTCATCTACAATATTTTTTTTCCAAATAGAGCTTTTCAAGTCATCTGGAGTTTTTTTTGTTGCTTTTTTCATATCGCAATATATATCGCAGAAATACAAAATATCGCAATGTGAGTTTTTTCCAATATCGTGCAGCCCTAATCTGTATGCTGTAGCCTCCAACCATCACCAAGGCCAAAATCTCTCATGAACTGTATTATTGTCAAGTCAAGTCACCTTTATTTATATAGCGCTTTTAACAATACAGATTGTGTCAAAGCACTTAACAGTATCAAATTGGAAGATAGAGTGTCAGTAATGTATAATGATAAGATTAAACTCAATTTTCAGTGTTTAATGAAACACTGACTATTGTGTCAGTGGATTGCCAGTGTCGTTTATTTCTTGTGGATCTGTCAAGTGATGGGTCAATTACGGTGTTAAAATCGCCTCCTATAATTACCGGGCAATTGGAGAAATTTGAAATGGAGGGGGAAAAAATTGTGGAAAAAAGAAGGGTCATCTGAATTTGGCAATTGTTACCGGGTTATTGTTAATTGATATGTTTATGATAATAAAGCGTCCTTCTGGGTCTGAAATAGAATTACATACATACATACATACATACATACATGTCAGTATAGAAATATTAGCTTTAACCGTGGCGTTAGAAAAAAGTTCAACTATTTGGATAATCTACAGGCAGATATATGTTTACTACAAGAAACACACCCTCCAGATTCAAAACAAAACACCCTAAGATCAGCACAATTCACTCACTCATTCTCAGCCACTTATAATTCAAAGCAAAGAGGAGTATGTATCTGGATAAACAAGAAAATACAATTTCTTCATAATACAACTATTTCAGACCTAAATTTACTACATTTAAGTGGCACAGAATTTTTTCACACATGAACCTCACCTGTGTTCCACGTACAGTACAGGTCTGTGTTCAGAGGCGCTGTTGTCTGTGCTCTGGTATGACAGGCCTTTTTTCTTCTCCAGGGTCTCTAAGAAAGCATCAATATCATCTCCCACACTCAAATCGTCCTGACAATCACAAACCACACAATAAGTGAATTTTAAGCACATTAGGCACATGAAAAACAGACCTACTGTTATAATAAATATCGGCACTTTTGCAACACTGCTGCAAAGAATTTAAAGGACCAAGGCTACATTACCCAAAAACACTAAGCCTAGATAGATTGTAGAAAAACCTTGTGCCAGTGCTTCAACTTCAACCACTACAATGGTTGTAAAATTGACAGTTCAACATGGGCCAATGATTCCACATGCTTGCCCAATGGTCAATAATGTATCTGCTTATACAGTACATTAGTAACTGTTTAAGTCTATTGGCAAGGTCACTGCCATAGAAATAATAATCATTTTATTTTCTGGGCACTCAAAGCGCTTTACATAGAAGGGGGGAATCTCCTCAACCACCACCAGTGTGCAGCATACACCTGGATGATGCAACGGCAACCATATTGCGCCAGAACGCCCACCACACTCCAGCTTACTACTGGTGGAGAGGAGACAAAGTGATGGATCCAATCAGAATATGGGGATGTTTAGGAGGCCATGATGATGGACAGAGGCCATCAATGGGTGAATTTGGCCAGGACATCGGGGTTACACCCCTAATCTTTTTTGAAGGACATCCTGGGATTTTTAATGACCACAGAGAATTAGGACCAGAATTAGGAATTAGGTTTAACGTCTCATCCGAAAGACAGTGCTTTTTGACAGAATAGTGTCCCCATCATCAAATAAAAACACAGCTGGATCGGCAATTGGATTGCATGTCAACATTGGTGCCATACTGGACCAGGCAATTAGCGATTAAGAAGCATCTGCTAAATTACTAAATGTAAATGTATAACATATAATTATATTACTTATACTCTGTCTCTCTCAGTTCCCTGTCTGCTCTCGTCAGGGGTTGCCACAGCAGAATTACCCGCATAGTCAGTTTTTATCCTGGATGCCTTTCCAGACCCAGTGCTGATAGTAGGGATGGGCATTTTTGGCAATTTATCATTTTGATCATCGATAGGTTTCAAAAACGAGTAATCGAGTACTCTGGGGACGGTGCTTGTGCAGGGGTCGGGGCATGGCCGTAATGGAGATAATGAAAATATCCGAAAATTGTTACTAAAATGAATATTAAAATTAAAAATATGACATGAAAACCTGTTTATGAAAACATGAACACATGGTTAGAACACTGTTAGATTATGATGCAGCAATGTTATTAAAAAAAGTAGTATCTAAAAAGGAATAGCTGCCTGGGTTGAAGCTGAAGAGACTTTATGCCAATAAACTGAAGCCCCTTCTACGTTCCCAGAACGTTCCCTGCAGGTTATTTTTAGTTGTCATAACCATGTAAACTAATTAAAACTTTGCAGATTTTTCTGATAATTCTAATGCTGAAATGTGTTTTTTTTTTTTTTTTTTAAATCAAACTATTTTTGCAGTATTTCATGTCTGAAATAAGCTTTTAATAAAGTGTAGACATCAAAGTAGTCAAATCGCATTATAATGATAATATAATTCCAATTTTATAGCTGAAATTAAGTATAGTCTGAAAAGCATTCCATAAACACTGGGTTTGTTTGTATGTTTCTTTACAGCACGCCTCTGATCTGCACGTGCTTTTCTCCTGTGTTCCATATAAAGCCACACACTCGCATTTAAAAATTAGCGGTCATTTTGTTTTACTGACTGACTAACACTCGTTTATTGATCTCTTTATTGAATACTTACTCATAATTAATAAATATTCGAGAGTAAATATTGTCATTTCAGGGAGATTTGACAAGTAATTGAAGAGAACATGATATTAACTGAGAAGTTTTTGTTTACGGACCAAAAGAGAGAAGCACGTACACCATCGTTAATCCAGTGGTAAGAAATGAATGTAATATTAAAGTCAAATAAATGTTATTCATTTTTAATGTCTGTAAAAATAAAATTAGCATTCTTAAAACCCAATATTTTGTTGAAGTCATTGTTATTTGGTGCTTAAGAAACGTAAGATCCGGGTTATTATATGGTACATGGTAGTTATAATAAAGAAATCTTATATTAAGGGATAATTCAATCTCATCCAATGCTCCTTATGATGGTTAAATGTGCTCTGATTATCTTTAATGATTAAACAATAGTTCGAAACAAGATGGTTTGTAGTACTGATTACTGAGGTCCATATCTGTCCGTCTTCCATGCCGCTTATAATCTACTCGGGACAGGAGTGCTGGATGATTACTGACAGCAGCAGTATCTGGAGAACCATCAGAGAATATCAGAGAACTTTCTGGGAACCTTAGGTTAGGACAACGTTCTGGGAACCTTAAAAGAACTTTCTGGTAACGTAAATAGAACATTCCCTTTAGGTTCCCGGAACGTTCCCCTAACCTAAAGGGAACGTTCTATTTACGTTAAGAAAACTTTCCTGGCTACCCAAAATGGAACGTTCCTGAGAACGTTCTGGGAACCAAAAATTGTTAGCTGGGTATACACTGAGCACTTTTGCACTTTATAAGAATAAAATAAGATAGCTAGTATGTCGGCATGTAATCCTTTTATTTGGATACACAGCAAATGAATTTCAAGATGAGCTTTTTTGTCCTTTGATGGATTCTATATTTTCATCTACATTATCAAGTGATTCTTGAAATCGCTTGCATGGTTTTAAAGCCATACAAAGCGTACGAAAACAACTTTAAGTGAAGTGTGCCTACACTTCCACGATCATTGTTTTCATGATCAATCGTCGTTGTCATGGCCGTGTACTCGAGTACTCAATCGCTGTTGCACATCCCTAGCCGATAGTGCACTCATGCAACCCCCGTGCTACCAACTATACCATGTACCATTATCAGTCTATTTTTATGTATTGTTATCATCATATATTACTACAATACATTACACTTATACTACACCTTATTTATAGGATACTAATAAAACGTTAAGGCTGTTGTACTGTATATCTCATTATATATTACACATTTCACACTATTTCTACTGTAAATGTTACTGTGCTTTTTGTCCAGAAAAAAAGCAGCTCCCCTGGTTACTTGTATTTGTTTATAGGGCAGTTTTGCCCTGTCCAATAAAGCAGACACGTTGAAGTATCGCAGCAATGGGCAAAAGCACCCAATAAGGCGTCTACTTATGTCTAAGGCCACTGTCACTTAAAGTCCATATTTTCATCAGTAACTGCGGAAATTAAATATCAAAAAAGAATGAAGAACATTAACATTGATCAAGACATCTATGAGCTTCAGCAGATCCAATCATATGCTTCATAAAGATCTCATCTAGTTATCAGTCTGCTTTTTTACTTTTAGAATGGGCATTTTTTCTTTGTTTAATAACACAGTGGAGAGCAACAGGAAAGCACATGGGGAGAGAGAGAAAGATTAGATTTAAACATCCAGAGTGCTGCAGCTCAACATGTAAAAAAGCATGTGAATTAACCACCGAACCAAGTGGTAAAGTGACTGACACGAGAAGCTAATTATCAAAACTAAAAATAAATATTAAAAGTAACTTGGGGGGGTGGGGGACTATTACATACATACCATACATAAAAGTATTGGAACAGTAAAGACAAAATTGGTCTGTCGGCTGTGGCGTCAAGACATTTGCAAATATGATGAAAGATGAATATGAGACAAAACTACAGAATGTCACATTTTATTATTAGCCGTTTCAATACATACATGTTTTACCAAATAAAAAGAACAGCACTTTTAGAGTTCATCCCACTCATTCATGTGAGCATAAGTATTAAGACAGTTGAACATAAGGCAGATATAAAAGATTAAAAGTTATTATTTAGTTGCAGATCCCTTGCTCACCATTACAGCAGTGAGTCTGTGACCCATAGACATCACCAGACTCTTGGTCTCATCCTTTGAAATACTTTTCCCAGCCTTTAATGTAGCCAATTCCAATTGTTGCTTGTTTTGGGGAGTTTCTGCCTTTACTCTCCTCTTCAGCAGGTGAAATTCATGTTCAATCGGATTTCAATCTGGAGATAGACTTGGGAAATCTAAGACTTTCCATTTCTTTGCCCTTAGACATTTCCTTGACTGAACTGGCAGGGTGTTTTGGGTCATTGTCCTTATGCAATATGAAGCACTTCCCAAAGAATCTGGTGGCATTTTCTTGAATATTGGTAGGCAAGATGGTTTTGTACCCTTCCTAATTCATTCTGCTAATGTCATCATACATTAAGTCATCAGTAAAATTGAGAGGGCCTGTTCCAGAGGCAGCCATGCATGCCCATGCCATGACACCACCTCCACCATGCTTTACAGATGAGGCTGTATGCTTGGGATCATTGCAGTTCCCTTTTTTTCCTCCACATTTTTGCTTTCCCATCACTCAGATAAAGGTTCATCTTTGTCTCATCAGTCCATAAACACAGTTCCAAAAATCTTCTGGCTCACCTTTGTGCTTTTTTGCAAACTCTAATCTTGCCTTTCTGTTTTTGGAGCTGGTCAGAGGTTTGTATCTTGCTGTGTACCATCTGTAATTCTGTATCAAAGTCTCCTGAGGACAGAAGACTGTCAGAGCATCACTCCAGCTTTCTGGAAGTTGTTGGTGATTTTACAGACACGTCTTTTAGGGTTCATTTTCACAGCTTTTATGATTTGTCTGTCATCAACTACGGTTGTTTTCTCAGCCGATCAGGTAGTTGTTGGTTGCTGGTGGTTTCCAAACTCTTGATTTCTCCATGCCCTTTGTTTTTGCTATAGCTCTAATAGACTTCCTCTTTTCTTTTAGCATCCAAATTGCTTGCTTTTCTCTCAAAGTCCGCTCCCTCATCTTCATCCTGGTTTGTGTGTGTCATCATTGAATGCAAGATTCAGAATGCAGAAGTAATGGATATAACTGATACGACACACTTCCTGCTTTTGACACAGCTGATCACTTAGATAGACCTGTGAGGCAACTGTTCCAATACTTATGCTCACATAAGATAGGGGGATGAAACTCTAAAAGTGCTGAACTTCTTAGCTGGTAAAACATCTGTGTTGAATAACCCAAAAATAAAATGTGACATTCTGTAGTTTTGTCTCATATTCATCTTTTCATCATATTTGCAAATGTCTTGACTCCACAGCCAACAGAACAATTTTGTCTTCACTGATCCAATACTTATGGAGGGCACTGTACATACATACATACATACATACATGTATACATAAATAAAAGTCCCACCCTTCCACTCTCAGCTGAAGTCTTTTTCTTCTTTTTCTTCTTTTTTTTGTTCGACTTCTCATTCTACAAAAAAAAGACATTACAAAGAAAACAACAGAATTGAGAAATTAAAAGAACTTATTAGTTAAAATACACTGTCAAATGTTCTGAACATTGCATTTCACAAATAGGTCACGGTTGCAAGTTCATGTTTGGGGATGATGATGGTGATGATGATGAAAGGTTCTTCTCACCTTCACAGTATCTTTCTCTAGTGGAGCTCCTTCTTGCTGTCCGTCACTGATTCCCTCTGCCTTCTCATCTGACGCACTTACATCCACATCAGCCTCACCTATCTGACACACCATAATGACAGCGGCGTCATAACATGGCATTTAAAACTTTATTTACAAACAATCAATCAATGATCTCCATACGGGCAGCAGACATGACAGCAGTATAGCATGCCATACTCCAAATGAAACTACTTCAAAAAATATTTGTTTGATTGCAGTCAATTTTTTACATATGCCATTTTATGACCTCATATAAACTGTGTGACCACATTGGAATATTCTTATAAATTCATGTGTCACACTTGAGAACTATTTAGGTGAACTGCAAAACAACATTAACTGTCATTAAAGGGGGTCATGAACTGCATTTTTTTTTTTTAATCTGTTCCTTGAGGTCTACTTCTGTTGGTAAGATTTTTACATCCAAAGCAATCAATTTAGAAATAAATTGCCATTTTCTAATGCTGTTTTTCGAGCCTTTGATTCAAACACCGCCTCGAGGCCCAGGGTTGGGAACCACTGCCATAGACCCAGAGGTTTCATGCCAATTCAAAGTGAGGGAGCATGTGCCCCCTCAGATTTCTGAGCCAAGTGGATTTTGAATGCAACTTTTAAAAGACAAATAATAGCCGAATAATATTTTTTATATTTGATACGATCATACCGGTGTGATTAGATCGTTTAGTGCAGCACATCACCAGCTGCTTAATTCAAATCTGTGCTCACTGGCTGGCGCTGAGCCAAAGACAGACGCATTTGTTCAGCGTTGCATTATGACCAATCACACACACGATTCTGTTGAGCTTATGAATGCAATGGCCAATCAGAGACGTTCAGATGAGTCGTCGCTGAAACACGGTGTTTTGTTCACTTGCTCGCAGACTGAATTCTCTGGCAAATTCTCTCATCAGAAACAACAAAGTGCAGATGTACATACGCCTAAGTAAGATATTCATTTCAGTGTAAACAGCTTAAGTGATTTTAATGGGAGTTTTTGAGAGTTCCTGAACTCTGGCTAGACTGAATGAAAATGTTCTTTGATAATGTAAATGTTTTTTGCTCTCTGTAAAACGAAAGTGTTATAATTAGTAACTTACAATATTGTTATTAAATTCACATTAAATACAAAGTCAGTCATATTAAAAATATTTTAAGGCATGACACCCATATCTGGTAGGTTTCTTAAGTAAAAAGGTAGGTTTTTATGCGTAGTTAATAGATAGTCCACTTTGCCCATAACCCATCACAGATCAAATAACAATCTATACAAGGTGCAAAATGCATTTACTTACACATATTAGAAAATTGAGATATTTCCTGATTGGAAACATTTAGAATGAATGGGGGGGTAAAACATAAGCCTATAACAGTTATACAGTGCTATCGTGGATGCTGTGTGTCACATGATAAGCATGACGAGCAATGGCCAAATTTACAGCCAAAAAAAATAAATACAATTTTACAGCCTGGTACAAAAAGTGATTTGGGTCTATATAGCTAATTTATGCCCTTCCTGACAACTGTGATGGGGGTGAATTTTTTTTATAACTCATCCATTTAAATTACATTAAGCCTTAAAGTTCTGCATAATTAAGAGCGTGCCCACTTGAGTGACGCTGGATTGCCGCTGCTGTTACCACCGTCAAGCTAGGTAGGCATGGTTTCAGCAACCAGCTCCACCCACGTCCCACCTCTTTGCCTATTTTCAAATATCCAGGTGTGACACGTGGTGACATGCTGCCAAGATGGCGATGGACACCACAGAAGACAATTTTTGCATGGTGAATTTTAGTATTAGAAAACTGGTTAATTGAGGCTTTTGGGGTTTTTTTGCATACAAAATGATACTACAAAGTAGGGGTGACCCCGAATAGTCGACGATTTGATGTTTCAATAGGAGGAGCCTGATTCGAATCCCAATCTCACAGTCGAATATTCGCAGGGTGTTATGATCATGCCTTTTGGCTATATGGGGGTGCTCAAATGTCTGATTTCACATAGTACTACCGGTTTTCTCCCAACAAGTTAATATACAGCCTATTAAGATAATGCTGTAAATAAGAATCTGGAAGCTTTAAATAAATATTTTAACATGTGAATAAATCCAACCACCCCTATAGATTTAAGTTTCACTTTTTCTATAATCCGTGACCGACAGAGGAGCATCTTGGCGGCAGGAATTTAAATCTTTAACAAGATTCAAATTGACAGGCAGAGTGAAAGACTGGATTTTTTTGATCAAGTAGGGTACACGTGATTTCAAAACATTTCAGCTGGTTTATATATATATATATATATATATATATATATATATATATATATCGTGTATATATTTATCTCGTATAAGATACATTTGGTTGAGTTGTGCTGCATTAAAGCGCTTCATTGTATTACTACGGTGATTATCTCTTCAACATGCAGCACAACAAATCAATACAAACAACAATGCAGAATATTAATAACTATGACTGGGACGGTCGTATACATAACATTATAATGAGAACAATATTATAATAAAACACTCTGAATTTTTTGAATTTAGGTGCGGACTTGCCGTGTTTCTGCACATTGTTGCGTGAAGAATGCATCCACAAAAGGAGTTCATTCAGAGCCACGCAGACACGTTCATGGATTTGGGGGATTTTGTGCAGCTAGCCAACAAGTTGTAATATAACGTTATGTTGTATAAATAATGAAGCGTAAGTGGGGGTTATTTGATCCCCTGCTGATTTTGTATGTTTGCCCACTGACAAAGAAATTATCAGTCTATATTTTTTAATGGTAGGATCATTTGAATAGAGAGACAGAACAACAAAAAAAATCCAGAAAAATGCATTTCAAAAAAGTTATAAACCGATTTGCATTTTAATGAGTGAAATAAGTGTTTGATCCCCTATCAATTAGAAAGATGTCTGGCTCCCAGGTGTCTTTTATACAGGTAAGGAGCTGAGATTAGGAGCACTCTCTTAAAGGGAGTGCTCCTAATCTCAGCTTGTTACCTGTATAAAAGACAACCTGTCCACAGAAGCAAAAATCAAATCAATCAGATTCCAAACTCTCCACCAAGGCCAAAGAGTTGTCCAAGGATGTCAGGGACAAGATTGTAGACCTACACAAGGCTGGAATGGGCTACAAGACCATCGCCAAGCAGCTTGGTGAGAAGGTGACAACAGTTGGTGCGATTATTCGCAAATGGAAGAAACAAAATAACTGTCAATCTCCCTCGGTCTGGGGCTCCATGCACGATCTCACCTTGTGGAGTTTCAATGACCATGAGAACGGTGAGGAATCAGCCCAGAACTACACGGGAGAATCTTGTCAATGATCTCAAGGCAGCTGGGACCATAGTCAGCAAAAAAAACAATTGGTAACACACCATGCCGTGAAGGACTGAAATCCTGCAGTGCCTGCAAGGTCCCCCTCCTCAAGAAAGCACATGTACAGGCCCATCTGAAGTTTGCCAATGAACATCTAAAGGATTCAGAGGAGAACTGGGTTCTTTGGCATCAACTCAACTCGCCATGTTTGGAGGAGGATTTCTGCCTATGACCCCAAAAACACCATCCCCACCGTCAAACATGGAGGTGGAAACATTATGCTTTGGGGGTGTTTTTCTGCTTAGGGGACAGGACAACTGCACCACATCAAAGGGATGATGGATGGGGCCCAGGGCATTGAAAATGGGTATTCCAGCATGACAATGACCCAAAACACACAGCCAAGGCAACAAAGGAGTGGTTCAAGAAGCAGCACATTAAGGTCCTGGAGTGGCCTAGCCAGTCTCCAA
This sequence comes from Onychostoma macrolepis, assembly GCF_012432095.1. Lineage (NCBI taxonomy): Eukaryota > Metazoa > Chordata > Actinopteri > Cypriniformes > Cyprinidae > Onychostoma > Onychostoma macrolepis. The sequence continues at coordinate 20,889,945 of NC_081172.1, read as the reverse complement.
ACCTTAATCCCATAGAAAATCTGTGGAGAGAGCTGAAGGTTCGAGTTGCCAAACGTCAGCCTTCGAAACCTTAAAGACTTGGAGAGGATCTGCAAAGAGGAGTGGGACAAAATCCCTCCTGAGATGTGTGCAAACGTGGTGGCCAACTACAAGAAACGTCTGACCTCTGTGATTGCCAACAAGGGTTTTGCCACAAAGTACTAAGTCATGTTTTGCGAAGTGGTCAAATACTTACTCATTAAAATGCAAATCAATTTATAACTTTTTTGAAATGCGTTTTTCTGGATTTTTTTTTGTTGCCATTCTGTCTCGGACTGTTTAAATAAACCTACCATTAAAATTATAGACTGATCATTTCTTTGTCAGTGGGCAAACGTACAAAATCAGCAGGGGACCAAATAATTTTTCCCCACTGTATGAGAATTGAGGAGTTAAATCCCACTGATTAAAAACCTGCCATCAAATGCTTCATTCAACTGGTCATCTTCAGCGCGCACAGCTCAAAACAAATGCTTAACATTAATAACTTCAGTCATTTACATAACTATAATAAGAGCACTATTGTAAAAAATGTTGTGAAGGTTTTGCTGACGTTTAATGCTATCTTTTTAATCAAAACAAATTTTTATTTTTTTTTTAATCTGTGAGGCGTCCGTAACACATTTAAAAAAAATAAAATAAAAAAATAAAAAAAGGAGGCGGCTACACGCCAGTTCGTACATTTACTTTTCAGAGTGTTTATTCAACGAACACCACATGGTACCAGGAGTATACTGTCCTTTGATAAAACCGAGATGGATGCTGTCAAACCACCGGAATCCTTTAAACTCACCGGGAATGTAGATATCAGTTGGCGGACATTTAAGCAGCAATTCACGCTTTACATGCAAGCTGTTGGTCTGGATGGCAAATCAGATTCACGGAAAATAGCATTGCTCCTGAAAGTAGCTGGACCTCAAGCAATTAGAGTTTTTATTGTATATACTTTCACGTTCGTGGACACTGTGGACAGAGGAAAATATGATGAGGTCATTAAGAAATTTGATGAGCACTGCTCACCCAAGAAAACTGAAACATACGAGAGGTATGCGTTTCGCTCATGCGCTCAAAATCACAGGGAGAAAGTTTCGACACTTTTTTGACTGATTTGAAAGTCAAAAATGTGCAACTTCGGAATCTTGACTGAATCAATGATCAGAGATCAAATTGTCTGGAATTTATGACAAGAAAATAAGAGAAAAACTGCTTAGACTGTTAACGGAGTTAACACTGGATGGTGCTGTCAAGATTCGTCATGCGAACAAACTTGCTTTGTTGCATTCTAGAACTTTCAGTGATAAAGAAGGCAGTACTGTTGCTGACAGTCCAGTAGTCAGCGCTGTTACTCACAAAATAAAAAAGGCAGTCAAAAAGCTACTCCGAAGACAAGCACAGACTCATTCAGCTGTAAAAGATGTGGTTCAAAGCATCAACCTAAAAAAGCAATGTTTTTTAAAACAGGACACTGCAAATGACATTGTTCGTATATTTGATGATGTTTTCAAAAGGATTGGGAGCTCTACCATTCATTTACAAAATTCAGCTCAAAGAAGATGCTCACCCTGCAGTTCACGCTCCAAGAAGGGTTTCTGCGCCACTGAAAGAGAAACTAAAAGGATGACAGCTCTAGGAGTAATCAAGAAAGTGGAGGAACCTACAGACTGGGTAAACTCAATGGTTTGTGTTAAAAAGAAAAACGGTGATCTGAGAGTATGCATGGATCCTCGAGACTTAAATGCAGACATAAAAGGGAGCACTACCAGATTCCAAAGCGTGAGGAGATCACAAGAGAAATGACTGGTGCAAAGTACTTCAGCAAGTTGGATGCATCCAAGGGATTCTGGCAATTAAAGCTTCATGAAGATGGTACTAGACAAGTACATAGTCCTAGCTGATGCACCAATAACATGCAAATTCTCAGATATGAGCTCCAGGGAAGATTATGTGAACATGCATGTGAATCTCATTGTTGAATCTCTTCCAGTCTCTGATCAGAAGCTCAAGCAAATAGCTGAGGAGACAGCAAAAGATCCAGTTCTCCAAGCTGTAATTGACAATCTGAACAACGACTGGGTCAAAAGTTCTTGTCCTGTGTTGATGTAGGCTATATTTGTCTCTTGAGTTTGCACATTACAGTACGGCACTAAGAAGATTTATATATAATATAAATATATTATATATGTATATTATTTTTATTATTAACAATTACTAGCATCATATAAATCTCAACTGTCAATAACGGACACATTCAGCGGTTGCCATAGAGATCGTTTATCCTGCAGACATTAAAGGAGACAAAAGAAAGGCATTTAAACAGACTCCGTTACATGAACATCCTGAATCGCTTTATGTTGATATGACATCTCAAGAAAAGAGGACAAACCTCATATGGAAAAGAGTTATAAGTGAACATTTCAAGTGAACAGTGTATAAAAACTTAATTTGGACAACTTTAAAGGCGATTTTCTCAATATTTAGAGTTTTTTGCACCCTCAGATTCCAAGATTTTCAAATAGTTGTATGTCGGACAAATATTGTCCGATCCTGACAACCCCATACATCAATGGAAATTTTATTTATTCAGCTTTTCAGATGATGTATAAATCTCAATTTCGAAAAATTTACACTTAATTTTGTGGTTTTGTGGTCCAGGGTCACAAATGTGTTTACAGCAGAAAAACGGGGAAAGTGAATCTCCCAACAACAACTGCACTGAGAGTAGTTCACAACTCCATCATGAAGTGACGTCACACAGCTCCACACATGTGAAGTGAATGGCCATGTGAAGGAGCGCACTCACACACCGCCGCCGTCCCACAGAACACCAGCGACTCAGGCCTCAGTTGTTCTTCTGATGGACTCAATTGGAAAGAACATTGAACCCAAGAAACTCTTCCCCAGACAGCGGTGTAGCGAATTAGCTCAAAAAGGGAATTATTTATAATTAATTATAACTGGTTATAATTAATAATAAATATTTAGATTAGATCTTAGAATTAACTGTAGCAGAATCAATATTACAATTACCTGATCTGTCCGTCCACCGAGCAGACAATATAATTATTTATCAATTCTAGGAAGATTACTTTTCTGGCCAAGAAACAATAGCCTTCCTACTTACAGTGCTAGCAGTAGTTTAGCATGTAGCAAAGAGCAATCGTTCATTGACTTTGTCTCTGTGTTCCGCTCACATTTCAATCAATTGTGAATATAAGGGATTTAATAAACGAAACTATAACTAACATATAAACAAACTAAGCAAAACATATATTTATAGAATGAAGGAAAGTAAGGAAAAGAGAGAGAAGAGCAAAGAATGGCAGTATTTCACATCAATTAACCACAACCCAAAATGAGAATCAAAGACACAATTCACCTTAAAAGGGGGTTCAAACTTAAACACGCATGTAATCGGTTGTAAATGGTTACTTGCATTGGTTCGTTGCTGAATAAGAGTCGTGATGCGGTAGACGAGGTTCTCGATGATTTCTTTAGGAGGGAGTTGAAGAAGTCCTCAGCAAATCCACAAAGTTGAAGGTAAACACTGCCGGAAGGTTAAACTCAAGAAGAGAGTTTTGGAGTGTGTTTGTCTCAAGAAGAAGAGTTTTTGAGCCATGATTAGTCTGGGTTCAGAACTTTTAATGGTTCATGGCCGCACCTATTTGGTGGGTGGAGTGGCCAATCAGAGGCATGTATTTTGAGCGGAAGAGATACCCTTTGTCTCCGTTTATGGTCCATTCTCATTTTATTGCTGATCTGGACCGCTAGAGCAGCTTTTAATTCAAAACATAGTAAGAATTGTGCGATGCATTTCACGATCACATAGTGTACATTATTGTGTGAGAAATAAAGAGAAGATCATTTTGATACCAAGAAGGTAATCTCCAAATGATATTACAGAAGAGATACACTCATACACTGGAATATAGGCATTTAACGTCTAACTAATACAAGAAAAGGGTTTTACCCAAGTTAATATAACAGGGGAATATACATACAACACATGCATATAGCAGATACATTTATAACTGTTTAATTATGGCCTAAATAGAGAAAATGTCTTTAGGTGTGTGTGTGTGACGTGTATTGGGAATTGTGAAGACAGACGAAAGGGTCTGCTCCCTTGCATTCTGTGGAATGTGTTTGAAGCTTGGTACAGACGATCTGTTTAGCATCCTTTTGATAGTGATAAGGACCATCTGCAATTTAGTACCCGTATAAATGTAAACGCTGAGGCCAGGTCAGTAATTTACATGCAAATGTCAAAAGGCTAAAAGGGTTTTTTTTTAAACAAAGTGTAATCAGCCATCACTGATCCTAGACAGACGTTACAGCGGGTTCTAGCGCTCCACTGCAGAAACACAAAACGTGTTCATGAACTGCTCACTAGTGATGATCTCGGCAGCCCGCAATGTATTATCATTCATACAGGTACAAATGACCTCCACAGTTTAAATGAAGGTACAGCCAAGGCAATGCATGAGATGGCAGAGAAAGCCTCACAGACATTCCCCAGGTCACTCGTACTGGTCTCCACCTTGCTCCCACGGCTCGACATCCCACCCTCTGTAATTGATAAGATCAACGAAGAGGTCCGTCAACTCCTGTTCCAGTCTGCCCAACGTGCACCTAGTCCATCACAGCTCTATAAGACCATGGCACCTGTATGACGGGCTCCACCTGAATCATGATGGAGTCAGGATTTTTGCCAAAGCTATCAAAGATGTTGCTCTTGGACACTTCCCAACAACCGGCTATAAAGGAGCAAAAAGAAATGTGAGAATGCAACCGTTCAAGCCATCTGGACCTTTATCTCGCTCAAGACCACCACAAGACCTTCACAGACAATCCATGACTTCAGGCTGGTCTCACAGACAGCAAGAGAGGCAGCCGTACACTGAAGGCCCGTCCCAGCAGAAACCAAGCTACGCCCAGGTACTATCAAGGCAGACACCTTCAGCAGCAGCACCTCAGGAACTTTCCATTAGTGATGTGGGAGAAATTAAACGACTGCTAAGGCCATGTTCACACTTGGCGTGTTTTTTGAAGCTGCCAGCGTCTGTTTTACATTATAAGCCTATGGAGTAAACTGTGTTTTCAAAAAAGTCCTGAGCGCTTTTTAAAACGCCACCGCCGGCGTCTTTTTCTGCAGCTCAGAGCGTTTTTCAAGTTGAAAAAAAGCGCCCTATGTCAAGCGCCTTTTTGACAGCTGACCAATGACAAGCGAGTGGCGAGTCATTTCCATAACAAAAACAACAAGAAAAAAGGAGAAGATAGCCGGTAGACAGATCGTGTTAGTTTCGGACTGTGTATCCGTGAAATGAAACAGTGTATCATCCAACCGGAGCTCCTGGACTAAATTGTTGGAAGCACCATACAGTTTCCTTCCCCGTATAATGTCGCGCTCCCACAAACGTCGTTGTGAACCGACACCCTCCCCATTAACTTCAAAAACAGATGTTTCTGCAGCACACAGCGCTAGCTACCGTTGCCGCTGTTGCTATGGAAACAAAAGACGCTCTCGGCTGCTATTTGTAACAGACGCTGCCAGTTTTTTTTTTTTCATTAAAAAAGCGCTCTCGTCCACTTTTTCTAGTCAAAAAAGACGGCAAGTGTGAACACGGCCTAAGCCTTCTCTGCAACAATATGCTGTGGGATTACAAATTTATTTAAATGTTTAATTTAGATTCCAATGTAATAGTGCACAAACTGAAGAAGTTATATACATTGTATTTAGCATTTATGGTGAAGATGATGACATCAGATGAACGATTCAAGAGGTCCCTGCCAGTTCCTGTTTCTCTTATTGTAAGTCTAATGAGCCAGACGACGGAGACTCTTGCCTTTTGTTTGTAATGGCTCTAGGGGCCCCGGCCTCAGTCTTTGGGTAGTTAGGCTGATTGGATTAGGAGTAGTTAAATGGGGCAGGATGCTATACCTGACTACTTCATTTGCATGCTTTGTTTAAGATCATCACCCAGGTGCTTGGTCTCCATTCCTAAGCACTGCCCCCTAAATGTATTTAAAACTACAATGTATCACTGCTTTAGTGAGACTTGGATGACTACAGCAACGCGCAGCGAGTTCTCAATAAAGAGTAACTTCTGTATGAAAGATATCCCAACGTCTCCTGGTCTCTGCTTCGTAGAAGATAAAAGTTCACAACAGATGGTGCCGTGACCCGGATAGAGTTCCAGCTTCCTCACCTGAATCCAGATTGAAAACTTCAAGCTCAAACAAAGATCTGCTTCCAGACTGCATCTTTTGGAATCCAGCGAAATCTTCTAGCTGAACAAAGATTTCCAGACTGAATTTTTCTCTCAACCAAGGTTGTGGTGAGTGCTGTCTCTAATCCAAAAGAACCTTTAAGACCAGTACAAATTTGTTTATCCTCTGCGCCGTCAGAGAAGAGTTAACAGACAGCTGTAGGGTTTGGTTAACTAAATTATCCTCTAAAAATGTACTTTTAGAGATGAAAGTTATCCTCTGTCCAGGCAGGGAAGATTAGCATAACGTGCTAATATTGTGTTACCCTCTGTTTTAGGCAGGGAAGAATTGGTTATCCTCTGTTCAGGCAGAGAAGGTTAGCATACATGCTAAAATTTGGTTTATCCTCTGTTCTTGTAGGCAGGGAAGTTAAGTGTGAAGTGTTGGTAATTTGGAAAGTTAACAATAGTTAAGCTGTGTTAACAAGTGTACCCTCTGTTGATCAGAGAAGTTTTTAGTGTTTTTGATTGTGTGGTAACAAAGAAACTCACAAAATGGTTAGAAGGAATACTAGGCTGATTCCAACAACAGAAAAGGATGGTCTTGCGACTCCATTGTGGTCAGATAGTGAATTCAAAACACTGTTAGGGGAACAAATGAACCTAATAATCACTGAGAAAGTTAGAAAAAAAACTAACTCAGAAATATGAGATCCATCCAGACAAGACTTGGTCTGTAGATGAGTGTAAAAAGGTGTTAGGAGCATGTATTCGCAAGAACAATGTTAAAGGCATTATCTGCTGCCACAGAGAATTTGGTTTAGCACTAGCTACACAACAATCTCAGTGTAAATCAGAGCTAGAGAAACAGAACAATGAGCTTCAAGCTAGAGTATCCTCTTTGACTAAGAAATTGAACCGCAACAAAGCTGCAGCAAAAACTGATGTGGAAGTTAGTCAGCCGGATAGCATTTACCCTGATTTACAAGCATTCTTTGAAAGAGATGTAGCTCTCCAATCAGTAATTGATGTGCCTGTAAATTCGGTCAATGTTTGTGGTGCTCGGAGAAGATCTCAAGGCATTGAGGAAACTAACAGTGTTCCTCTCAACTCTTCTGTTGTGCAAATACAAACTGTTGCCAAAACACTAGGGCCTAAAGATATAGAGAGACTGTCTCAGAGCTTACCCTCAGCACGCACACATTTTTCTGAATTTAGAAGAGTATTGACCAGTAAAATGCGCCTTTACGACGTGTCGTTAACAGAAGTCACACAGCTGATGTCACAAATTCTAACTGAATCTGAATTCAACAGTTTTGAGTCTGCTGTTACTTCTGAACTACAACATGCCAGTAAAGGCGATTTGAGAGAAGGTGTTTTGAAAATTCTAAAGAATATCATGGGACCCAAAATAGATTGGTCTAGAATTACTACCTGTGTGCAAAAGAAAGAAGAAACTGTGAGTGAATATACTGAGAGATTTTGTCAGTCAGCTGTAATTTACAGTGGAATTGTTGATGACCCTGAAAGTGTGCTAGATGACAAGGGACCCCTAGTTCAGTATCTGGTCAGATGGCCTTGTAGCGAATACAGAAAAGCTTTACCATTCTTAGATCTAACTTGGTCTAACAGAACTCTCAGAAGTAACCTAGACAGGTTAGCTACATGGGAAAGAGATGCTGATGTCAAGGCAAAAGTGAGAGTAGCAGCAGCTACGTTTAACACAACAAAACAAGACAAGAGATGGTCTAAAAGAGAAGGCAAATGCAACTACTGTGAAAAATTAGGACATTGGGAGAAAGAGTGTAGGAAGAAGTTGCAAAATAGTAAAAGAAATGCTATGCATAATTCTGCTCCTCCTCAGCCTGCCTACAACCCTGAAGTAGTTCCGCCAGTGACCACTGAAACTTTAGGACAGCTCGTACAGGCTCTTCTAAGAGCACAACAAGACCAGGAAAAAAACTAATTGTTGGGGCTGTGAGTAGCTACCTTTCCCCTGTAATCCATCACAATGACAAAAGAATTTTTGTGAAAGGTAGCGTAAAGAGAAAGAGATTGATTTTTGCTTGATACAGGTGCAGAGTGTACAGTAATTCCTACAAAATTGGCACAAGTTTTAAACATCCCATACAAGAAAACCAAACTTTGTTTAACTGGCGTAATAGGTGAAGATTCTGTTTTGTATGAAACCCGCCCATAGAGGTACAATTTGGCCCAAAAACTCTGACTACAAAATTGCTATGTGCTCCATTAAATACAGGTGCAATTTTAGGCATGGATCTTCTGAGACAAGTACATCTAACGTTAGACGTGTCCTCAGAATCCGCTAGCATAAACATTTCCTCAGCACAAGTTTCTACCAATAATGCAATCCCTACTGAGTATGCTTTCTTACAGAATCATCTAATTTGGGCTAAAGACAAGGATGATTGTGGTTTGTTGACAGGTGTAGAACCAGTTAAATTGACGGAAATCCACCTCCGGTCACCAAACAATATCCGATTAATAAGGAAGCTATACAGGGAATCAAACCTATTGTAGAAAAGTTGCTGAAGCAAGGAGTGCTAGTTAAAACCAACAGTCCATGTAATTCACCCATATGGCCCATCAAGAAATCAAATGGGACATGGAGACTTACAATAGACTAGAGTAGCCAATAAACATATTGATAAAATCACCCCCTAGTGGCAGATCCATCTACAATTTGTAATGGCTTACCATTAGATTGTAAGTTTTTTTCAGTAATTGATATGTCTAATGGATTCTTTTCTGTACCGTTGCACTCTGACAGCCAGTCATGGTTAGCTTTCACAGTTGACTATGAACAATACCAGTGGACACGTCTGCCACAGGGATTTCAGAATTCGCCGACCATATACCATCAGGCTGTCAGACGTGATTTGTGTGACCCAGAATGTCCAGTCAAACAGTCCACTATGATTCAATATGTCGATGATATTATGCTTGCCTCAACAGACCACGAGGTACATCAAATTGAATTGACAGCATTGTTGGACTATTTGCATAAAAAAGGACACAAATGCAGCTTTCACAAAGCTCAAATTGCTAAAAAGCAAGTCACATTTCTGGGTCAAACAATTGGTGCAGGAAATAGATCCATTACACAGGATCGAGCGGCTTCAGTCAAAGCCATACCTCCGCCTACTACCATTAAAACACTCAGCTCATTTTTAGGAACAGCAGGTTACTGTAGACTTTGGATTGAAGACTATGCCTCGATTGCACAGCCTCTCTATGATTTGTTGAAAGGCCATGGTAAAGATTCAGATACTGTTTGTATGGAAGAACTTCATCTCAAAGCTTTTAATGATTTGAAGAGAGCACTATGTCAAGCACCAGCATTAGGAATTGCCCAATCAGATAAACCCTTTGTGCTTTATGTCCATGAACAATTAGGCTTTATGACTGCATGTCTAATGCAAGATCATGGGGGCAGCTTACGCCCAATTCATTACTATTCTGGTAAACTTGACATAGTCGCTCAAGGTATGGGCCCATGCCTCAGAGCAGTACAGGCAGTTCATCTAGCGCTTCAGGCTTCATCAGGAATGGTGTTAGGTCAGAATGTAAATGTAAAATGCCCTCACGCAGTGTCTGCACTAATGAATCAAGCAAAAGTCACTTCCGTCACCTCCTCCCGTTGGGGAAATTGGTTAGCAACTCTCACAGCCCCGAACATTGTTATACAGCGTGCACCAGTCACGAACCCATCCTCATGTATGATGTCTGCAATGACTGAAGTTGTGTTAGAGGGTGAAGGTGAAATGACTCATGATTGTGTTACGCTTACATATGCAGCGACAAGTGAAATAGCAGAAACTCCCATAGAGAACGCAGAATTGGAGTTGTTTGTTGATGGTTCAGCTCAAGCTGCAGAACTAGTAGCCTTAACAAGAGCATGCACGCTAGCTTCAGGATCAGTTGCAAGTATCTACACAGATTCCAGGTATGCTTTTGGGGTAATTCATGATTTTGGTGTTATTTGGCAAACCAGACAATTTCTAACTTCTGCTGGATCCCCCATTAAGCATGCTGGATTAGTGAAAGATTTAATGTTTGCCATGAAACTCCCAAAGAAATTAGCGGTGATCAAAGTGAAAGCACACCTCGCAACTAATACTACGGAAGCTAAAGGTAATGCTCTTGCTGATGTAGCGGCTAAACAGGCTTGTTTCTATGCAACTGTACAAGTGTGTTCAGGTAGTACAGCACAGAAGACAATTCTACCTCCGGAATCAATCATTGATCTGTATAAAGACGTTCCTCTATATGAAGCATGGACATGGTTAGACAAAGGAGCCACTGTGGATTCATCCGGCTGCTGGACCAAAGGGGGAAAGTATGTTGCTCCCGAATCACTGTTGCCATATTTGGCTCAACAAATACACAATTTGGGTCACAGTGGTCCAGCAACGATGAATCACAGGTTCTCAAATCAATGGTGGAATCCAAAATTCAGAAACATAGCCACTGAAACAGTCAAGAGATGTGTAACATGTCAGAAAAATAATGAGGTACCAGCAGCCACCACACCAGCAGCACATACCCCAGCTCCACCGGGGCCATTTCGTCACCTGCAAGTTGATTACATATCATTGCCCCCTTGTAAAGGAAAAACTGACGTTTTGGTAGTAATAGACAAATTCTCAAGATGGGTAGAAGCTTATCCAACAGGGTGTGCTACAGCTGCACATACTGCTAAATGTCGTTACTGATTTCATTCCCAGATGGGGATTACCAGATTGCATTGACTCAGATCAAGGTACCCACTTCACAGGACAGGTAGTCAAGGAAGTGTCTAGAATGTTGAAGATTAAGTGGAACCTTCACTGTCCCTATAGGCCACAAGCATCAGGACAGGTTGAACGATCAAACAGAACAATCAAAACCAGGCTAAGCAAAATGCATCAGGAAGGAGTACCATGGGTTGAAGCACTGCCCGCAGTACTGTGTAGTATGAGAGCGTCACCTAACAGATCAGTAGGACTGAGCCCTCATGAAATTATTACTGGGCGTCCTATGCAGATGCCAGGTGTGATTGATCTTAGAAATGCTGATGTTCACATTGCTTCAGATGCCCTGATCGCTTACTTTGAAAACCTCACAAAGGCAGTACAGAGTGCCAGAGAGAGAGTTGAGTCGTGTTGGCAGACTCCACTAGAAGGTGGACACACTATCATCCCAGGTCAATGGGTCATGATAAAGTCGTTCAGAAACAAGCCATTAGAGCCTAAGTAGTACGGACCACATCAAGTGATGTTGATTACAGCAGCTGCAGTATTGTGTCAGGGAAGGAAAACTTGGACTCATGTGTCACACTGTAAAGTTGTTCCTCCACCTACAGGGATAGGTTAGGACACATGGACCAGTGAGGAGCCCAGGGAAGAACCAGAGCAACAGGCTTCGGGGGCCAACCCTGCGGTGAACATCCCCTCATAGGCCTTCCCCATCCACTAGTCCACCCTCACCTCAATGTTCTTTAGGTGTCACAGGAATTAAGAAATAGGGAAAGAAGGAACAACAATAGCAGACGCAGATTGAACAGAGGATACAACCACTGCCAAAACTGCCAAAATCCTCACATTTCCACAACAAGATCAACAGCGCTCCAGACATGCGTAATCTCTTCAGAACATTTAATTCTCTCCTCTGTCCCCCTCCACCACCTCCCACCACTTCTATTACAGCTGATGACTTTGCTACTTTTTTTACAGACAAAACTAGATCGATCAGTGATCAGTTCTCACCTCCACGCACACAGGACCCCCAACCAACCACATCCACTGCTAAACCTCCCATCTTCTCCTTCTGTCCCCTGACGGAGGCTGAAGTATCCAAACTTCTCCTCTCCAACATGTCCTCTTGACCCAATCCCCTCACACCTTCTGCAAGCAATCTCTCCCACGCTCTTACCGACACTCACACACATCATCAACACATCCCTCCTCACAGGCATCTTCCCCACTGCGTTCAAGCAGGCTCGGGTAACCCCACTGCTCAAAAAACCTACATTAAACACTTCTCTTATAGAAAACTATAGACCTGTCTCTCTCCTTCCATTCATAGCGAAAACACTTGAACGTGTTGTCTTCAACCAGGTCTCATTGTTTCTTTCACAGAACAACAAACTGGACGCTAAACAGTCAGGTTTCAGGAGTGGCCATTCAACTGAGACTGCACTTCTCTCGGTCACTGAAGCCCTGCGACTTGCAAAAGCCCATTCCAAATCATCAGTCCTCATTCTGCTGGATCCATCTGCCGAGTTTGACACTGTCAATCATCAGATACTGCTCTCCACTCTCTCATCACTGGGCATCGCTGGAATTCCACTTCGCTGGTTTGAATCCTAGCTCACTGGTAGGTCTTTCAGGGTGGCCTGGGGAGGGGAGGTATCCAAAGCACATACACTGGTCACTGGGGTTCCTCAGGGATCGGTTCTTGGACCCCTCCTCTTCTCCACATACACTACATCACTGGGTCCCATCATACAGGCACATGGATTCTCCTACCACTGCTACGCTGATGACACACAGCTCTATCTCTCTTTTCAACCAGATGATCCAACGTTAGCTGCAAGGATCTCAGGTTGCCTGGCGGACATCTCGGCATGGATGAAAGAACATCACCTCCAGCTCAACCTGGCAAAGACTGAGCTTCTTGTCTTTCCTGCCACTCCAACTCTACAGCATGACATCACGATCCAGTTAGGTTCATCAACAATTACCCCATCAACTTCGGTCAGAAATCTTGGTGTAATCTTTGATGACCAGCTGACCTTCAAAGACCACATTGCAAAGACTGCTCGATCTTGCAGGTTTGCACTACACAACATCAGAAAGATCAGGCCCTTTCTGACAGAGCATGCTGCACAACTTCTTGTCCAGGCCCTTGTCATTTCTAGGCTGGACTACTGCAATGCTCTTCTGGCTGGACTTCCATCAAACACAGTCAAACCTCTACAAATGATTCAGAATGCGGCGGCACGACTGGTCTTCAAGGAACCCAAAAGAGCCCATGTTACACCTCTCTTTATCTCATTGCATTGGCTACCAATCGCAGCTCGCATCAAGTTCAAGACACTGATGCTTGCTCATAGAACAACCACAGGCTCAGCACCCGCCTACATGCACTCACTATTAAGAATCTACATCCCCTCCAGAAATCTGAGATCTGCTAGTGAGCGACGCCTCGTGGTACCATCACAAAGAGGCTCAAAATCACTCTCCAGAACATTCTCGTTCACCATTCCTGGCTGGTGGAATGATCTTCCCACCCATATTCGGAGTACTGGATCCCTGTCAATCTTCAAGCAACAGCTGAAAACTCATCTCTTTCTACACTACTTGACTTCAACCTACACATAATTAAAAAAAAAAAAACTCTCTCCTTATTTATTCCTTCCCTTGCTAGCTTGTACTTATTTAAACAATGCCTGAGACTTGGTGTTACAAGCACTTCCTTTGTCGGATTGCCTCTTCAAGATGAATCGCTTCATGTGTTCCCCAAATTGTAAGTCGCTTTGGATAAAAGCGTCTGCAAAATGACTAAATGTAAATGTAAATATACAACCCTAATGTTTGCAGTCTTTAGAACAAATACTGCTCTATTTTTTTGTTTTCTTTCTTCCTCTGTGCAGATACCACTTGATGGCGGTCCTGAGACCCATACGAGCCGAACTCCTCACCTGCGTATGAAGCCACAACCTCTAAAAGACAACGAGACCCACTGCCGAGCCAACTGTCACGGAAGACAGAACAAAGAAAAAAATTTTAAAAAAAAAATACACAACGCAGAGAATCACATACGAGAACTTCAGTCATCCAGCAACATGATCAAGACATTCTTGATCTTTCAGCAAAATTACACCACATGGATAATTCTTCATGGTTCGGAAACCTGTATCAAGTGTTTCATGCAACAAATGACTCACGCCCATCACGGGAAATGACAGTTCCAACCAGAAAAGACCTGTAAGAACTTCACGGACCATAATTGCATGTTTTGTTTCTGTGTCAGCATGCAATTACATACAAGCAACACAGAACAAGTGCTATGTGCCTGTAACGATCACAAGTTACAAGAATAAACTTTTAAGTGTCTAAATTTGTATTTTGTGAGAGTTATTAGAAGGGGGAATTGTGGGATTACAAATTTATTTAAATGTTTAATTTAGATTCCAATGTAATAGTGCACAAACTGAAGAAGTTATATACATTGTATTTAGCATTTATGGTGAAGATGAAGACATCAGATGAACGATTCAAGAGGTCCCTGCCAGTTCCTGTTTCTCTTATTGTAAGTCTAATGAGCCAGACGAAGGAGACTCTTGCCTTTTGTTTGTAATGGCTCTAAGGGCCCCGGCCTCAATCTTACCATACAGTTTCCTTCCCTGTATAATGTCACGCTCCCACAAACGTCGTTGTGAACCGACACCCTCCCCATTAACTTCAAAAGCAGATGTTTCTGCAGCACACAGCGCTAGCTACCGTTGCCGCTGTTGCTATGGAAACAAAAGACGCTCTCAGCTGCTATTTGTAACAGACGCTGCCAGCTTTTTTTTTCCATTAAAAAAAGCGCTCTCGTCCACTTTTTCTAGTCAAAAAAGACGCCAAGTGTGAACACGGCCCAAGCCTTCTCTGCAACAATACGCTCAACTGAAATATACAATGATTGATCACAACAAGATTATTATCATTGTGATTATTTTTATAATCGATTGTTATTGTTACTATATTACTACTATTTTAAGTCATTATTCACAATGATTTATTTTAATCAGTTTGACTACCTTTTTACTTGCTCTATTATTATTAATATTATTATTATTATTATTATGATGATGATGATTTTGTTGTTTTGTTTTATTTTAATATTTTATAAAAAAGTTTTTTTGTTTTTTTTTTAAGGGGGGTTTGCCTCCAGATAAACAGCAGTACGACTTAATCGCCGATCATATAAAAATGTTAAATATTAGCTTTTGTAATATTCAGGGTTTGTGCTCTAAAACATTTGGATTAAAAAGCACAAACACAGATTTTTTTAAATAGCATCACAAATGTTGACATCCTAATTCTAACAGAAACATGGTGTAGATCAGAAGTGTCCACTGAGTGTCCTGCAAGTTACTCTGAAATCATAGTGCCCTCCTGGAAACTCAACTCAATACATCATGGTAGAGATTCTGAAGGTTTAGTCATATGGATACAAAATGACCTTGCCCCTTTTACAGCACCAGTACGGCAAGGCAAAAATCACATTTGGTTAAAATTGGATAAAAGCTTTGGAATTCTAGAAAAATCTCTTTTTATCTGTGGAATTTATATTCCTCCATCAGATTCCCCATACTACGACGATGAAGTATTTTACACTTTACAGGGAGAAATTAGTCAATATCAAACTCTGGGGAAAATTTTACTATGTGGAGATCTAAATGCTGGAACTGGTTTAGAATTAGACTATATTGAAAACTCGGGAGATAAACATCTGTTCACACATTTACCCCAAGATCTCTTCAGTACTCTACCTAGAAGAAATAACCAGGATACTGGAGTCAATAGGCATGGGAAAGCGGCAGCCCACCTTTGTCAAACTTTAGGTCTTTATATCCTTAATGGTAGAATCGAAGGAGATTCCTGTGGACAATTTACCTATAGCTCAAATCTTGGCAACAGTGTTGTAGATTATGCCATATCAAATATAAGCCCCTCCCATTTCAGTGCACTTACTGTCAAAGCTCAGTCACCCCTGTCTGATCACAGCCAGATCAATCTTTGCATTAAAGGTGATATCATCAAATCAAGAGAAATTCATAAAAAGCCATAACATCTACATAAGCTCAAAACACCATATAGATAGACTCGTAATGCTGCTGAAACATTTATTAAAGTATTGAAGTCTAATGAAAGTCAATTCCATAACACTGTTTAACAATTCAGCATATGATAATTGGAAAGGAATAAATTTAGCAATTAAACATATTAATGACATTTTTGAAAATACAGCAAAAAAGGCTCATTTAAATAAAACTACCACATATAAAAACAAAAATAGAGCTAAACAAAAACCTGAAGTGGTTTGACCATGACTGTAAAACAATAAGACAAGAGCTACTATTAATTTCAAATCAAAACCACAAAGATCCAGTCAACTCAGAATTACGCTTAAAGCACTCAGAACTTCTGAAACAATACAAAAACACACCGAGACAGAAGATCGAAAACACAATTGATCAGGGTCAGTTCTGGAGCACTTGGAACACAGTCTAATCAATACAAAGTCACAAGAACTAGCCATACAAAATGGTCAAATTTGGAAAGATTATTTTGAGAAGCTCTATACACATCAAATTGACCCTCTGAATAATCCCAACCAGTTAAAAGTCCTTGAAAAATTGAATGCTTTTGAATCATGTATCAAAAACAACCAAAATTATAAAATAGATTATATTTGCATGCTTCATAGATTTTAAGAAGGCTTTTGACTCCATTTGGTATAATGGATTGTTTTATAAAATCCTTCAAAGTGGCATAGGGGGTAAAAATATATGGCTTAATTAAAAACATGTATAACCAAAATAAATGTGCAGTAAAAATTGGACAGCAAAGGACAGACAGCGAGGAGCGAGACAGGGCTGCTGCCTCAGCCCAACTTTATTTAACATGTATATCAATGAATTGGCAGATCTACTGGACCAATCAGATAGTCCAGGACTACAATTATTCGACACAGAAGTCAAATATTTACTGTATGCAGACGACTTGCTAATTCTAAAATTGCTATCTAAAACACCAGAAGGTCTCCAGAACAACCTTGACATTTTAACTAAATACTGCCATGATTGGAACTTAAACAGAAAAAGATTGTTATTTTGTTGTACAACAAACAGAAATCAGAACATAAACATATATTTACTTTAAACAACACCACACTTCAACATGCTTTACAATATAATTATCTTGGTCTGGTTTTAATTCCCATTGGAAATTTCAATTTGGCAATAAAAACATTACTTGTAAAAGCCTGCAGGGCACTGCACGCCATACGAACAAAATTATTCAAAATAGACATCCCCATCAGAATCTGGACAAAGATTTTCGATAGTGTCATACTGCCTATTGCCCTGTATGGAAGCGAGATCTGGGGCCCAACGAGTAACTACAGCCATAAAGATTGGCACAAACACCCTTTAGAAGCTCTGCAGAAGCATCCTTCATGTCCACAGAAACACACCTAATAACACCTGCAGAGCGGAGTTAGGTCGTCTCCCCCTAAATCTAATCATAAAAAATAAAAAGTTTTAAAGTTCTGGATCCACTTAAACTCCAGTTCTGAAGATTCTCTTCATTTTAAACTGCCTGCTGTTCTTCAGAAAAATCCTTCAGGTCCCACAAATTCTTTGGTTTTCCAGCATTTTTGTGTATTTGAACCCTTTCCAACAATGGGCCTCATTGATGAAACACGAGCAGAAAGAATTTGTGTAAAATCGTTCGTAAAGCCGTTCTGGCGTAAACTTACGAATTCACGAAAAGGTTCGTATTTTCAAAATGTTAGTTGGTACAAAAATTTACCCTTGCTCTCTACCATGTGTAAATGGTACATAAAACGTTCTCCGTTCCTTTTGGCAAACTGATGATACTGAATTTTAATGCACTGCCATTATAATATTTTACAAGTTTGCTTGCTCTGTTAGTTTGGGGTTTTTTTTGTTTTTTGTAGCTGAGAGTTGATCAACTTTAACTCCGGTTTAGCTTTGGGTAGAAAGCAGCGCTCGTCACTGTCACTTTTTACCCAGCCGTCCAATCAATGGAGGAGGGGCTGGAGAAATACCACACCAACCAATCATCCTCCTTGTACAACAAGTGAACAACAATAGAGAAGTTAATATTACTGGTTACTGCGTTTTTATATTCAGTAATATTCTTCAAAATGAGATACTAGTACTGCCGTGGATATTCCTTATGGCAATCAAAGCGTCTCAGCTGGAAAACGCTGTGCCACCAAAGTAGAGGTCTGCGCGGGACTGTTTTTTTAAGTCCCGCACCTGCCCGCTCCCGCCATATATTTACTCTTTGTTCACCCGCTGTCCGCTTTGAATAATTTTCTTACCGACCCGACCGTTCCCGCTAAATTTAGATCTCGTTTCCAGAATCACACATTTAAATTTCCTCTACTGAAAGACAGACAGATAGGCTAACAAATAAAAGTTTAGTCTGCACAAAATTTTATTTGTTCTTTTATTCGTCTTGTCAAGAGTCTTTTATTGACAGCAAAATGTTAAACGAATTTTGTCTCAAGACATGAAATTCGTTTAACATTTTGCTGCCAACACAGTAGGAAAAAAAAGTGTCACAGAGAAAATAAAAATGTAAAAAAAATTGTATTCCTTATTTTTATTCGTCTTGTCAGGATACAATTCGTTTAACCTTTACAACACAATAGGAACAAGTGTCGCAGAGGGAAACAAAATGTAGGTTGTACAAAAATGGCCTATTATAATTTTATTCGTCTTGTCAAAATACTAAATTCGTTTAACATCTTGCTGTAAACACAGTAGCCTAGGAAAAGTGTCGCGGAAGAAAAATAAATAAATAAATAAATTCGACATCTGTCATTTAAAATTATAGGCTAAGCAAAATATAAACAAAACAAAATATAAATCTTTATTCTGCTCTGTCACTCATCGACAACCTGCCTATTAGTCTTTTTTGCATTTATGCAATATACTGGAGCCAAACCTGAGAAAGTAGACCAGAATATTCCACTGCGTTCGTGGACACGCAATTTGCATTGCTGTAATTCATAGGCGGGGATTATGCTAATTGTGAATGAGTGTACACTAGGGGTTGAACGACTTCTGATTTTTTAAAGTCGACTTTAATGTGATGAAAGTCGAGTCAAAGTTGACTAGTCGCTGATGACTTCATTAATGAACAAATAATCTGGAGCTGTGAAAAAAAACCTTGTGCGCAGCTATGGCAGATGACACAGTGCTGCCCACATGGCAACAGCCCTTTTTTTCAGTTCTTTTGTCTTTGGGTCGTTATATTTTTCACCAATTTCTGCTCGTTTTAAATCAGATACAGATAAAGTAGCACAGTAAAGATTACATTCATATAAATGCATTAGTGAGAGCGATATTGTGTGTGTGAGAATTAATTTTACCTGGCAGTATCTCCCTAGTACTGAAGCTGTGGGATTTAGTTATTAAGAAATATATGCTTGAACTTTACAGTTTCTAAGCTATTTTACGGAGAAAATCACAGAACAGTGTTGACAATACATTTCCGCACTGAATGATTCTGTGCGCGCGATCTGCACATGATGTACGAGCTACTGTCTGTAGCCTATGTATGTGCGTTATATACAGTGCAGCAGCGCATTAGATTAGAACAGCGATTAATTTACCTGTACAATAAGCTGTTTAAAACATGCATTTTGAGCACTCAAGGGTGATTATGAACATAAAATTATCCAGCCATGGCTTCCTGTTTCACAGAAATATAAATAGGACGGAGAACAAAGCCCAAATTCCCTTAATCATCCATCACAATGAGAAAATCCAAAAAACATATTTCTGATGTGCAGCCAAAGATAATTGAGCTTCACAAATTAGTGAAGTGGATTTAAGAAAAGAGCTAGAGCAGTGAAAATTCCCCATTTCCACCATCAGAGCAATAATTAAGAATTTCCAAACCAACATAAAATGTTAAGAAACTGCCTGGAAGAGGACGTGTCTATATATCGTCCTAATGCACGGTGAGAAGGAGAGTCTGAGTGGCTAAAGACTCTCCAAGGATCACAGCTGGAGAATTGCAGAAAATAGTTGAGTCTCGGGGTCAGAAAACCTTAAAAAAAAAAATCAAAATTGTCAAACAGCACCTACATCACCACATGTTGTTTGGGAGGGTTTCAAGAAAAATTCTCCTAGCTCATCCAAAAACAAACTCCAGCATATTCAGTTATCAGACACAACTGGAACTTCTAATGAGACTGGCTTCTATGGTCAGCTTTTTAGCAGCAAACACTCAAGATGGGTTTGGTGAACGCAGGGATAAAAAGTACCCCATGTGTACAATGAAATATACTGCTGTATTTTTGATGTTGTGGGCCTATATTTCTGCTGGAGGTCCTGTACATCTTGTTTAGACACATAGCATCAAGGATTCTATCAAATACCAACAGATAAAACATCAATACGTGACTGACTCTTAGGGATGGGCGATATGGGCTTAAAAGTATATCACGATATTTCTGGTATTTTATTGCGATAACAATATCAATGACGATAATTCAGGGAATCCTGTTTCTTTAGAGAAAAGTATTATGTTTCCTATTTTTACTCAGAATAGGGTGTTGTGAGCATTACCGAGAACATGTTTTGACTGTATAATCCACACTGGAAACTCCACATATGTTTATTTGTGTTCTTCAATCTTAGGTATTTTTTTAATAAGGAAATTATATGTATAATGCAATGCTAATCGACATGGCCTTTATCACTGTATATAATACTATCATTCTGTAATATGAAACCATGTCTGGTCACAAAAAGAAGTTAATTCAAACGCTCAACTATGTTAAGTTAATTTGGACAAAAAGCATGTCAATAAATGATATCTTTGTTGGACATCAGGTTTGTAAACAGGCTTATACACATGCAAAACTGTATCACACACATGCTACTGTAGTACATTTATTCAGAACGATTTTGTTTGTGTGTGCACAGTACAGCCCTAACCAAACCAGTTCCAGACTGTAGAAGGAGCTCCTCATCAAGGTTATTATAGTTTTTATATTTTTTTTATTCGTTTTATTTTAATATCGTTTTCAAATTTGCAATGAAATTTAGTTTAGTTTTTATTTGTTTCATTAATATTTTTGTTAGGTTTTTTTTTGTGCACACATTTTTATTTAGTTTTATATAGTTAGTTTCAGTTTTAATTAAAGTATAGCAGAATCAACAGATCACTTCCAGAGTGAAGGCCAAAGAAAGACTTAGCATAATTTAACCTTAGTGAGGCAAACGTTTATAGCGACAAAATTATCCCATGCTGAGATTGATAGATGGTAAAAGTAGCCTATACAAATATACACCAAAGGATGCAAGCCTTTTTACTAAATAAATCTAC
The DNA here is from genome assembly GCF_012432095.1 of Onychostoma macrolepis. Classification (NCBI taxonomy): domain Eukaryota; kingdom Metazoa; phylum Chordata; class Actinopteri; order Cypriniformes; family Cyprinidae; genus Onychostoma; species Onychostoma macrolepis. The sequence goes on along the minus strand of NC_081172.1, from coordinate 20,868,551 downwards.
ACAAGTTGCACTTAATGTCATATCTAATGGTGTGTTGAGATATTTAATATGAAAATAAACGTAGCCTAATTTGGTTATATGTCTTTTTTCTTATTTAACCATAATCGTGATATTGTAACTGTCGTGCCTTGCGCATTTTTCCATGAACATCCACGCATAAATCATAACTGGGACTAATGAAATTCAATAATAACGGCAATCGTAGGCCTATTTAAAGGCTCACATTTGAATGTTATTTTCTTTATTTATGAAGAATTATAAGCGTGTATATGATGTGATTTAGCCTTTGCATATTTATTTGTTCAAAAGTTTGGCAGTGATCACAAGATGTTATGGCACGTTTTTTATTGTTTACAGAAAGGTGCGTTCTCATTTTTTCTTCTTCTGTTAATTATCATGTTGCGTATCTTTATTTCTTCAAAACACCAACTTGCCTAATGATGGTTTGATTGCTTGTGTTATATGAGAAAATTAATAAGCTTGCCTACCTGATGTTGTAGATTAATGCGGGTGCGGTTCGGCTCGGGACTCGTGGTCTTTATGTCAAACGGTTCTGGTACAGAAATAAATTAGAGCTGCTGTCGGATAACGGGTCGGGTGTTCTGTTAATGTACTGCTGGTGCACGTTTACCAAACAGGACCCGTGCAGGACTCTGCTTTAAACCGCTTTGCGTCTCTCCGTGAGAGATGCGCCATTTACATGCATTTCCCATACCGCCACACAGCTCATATATTTTTCAGCCAAGGGATGAGAACGTAATGATTACGAAAACGATCATTTATTTTTGTTAATTATTTTTATTTTTTTTAATTTCAGTTAGTTAATCAATAACTGTTGTTAGTTTCGTTTCGTTTATCAAATATTTTGACATTTTTATTTTATTTCAGTTTATGAAATTGTTTTTTCATCAATCGTTTTTGTCTTAGTTTTATTTTTCGTTTACGAAAATAACCTTGCTCCTCATTTAGCGATAAACCCCTCAATTTCAAGTCCACCTTCAACAACTATATGTCAACAACTAGACTTTATCGTTATTATCGCGGGAAGACAAATTTTTATCGTGGGGAGCATTTTTAACGGTATATCGCAAACGATAAGATATCGCCCATCCCTACTGACTCTGTTAGAAATCTTATAATGGGCCATGTTTGGATCTTCCAACCGTACAATAATCCAAACACAAACCTCAAAAACAACACAAAAAGGGGTACTGAGCTCAAAACCAAGCTTCTGCTATGGCCATTCCAGTCCTCTGACCTGAACCCTGTAGAAATTGAGTGGGGTGAACTGAAGAGAAGAAGCACCAACATGGAGCTGGGAATCTAAAGGGTCTGGAGTGATTCTGGATGAAGGAATGGTCTCTGATCTCTTGTCAGGTGTTCTCTAACCTCATCAGGCATTATAAGAGAAAGTTTAGAGCTATTAAACTGGCAAATGGAGGTTTCAAAAAGTATTGAATAAAAGGGTGCCGTTAATTGCGGCCAATGTGTATTAAAGAAAAACATTCATTTCATAATGATATTTCCCCCCATTTTAAATTCTTATTATCCAATGAAAGGTTAGATTTTTATGATTTTTTTAAATAAAAGATCAAAAGGATTAACAACACAGATTAATTTTCACAGCCTTCTTTGATCATATTTACCAAGGGTGCCAATATTTTTGGGCATGACTGTATTTACGAATGTTTCATGAATGAGGCCCAATGACTGTATGATTTTGAGATCCATCTTTATGTTGGAGCAGTGAAAAAGGAAAAAAACGATGCATTAAAGGGTTACTCCACCCCAAAATGAAAATTTTATCATTAATAACTTACCCCCGCAATTCTTAGAAGCTTTGTTCGTCTTCCGAAGACAAATTAAGATCTTTTTTTATGCTTTCTGACCCTCCCACAGACAGCGATGTAATTACCACGATCAACGTCCACACTGTAAAACCTTATAAGTTACAAATAATCAAAACATCTGAGGAAACTAACTCAATTTTTTTAAAGTTAGTAGAGCTTAAAATTTTATGACAAGTAGGCTGAGAGCAATGGGAGCCAAGCCAAGCCTCGCTTACATTGTCCCACCCCACTTATCACAATGATAATTATATACAACTTGCTTCCATCAACAGCACATTAATTCAGATCTTTATAGTGTAGGGGAATTTCTGAAGGAGTGGCTGCCCAGCTGCCAGATCCTTCAATAATTTAGTACTAGTTAGCAACAGCACACTGGCACATGCTAATGTAGTTATCTAGAAGACTCACGACAACACTTGCACGTAAACAGTCAAAAAACATGCAGTATAGTCTTGAAGTTTTGCCGTCTATCCTTAACCTAACCACAGGCTCTACTCTTCACTACAACAGTAACACTACAAAACCAACATAACAGAAACCTATGTAAATCCTAACATAACTTTTAAGTGTCGACATTTAAGTCTCTGTTAATCTTGTGCAAAAACACACAAAATAACGCTTAATTTCTACATTTATTTTCCTTGTTGTCTGATGCGAAGCATGCTGGAAACTAGAAAACACAATAATGTTAAGTTTACCTTACTACAATAACATTTTGAGTTTGCAAAACTTTTCAATTAAGTCCAATTAATTTTCATTATTATTTGAGTGAAATTAACTCATTTGTTTTAATTAATTTCACTGTTCGGTTTTACAGTGCAGAAACGTAGCAAGTAGATTGGTAAAATAATCCATGTGACATCAGGGGTTCAACCGTAATTTTACGAAGCTACGAGAATACTTGTACGGAAAGAAAACAAAAATAACTTTATTCAACAGTTCGTCTCCCCCACGTCTCCTCCGCGTCACCGTAGCGCCGTTTTGGAGAGTATCCGCTGGATGCAAACTGCGTATGCTGTTCTGTGTCAGCTGCGCCATGCAGACACGTTTTCTACGTCGCTTACGCTTTGATTTGAACGAAAACAGCATCTCCATGTGGTGCGGCTGACACAGAACAGCATACTCAGTTTACGTCCAGCGGATACTCCCTTTTAAAACTCTCCATGGGGGAGACAAACTGTTGAATAAAGTCATTATTTTTGTTTTATTTCCGTATAAGAATTATTCTCGTAGCTTCATAAAATTACGGTTGACCGGCTTTACTGAAGAGATGCACATGACAATCGCATGCAATTTATCGTGCAGCCCTAGTTGGAAAGGGTTCAAATACACAAAATACTAGGGGGAAATACTATGGAGGTAATACCATATTCTTCAAAATATCTTCTTTTTGTGTTAAGCAGAAGAAAGAAATTCAAACAGGTTTAGAAAGACAGAGGGTGAGTAAATGATAGATTTTTTTTTCATTTTTCAACTATGTGAACATTTGATTTCTCAATTCATGACGTATTAAAAAAACAGAGAAAAGTTACAGCACTTAAAACATATACTTCCCCTTAATACATTCACACACATTTTCATTTAAAAACCAACCTTAATGTTGAAAAAGTTCCTGTTTCTGTTATTTGTGAACTATATTAAGTGTGATATTGACAAACACTAGCCTAAATCACACAACATCTCATATTTCATAATTACTATACTATAATGGTATTTTGGGCATGTACCGTTGTACAAAAAATAATAAAAATAATTGTACCATGTCACTTTTAAAGCACCTTATGTAAATATCATGGTACACATTGTACGGTAATCACCATGCTACGTATCAAAGTAGCATGGTAATACCGTCTAATCCAGCCTCTGCACTTTGACAATCACACATGCCAGACGTTACCAGCTCAAAGATGTTGCTGATGTTCTTCTGCTTATGGGCAGTTTTGTCACTCTTCATCTGCCCCTCGTCATCTCTGTCATCTTCATCAGCGAGTTTAAAAGCGTTTAAATCGGCCTGAGCTCGCTGCTCGCCCTTCAGCCTACGCAAAGCGCGACTTGACATGTTGGACGGCAGATCAACTGATCAGTGATCAATAATCACGCACCGAAGCCAAATGTCTCATCAACTTCTATTTGATGTTCAACAGGAAACGCTACAAACACATGGGAAACACGTCACTTTTAACGGAAGTGGATGTGGGTGACCCCGGACGTTTTTTTTTTTGTTGTTGTTGCTGTTGTTGTTTTCCGCCTCTTTGGTCTTTTTTATTTATTTATTTATTTTTATTTTTTTATTAATGCTCAAACATCAAGAATAGAACACATAAAATAATACAACCATCAACGTAAAATGATAAACAATAATGACCCGGACGTTTTTTTAAAACCTTGATTAGTTTTTTTTTTCTCTTCTTCTTCTTCTTCTTGTTTCTTTTAATTGACTAAGGAGGTTGTTCAAAAAATATTGTACATTATAATCTGTATGGAAATATGAGAGAACGGACTAAATTAAATTCGTAGCAGGATTAAACATTTTTTCTTAATAATTTCACAATTTTCACAATTCAGCAACAGTACATACATATTAAGGGCATAGAGACCCCAGTGAGTCGATGTATAGAAAAATAATGTAGGAATTAGATTTTCTTTAAAATATACTTTAGAGCTCCACTCAAGAGCGGAAATAGGTCACCTCCACTAGCGACGCGTCCGCCATGTTGGTCCGGGCAAGACTGCCTGTGGAAATACGTCACCTCCTTTAGCGATGCGTCCATGTTGGTCCGGGCAAGACTGCCTTAAAACTAAATTGGAGATAAACGGAGTTGCTTTTTTTTTTTCTGGATAAAAACAGATGACCTTTACATTTATCAGTCGATTTCAGTGGTTTGTGATCTACATGGAATTAAAAATAACTGTCTCCAGTTATTTAGTTATGCTTGGAAAATGATTAATTTTCGTTAAAAATTGTGACAGCTCACACGCTTGTTGATTTGGCTAATTGTTTTTTTTTTTCTGGTAACAATTCGAATATTAATTTAGTATAACTGTGATACAAGTAAAATAATCTAATGTACATTAAATGAAATTATTTTTTTTCTTTGTGGAAATTGCTTTCTGTGTCTTCAACCCCAACATTTTAGCTTGTCTTGTGCTTCAGGTAAGAACACATCATTCCCTTTGAAATATGGAATACAAATACATCTTTAAGTAGCCTACTAATAATTGACCATCATTGATAAAATGGAATAAAATCAGTAAATACAAATCAAAAATTGACACACTGGTAGTCTGCTTTCTATATTTTCATAGCACTCTATGCATACAGATAAACTCCACAACAAACAATAAGAAATATAACTGATAATCCTTTATGGATCCAGTAAAAGTTCAGTGGTAAAACATTATGCACTGATAATAAATATAGTAATAGAGTAACATATAGTAAATGTGATATTTAAAAAGTATAGTACAAATTGTAGTAAAGTGATAATAAAATAGTGAGTACAACAAGACGATAACATATAAGTGATATAATAATAGATTTATAATAGCTTTAGAATAGATTTCAGGTCTTGCTTTCCCTGAGAATAGAGTGTTTTAGTTGTAATTCTCTACTGGTTCCCTCAAGATTTTCCTATGGGTTTTTATAATGGGTTTTTACAAATAATGAATAAAATATGGTCTGTGATAAACATAACTTGACAATACTTTTGCTCTACAATGCAAATTACACACACCCATGGCGATCTGGTTTCACAACAATATTAAATTAGTTAGTCAGTTATACAACAAAGAAGGAATACTCTTTTCTTATGATGAATTCCTTTTTTATTGTAAAATACCAATTACTCAGTTGTTATTGGTTCAATCTCTTCATGTACTCACATGTTATGTAGAGGTATTAATAAAGACCATTCTCCTGATTTGGCTTCTCTTGATGTTACTAAATCTTATATTGGTCAAATTTGTTTTTCATTAAATCCGAAAAACCATTTCATAAAACATTTCCAAAGAGAAATTGAAATTGAAATACCTTATGTTTTGTCTCATTGGACCTCTTTGTTAAATGGAAAATTGATTTGCTGGAGAAAAGTGTGGTTGTTACTTTACAAATCTTTGGCTTTACTGACTATTCTGACAAGGAACAGTATTTTTACTTAATTAGTTTACTTATACTGCCGACCAAATTTCACGTCATAAGTGTAAATTTACACTTAAATTAACCCAATTTTATGGTTTTGTTGACTGAAATATATATATATAAAATTATATACATATTGACAGTATAAGAGATTCTTATAATAAGAAAGCTGTAAGAACTTTGTAAGCTTGTGAACTTTATAATATATTTATTTATTTGATTTTGATATGTGTATGGATATAGGGCCTATGTATATCTTGACTCTTTGTTTAAAACTTTTATACTTACCTCCCCCGGCAACTCCTATTTGTTGTAATTTATTTTTCAATCCTTTTCCTTTTTATTTTCCTTTTCTTTTTTGATGTTATTTCTTGATAAAATATTGTATGTTATTGTTCTTTGAATAAAAAAAGAAAATAGCCCAAAACCAGCCCAATGGCATTTCGAAGGGGGTCCCCCGGTAAAGAAATTGCAATGCAGGGGCTAAATATAAAATAAAATAAATCACAATAATAAATTGTTTTACTGTATAAAAACTTGTTTATGAAGTTTATATCTGATATATATCAAGCAGATCTGCATTTATGGTTAATTCAATTCAGTCTTATTTATACAGCACTAAATCATAACAAATGTTATGTCATAGCACTGTTAATACCTAACTCAAAACACAACATTTCAACTTATATATATATATATATACACAGTGAGGAAAATAAGTATTTGAACACCCTGCTATTTTGCAAGTTCTCCCACTTAGAAATCATGGAGGGGTCTGAAATTGTCATCGAGGTGCATGTCCACTGTGAGAGACATAATCTAAAAAAAATCCAGAAATCACAATGTATGATTTTTAACTATTTATTTGTATGATACAGCTGCAAATAAGTATTTGAACACCTGAGAAAATCAATGTTAATATTTGGTACAGTAGCCTTTGTTTGCAATTACAGCGGTCAAACGTTTCCTGTAGTTTTTCACCAGGTTTGCACACACTGCAGGAGGGATTTTGGCCCACTCCTCCACACAGATCTTCTCTAGATCAGTCAGGTTTCTGGCCTGTCGGAGTTTGAGCTCCCTCCAAAGATTCTCTATTGGGTTTAGGTCTGGAGACTGGCTAGGCTACGCCAGAACCTTGATATGCTTCTTAGAGAGCCACTCCTTGGTTATCCTGGCTGTGTGCTTCGGGTCATTGTCATGTTAGAAGACCCAGCCTCGACCCATCTTCAATGCTCTAACTGAGGGAAGGAGGTTGTTCCCCAAAATCTCGCAATACATGGCCCCGGTCATCCTCTCCTTAATACAGTGCAGTCGCCCTGTCCCATGTGCAGAAAAACACCCCCAAAGCATGACACTACCACCCCCCCATGCTTCACAGTAGGGATGGTGTTCTTGGGATGGTACTCATCATTCTTCTTCCTCCAAACACGTTTAGAGGAATTATGACCAAAAAGTTCTATTTTGGTCTCATCTGACCACATGACTTTCTCCCATGACTCCTCTGGATCATCCAAATGGTCATTGGCAAACTTAAGTCGGGCTGGACATGTGCTGGTTTAAGCAGGGGAACCTTCCGTGCCATGCATGATTTCAAACCATGACGTCTTAGTGTATTACCAACAGTAACCTTGGAAACGGTGGTCCCAGCTCTTTTCAGGTCATTGACCAGCTCCTCCCGTGTAGTTCTGGGCTGATTTCTCACCTTTCTTAGGATCATTGAGACCCCACGAGGTGAGCTCTTGCATGGAGCCCCAGTCCGAGGGAGATTGACAGTCATGTTTAGCTTCTTCCATTTTCTAATGATTGCTCCAACAGTGGACCTTTTTTCACCAAGCTGCTTGGCAATTTCCCCGTAGCCCTTTCCAGCCTTGTGGAGGTGTGCAATTTTGTCTCTAGTGTCTTTGGACAGCTCTTTGGTCTTGGCCCTGTTAGTAGTTGGATTCTTACTGATTGTATGGGGTGGACAGGTGTCTTTATGCAGCTAACGACCTCAAACAGGTGCATCTAATTTAGGATAATAAATGGAGTGGAGGTGGACATTTTAAAGGCAGACTAACAGGTCTTTGAGGGTCAGAATTCTAGCTGATAGACAGGTGTTCAAATACTTATTTGCAGCTGTATCATACAAATAAATAGTTAAAAAATCATACATTGTGATTTCTGGATTTTTTTTTTTAGATCATGTCTCTGACAGTGGACATGCACCTACGATGACAATTTCAGACCCCTCTATGATTTAAGCGGGAGAACTTGCAAAATAGCAGGGTGTTCAAATACTTATTTTCGTGTGTGTGTGTGTGTGTGTGTATATTTATATTAAATGTACATGTACCAAACATATACTACCAAAAGAAAAATATAACATCTAACACCTTTAAAAACATTTAACAGTCTTCTGTGTGGGTATCACACTAATGTGTTATTAACGTGTTAAATGGTGAATGCTCTGCTAGATATATGCCAACAGCCTCATCTTGTTGATCCTCTGGAGGGATCTGGAAAGAGGAGCAGGTAGTGGAAGACAAGACAGTGCTGCGTTCTCGTGGAGCCTGTGGTGACCTGCAGTATTACTCTCTCAGAGACTCCATTAGGGCCGATGCATATGCTGGGAGAAGCAAGCAAAAGTTTAGATAACATTCACTGCTGACCATGCTTTTCCACTTGGCCTCCATCACATCTGCATCTCCATTAGGAGTGGAAGCTGCAGTCCAGTAGAGGTGGTTAATAACAGCTGGCCTCCACTGCTTCAGATCTTCACACTCCCTCATTACTTGCACTGTCTCCCAAAGCCTTATAAACACACCACATGACAAAAAAAAAAAAAAAATTAGTTGTGCAAACAATGTCACTTAGGCTGTAACTAGACTTGATGGTTATAATATTAGCCTACCAGTTATGCCTTCTCATACGGTAACATTTTATACAGGTTTTTAAAATATTTTGCTCATGCTTACAAGCTAGCTGCAGTGCTTTACAACAACTTATACAAATCTCGTTGACTCTCATTATTTAAATAATTATGTTCACTGATTTGGTAGTGTAATGGGTGTATTCCTTTAAGAAAGGAGTGTGTTCACCATTTTGAGCGAGAATAAAGTGATTCTGTTGCTCTGTCAAGACAAGTGTGTTCATTAGAAATCATTACATTGTGTCAGAAGTGCTTGACGAGCACACAGCTTTGGAAGGATGGCAAAATTCAACCCCCCGGAGTGTTTTCCATTTGATCATCCAAATGAATGGGCTAACTGGAAACAACGTTTTCAGCACTTTCGGAGTGCTACCAAATTGGATAAAGAAGATGGGGAAGTCCAGGTCAGTTCATTGATCTATGCCATGGGAAATGAAGCCAAACACATATTTAAATCATTCACTTTTAATGAGGAGGGTGACAAGAAGAAATCTGACGTTGTGTTAAGAAAATACGATGAGTACTTCTTCCCTAAACGAAACATGATAAACGAGCGAGCCTGCTTCCATCAAAGAGTACAGCACCCTGGTGAGAAGTCTGAAACCTTTATTAGAACTCTCTATGATTTATCGAATAGCTCAAGGAACAGCAGCAGACAGAGGAAAACAGAAACGGAAACCTAAAAAGTAAAAACGACAAAGAGCAAGGAGAACCAAAATGTGGAAGATGTGGTAAAATCAAAACACAGACAACAGGAAAAATGCCCAGCAATAAAATCTACATGCAATAAATGTAAAAAAGTGGGTCACTGGGAAAGAATGTGTCACAGCAAATCAGTCACGAAATGATGAGCAGTGGTCTGTGCAAATTTCCATTGGAAAGACACCAGTTAAATTAAAAAATTGACACGGGTGCAGATGCAAACATCATGTGTGAAGAAACGTTCAGCACGCTTAATCCCAGGAGAATGCTGGAGCAGACAAATGTTACACTGTGCAGTCCTGGAGGTTAACTAGAGTGCGTTGGGAAATTTCAAGTCAGTACCACATATAAAAGGAAGTGTGTACACATTCCCTGTGTATGTCATCCATGGACAAAATGTGAACAATTTGCTAAGTCGATCCACTGAAATCCTCAATGGAACTGGTGAAATGTATTGAGGAAGTTTAGTGAGCATTTAGAGAGCATGGAACCCTTAAAACAGAACCTGTAAAAATCCAGCTTAAGGAAAATGCTCAGCCATATGCGGTACACACGGCACGCAGTGTTCCACTGCCTCTCATACAAAAAGTTAAAGAGGAGTTGCGGCGCATGGAAGGAAACGGGGTCATAGAGCCAGTGACAGACCCTACAGACTGGTGCGCACCCATAGTGCCAGTACCAAAACCAAATGGAAAGGTACGAATCTGTGTGGATTAGAAATAATTGAATGAAGCTGTAAAAAGGGAAAGATATGTTCTGCCAACCGCAGAGGAGATCATTGCAAAGCTAAGTGGTGCAACAGTCTTCTCATCTTTGGATGCTGCCTCGGGTTTTTGGCAGATACCATTACACCCAGAAAGCAGCAAATTAACCACATTCATAACACCATTCGGAAGGTACTCCTTTAAACGTCTTCCTTTAGGCATTTCAAGTGCCCCAGAAATATTTCAGCGAAAGATGGCGGAAACTCTTCTGGGGCTTGAAGGAGTATCCGTGTATATGGATGATATACTGGTGTATGGCGACACCATGGAACAGCATGACCAACGGCTTACCAAGGTATTGGAGAGAATCGAGTCTGCTGGTTTAAAGTTAAACCGTGAAAAGTATCTGCGGAGACAACAACTTCACTTTCTTGGTCACTTGATCAACAAATCAGGTGTTAGACCCGATCCTGAGAAGGTCAGAGCGGTCCGTGAGCTCTCACCCCCACACAATGTTCAGGAGCTAAAACGTGTACTTGGAATGTTTAACTACCTGGGCAAGTACATTCCAAATCTGTCGACAGAAGGCAAACCACTGTATGACCTTTTGAGGTCAACAGCGGTATGGACTTTGGCCTATCCTCAGGAAGCCGCATTTCAGCGCATTAAAAGACATCCTTTCCACTTCTCCAGTTTTGACATTCTTCAATGTGTCTCTACCCACCGCTGACACTAGCAGTTATGGCATAGGTGGTGTGTTACTGCAGCTGCATGATGGAAACTGGAAACCGGTGGCGTATTGCTCACGCAGTTTGTCTGGGGCTGAGACCAGATACGGCCAGATTGAGAAAGAATGTCTGGCGAGCGTCTGGGCTTCTGAAAAATTCGAGAAGTACCTGATTGGCCTTGAAAACTTCAAATTGGTGACAGATGACAAACCATTAGTGCCTCTTATGAATAAGAAGGACTTGGACAATGTTCCGCTGCGATGTCAGAGACTACTTATGAGGCTTATGAGATTCAAACTGACTGCCAAATATGCTCCAGGAAAAACTTTGTTGGTGGCTGATACGCTATCACGGAGTCCGCTAGCATGCAAGGAAAATGACCTCAACACACATTCCGATGTGGAGTGTTACATTGCTGCTGTAACTGAAGGCCTGCCCGCAAGCCCTCCAAAAATTGCAAATTGTACTGAAGTATATCCAGTCAGGATGGCCAAATTATGTAGACAACATTCCAGTGGCAGTTCGACAGTTTTTCCCTTTCAAGAATGGCCTGTCTGAGCGGAACAGAATACTGACAAGAGGATGTTGAAGAGACATGCCAGCAACCACCACCTCAGAAGTAGTGTTAAAACTGAAAGCACTATTTGCCAGGTTTGGCTGCCCCGACGAAATAGCACTCACGAACTGCCGACCATCGTCTGAAACGGAGTTCCAAGAATTTGAAATACTAATGGGCTATGAAATTAAAACGACACTTCCAATGCTTGAGACAAATCTTCAGCCTCGGTGGCCAAATCTGAAAGATGTAAGGAGAAAAGATTCCATGGAAAAGCAAAAGCAAGCTTTCTACTTTAATCGTCACCATGGAGTTAGAACCTTACCATTGCTGAGATCTGGTGATGCTGTGCTCACTATGTTAGACCATCAAAAGACCTGGGGAACAGCTGCTGTGGTCACAGGCGAGGGTACAACTCCTCGATCTTTCACTATTGAGACACATCAAGGGGCAATTCTGCAGCATAACCGTCGTCACTTGCAGATCATCCCTGCCTCAGCTGGAGGAACTCAAACTCTGGTCCAAAAGAAACAATCCTATGAACAGCAGCCTGAGTCTACATTGAACACTGGGACGACTTTGCCTCAGCCCCCAAAGACACAAACAGGACTGTTGATGACTAGATCTGGCAGAATAAGCAAACCAGTGGACAGATTAGATTTGTAAAGAGAAAAAAAAAAAAACAAGGAGGAAGGAGGAGGAAAATATGCTAGTCATATATGTTTAGTAGAGATTAGAAACAATGTTCTTCCATGTGGTTGGAGTAAGCAGTGAGAAAATTAGGAAATAAATTGTTTTGTTTAATGATGTTAAAAATTTCTTATTACTAACGAGAAATGTTAAGGCATATTTAATGCTGTTCAGAGAGAGAGAAAAAAAATGAAAAAGTGAGATGTAATGGGTAAATTCCTTTAAGAAAAATGTGATTACATAGTGGTCACAGGGTTAATGGCACATGTTGGATTCTGTGAGTGTGTTCACCATTTTGAGCGAGAATAAAGTGATTCTGTTGCTCTGTCAAGACAAGTGTGTTCATTAGAAATCATTACAGGTAGTTAGCAAACTACCTGGTGGTGGTTGAGAAGAGAACCCCCACATGATTGTAAAGCGCTTTGGGTGTATTGCAATACACATTAAAGCGCTATATAAATTCCTCATTCATTCATTCATTCAAACGTTAAAAAAACAAGACTTACGGTGCACAGTTGACGTTTTCGTGAAGCAGCATCTCTGACGGATCCGTGAGCATCATGCAGCCAAACACAGGCTGACCGGTGTTGTGCCGAATTCTGACCCCCGCCAGATTATCACACCCCCCCTAGTACTGGTAGGTTTAGGGTTAGGTGTGGGGGAGGGGTTAGGATTAGGGGCAGGGTTAGGATTAGGCAATCACTTAGCGATTTCAATGAGGGGGGTAATAATTTGGCAGGGAGTAGAAAATAGGCACAACACCAGATGAAGGTGCTGTGTGCACTGAAGAAACTGCTCCGAGTCTCACTAGGTTCTTGCTTCGGCATCCCATGTGGAACTCATATCGCCGGGAAGATAATCCTCCGGTGTAAGGTGATCGCTAAACTACACACCACCGTGTTTTCTCGAAGCAGATGCATTAACTGTTAGTGAAGTCCCATCTCTTCACCCGCGCAAACGCACCAAGGACCGGAAGATACCGTTCTATTTCTTGTTAGGAAACCTGTGGAATCGATGTCCTGACAGGCTGGAGTTAGTGCAACCTCCACAAACACAATAATTTACCATAACGATGATAAATTGAAATTAAAATAACTACCGAAAACACACTGACTCACGACCGCTCAAAGCAGAGCCCGGCATAAGACTCCCTTATGTGACGTAATATGACTAGATGTTGAAAAAAAGAAAAAAAAAAATAATAATTGCTTTTTGAGAACTGTCAAGGAAACCATCACTTTTTCTTCTAAATTTGTGCCCTCCATCTTGTAAAACATTTTCAAATCACTCTCTGCTTCTTGAGTCCGTATGCGGCAGAGAAACAAGTGTGGAGTCTCTTTTAGAATTTTGTGTTTGAATTTTAGCAGCAGAAGAAGCCTGGCCATGGCCAGAGGTGGAAAGTAACTAATTACAAATACTTTCGTTAGTACTTGAGTACATTTTTACATTTTTGTAACTAAATTGTGGTACTTTTACTTTTACTTGAGTAAAATCAAATTAAAGTATTCAACTTCACTACATTTATTTTTCACCAAAAGTACAAAAAAAAAAAAAAAAAACGGTTCAGTGTTTTCCTTCTAATGATTTTCTATGGGAAGCCATTTAATGTGACACTTTGCACAGAACAATTGCCACTACACAAGTGAGACTTCAACACTGCACTACACTGCACTCTAGTGGTTATTCCCAGCCCCCACACGGCACACTAGAAATCGTGATCGAGTAATCAGCTTAACAGATGAAAAGAACCCAGAGCCTCCCAGTTCCGGACACGGAGTAATCATGTTCATGTAAACCTTAAAACTCGCAACTACAACATACACACTCCCACATACACACGACACAAAGAGAATATAAAATGTAAAACACTTCCCCGTTTCCAGAAAACAAGACCCCCTCCTGGGGTCTATAGGGAAAAGAATCAGCCGTCCCGGGTAGATCCGTTCCACAAAGGCACGAGCTCTTCACTTCATTCCCGCTCCCACAGTCCAACTGGTCACCACGTCACTGGTCTTGAGTAGCCCCTTGTGCCCACACAGTTCTCCTTGGTAATCACCATGTCAATAATAATAATAATAATAATAATGAGTCCTCTTTGCACAATGCCGTCTCTTGGAAATGCTCCTGAAACATATGGCCAGCGCTCCTAAACCCTCCCCACCATTGTCTAATTAAGTCAAGTTGATCTAACTAACTAACTAACTAACTATCTTCGTTGCCGGACAAACCCTAATGGTCTCGAGCAACACAAAGCGTCCTCCTTTTTCCCCTAAGTGCGCAAAGCCAGTCACGTCGCTCGAGCTCGAGTCTCCTCTCACCTATTCTCCTTAAATGTCCTCCAGGTGCGTTCAATTAACCATACATTCCGTCAATGGGACAAGAACGTGCTGCCAAAAAAGTTCATTTGCGGGGATAAAGCCACACACAAGAAAATAAATCCCCAGTGTTCGTCACAATATTCTGGCTTCATCCTCTTGCCTGTACAAAATATCAATGTGTACACTGAATCTCGCCTTTTAATATCTGCGTTTTACTACATTATTACTTGATGCAAACTGCGTAAAAATAGCTGGCGTTCAGTGGAGCAAAGCTTCGTTTTTCCCGCCAGGTGGGCGTTCCTATAAGGGTGTGACGTCACGTGAAAACTATCAATAGGTGCGTTCGACTTCATGCAGCACTGCGCAGACCTATCGGCGGCTGACTTGAAGCAGTGCATGCCGCTTAGAAATTTAATTTTTTTAATTTTTTAATTAATTTATTTTTTATTAATGCCAAGGTACCAAAGATAAAAGTAAATATCAACATTATGTACAAAGAGGTGACATTAAATGCAAAGCACCATTTCAAGATGTATGTAACAATAAGTAAATTATTAAAAAAAAGGTTTAACAAAATAAGTTAAAAAGATGAAATAAATTAACTGTTTTAAGAGCTTTAAGATACTTGGAAGATGAAATAGTTTGGATATACTGTTGAATCTCTTTTTTAAAAACAATAAATAAAGGATTTTGATGAGTGAATTTACTGTGGTGAATATGAAATTTTGCAATAAGTAATAGTAAGTTAATAATAAAATATTCATTAATTTTATCTTTTTATATGTTAAAGAAGCCAAACAGATTTGAACCTTTTCAAAAACACTTTATCTGGGTAAAATCTATGTAACAATTTGAATGAGATGTCTCTAACCTTGTTAGTTATTATGTATTTCGAAGACAGAGTCCATACTTTTTTCCAATCAATATGATCAACAACATTCTTCCAATAAATCACCACATATGGAGTTGTTACAAGCTCCTTTTGAAAAAGCGATCTAATCTTTTAGTTATGTTAAAAGATAACACACAGTTAGTGTTAGTTAGTTAAGGATGTGACAAAAAGCATAATTTTCCTACTGGGGTTTCAAACGGGTCTAAAGAAGTAGGTAAAGTGCTGGGTGATCTAACAGAGTCCCTTAAAAGCATGACAACACCTTTAGGAATAGCGTCCATGACAATGGAGAATTCTTTGGTAGTTACTGGAAAATCGAATTTACATAAAAATTCTTCGTAACTTAAAATAAGACCTTCTGAGTTAAATAACTGGGAAACTATCAAAATGTTTTTCTCAAACCAATTACTGAAAAACAAAGATTTTCTCTTATATACAATGTCTTGATTGTTCCAAATGAAGTACCGGTGAGGGGAGAAACTGTGTTTAAAGATTAATGACCATGCAAGTAATGAATGTTTATGAAATTTAGATAAAGTGTAAGGGATTCTAGCAATATTATAATTAAGGATCAATAGGAAAGGGAGATCACCTAATTTGGAAAATAAATAATTGGGGATAAAATTCCAGATTGAGTTTGGATTACACAAAAACTGCCTAATCCAATTAATTTTGAAAGTGTTGTTCAAAGAAGAGAAATCAAGGAAATTCAACCCACCATACTCATACGTGTTATTACAGACTTCTTAACATAATGGATTTTGTTTTTCCAAACAAAATTAAACAGGATTTTATCAACTGATTTACAAAGTTTGTTGTCCACATATAGAGAGAGTGCAGCATATGTAAATCTGGAGATGCCCTCCGCCTTAGCCAGTAGTACTCTGCCTCTCAAGCTCAAGTCTCTCTGCAACCATGTGTTAAATCTTCTTTGGGCTTTTATTATAACCGGGTCAAAGTTAAAGGTACATCTTTTATCTTGATTTTTAGTTATCACAATGCCTAAGTATGTAATTTCAGATTTAAATGGAATATAAAAAATAGTGGGTGCTGTACAATCTTTAATAGACATTAATTCACATTTACCTATGTTTAGATTAAGACCCGAAGCTTTAGAGAAAAGTTTTATATAATTAATTGCTATAGGGATTTGGGAAGCATCTCTTAAAAATAAGGTGGTGTCATCTGCTAATTGACTAATAAATATTTCTCGATCCGCTATATGGATACCCCGAATACCGCTTTCACATACAAATGTCGATAGTAGCTGCACACAAAAAAGAAATAAATAGGGAGAAATGGGACACCCTTGTCTCACTCCTCTGGATAAACTGAACCTTGGTGAAGGAGGTCCAAGATGGCGCCTTGTTAGGACGAAGTTTTCAGAGCTCCTGACCAAACTTTACGCATTTAGAAAGGCTAGCTGTATTAACGTATTATTTCGCTACATTTGCTTAATCAGATATCAGTACAATTCATTTAAGAGCGTAAACATGCCATTTGACAAATGCAAAGAGCGATCAGACACTGTCGACACTAGTATGGATGTTCACAATTATGCATCTCCTGCTGTAAACGAGTTTGAGCTTTCTCCTTCACTCCCTGTCACTCCTAGCAAGCCACCTGCTCTCAAAAAAGGTAAATCTTCAAGTCCAAATGAGCAGGCCGACTCTGCCATCATTTCCACAATCTCCTCGTTGATCAATACTTGGTCTGATGCACTTGAAGGAATGATTAGCACCAATGCTCTGAAGATAGAATGGCTGAAGAAAACTATAGATTTTGTGTGTGCTGAAGTACAAGATCTAATGAAGAATGTGAAAGATGTAGATTCCAGGCTTAAAGACCAACAACGTCTTACGGGCACCTGGGTAACGCACATTTCTGATCGTCTAGGGAGGAGAGGTGACAACACAAAAACTCGCACCATTATCATGTCTCAGTCTCAAAAGAATCCACAAATACAAAACCGCATATTCACTGACATTCTTAAGGCAGAACACTACTGCAAAGGACTTGCTATTTGTTGTGTATACTGTGAGCAAAGAAGCAATGCACATATTGCCTTTGTCTGGATTGCTCTGTGTGGATCTCGCTTACATTTGTGTGGATTCATGTGTTTGTGTGTGTGTGGATCGCTGTGTTTATGGATCTCTCACGCGCATGTGTGGATTCGTGTGTGTGTGGATCGCCGTGTGTATGGATCTCTCGCGCGTGCATTTGTGTATTCGTGTGCGCGCGTGTGAATCTTTCGCGTGCATTTGTAGGAGGTTTTGATACTGTTTTCACTCCATAGAAGGCCGTTGGGGCCAAAACGTGTGGTACTAACGCGTTAACACGTATTTACGCGTTAACACGCGATTACATGTTAACGCATACCTAAATGGTAGATGCGCCAGATGAGGTAGGCTCAACTTAATCATTAGGTAAGTGCTCATTCACAATCTTATGAATAATTAAAATAAAACGAAGATGCGCATCAGCACATTAATATTCATAAAAAGGATTACAAGCTGTTACGACAGGCAGTGTCAACGTGACATCACCCTTTCGTTTTATTTGAATTATTCATGTTGTTGTGACCCAAGTACTACACTGAGCATACCGTGAGTTTACTTAAAGCAACCATCACGTGCCATGGGCACATGGAAGAGCCAGGGGAAACATAGTCTCATGTTCTGTATTTTAATATTAAAATATATTTAATTTCCTTGTTGATACTACCTTCAATGTATGATTTTACATTTTCACAAATTGTATTATTATATGTCAAATTATATTTCACCTGTCTGATTTCAGTTATTACTAATACAAGCCACTCTTGATTAATTTCTTTGCGTGTGTCCTTTGATTATTCACCATGTCTATGCACCATAATGGAGGGCACATTCCTTGTCACATGTGGATCAAGGTAGGGGTTGGATGACTTGTTCAATTATTAAGTGAAGATACTTAATAGCTGTTAAATATCTCAATTAGTTGGTTTTCCTGGGGCATTGGGGTTTAGTAATTATTGATTTATTGCATGAAATTAGTGTATCCAATGTTATCAAGTAATTTTAAGGTATTAGATATATCTTTTTAATGTATTTCGAATTCTACCCAGTGGTGTGTCAGGCACTATAACCATCTGAGAAGGGGTGACAAAATATAGGACATGATAGCAACAAAATACCTTATTTATATCTAAAACAGTGGCTCATTAACACAAGCTAATCTATGGTATACATCTCTCATTTGTTTTCATTACAAGTTTGAACACTATGAGGTCTTGAAGTCAACAGCACTGCCTGCTCCATCTTCAGCAAAGAACTGCTCTCAATTGCTAAGGTGTGTGTGTATTATATACAAGAAAAGAAGTGGTTCCAGCCATACACAAGTTTAGCTCCTAGATTGAAGTAGACTCAATACACGTGCTTTGATGTTTTAAGTGAAGAAGACAACAGACTCCCTATGTACATTTACATACTTGCATATCATTGCTCTTTTGTTGATTTTCAGGGATTGAACAGTTATAATTGAAAACTTGAATACTAGTTGTGCTGTAACTATTATATGTAGTTGTAGCCTACTTATGTCTGAAAAGACATTAAATTAAAATTCATTAAAAACCACCAGTAGATGGTGCTAAAGGTCAATGCCAGCACAAAATGACGCGTTAACACGTAAATCCCACACGTTTTGGCCCTAACGGCCTTCCATAGTCGCGCGCATTTGCTCTCTACCGACTGCGCTGCGCTGATCAAAAGCATGATGGGAAACGACTGACTGACGACACAGCTTAATGCTCATTGGTTCAGACAACCGTGATGCTGCATTCTCTTCTAAAATGTTTTATTTTTTATCTGATTTCATGCTATTATGTATTTAAATTGTGCATGAATATTCCCAAACACTATGACAGTGCGATCTCTGTGAGATATGTGATTGTCATATTTTACCCATTTTACAAGTCTTTGCACTTGACTACTTAAATGAAGTGACTTCCGGCAAGATGGCGTACTGAGTAGTCACATTTATTACGTGCTCTCATATTTAATCCCGAGTTTGTTCAGTTTGACAAGTAATATTCCGTTCTCACCTGCTAATTTCGTTAGTTAAACATACCCCAAGCTGTTGAAATCATGATTGATGTGGAGGAACATTGTTACGCTATGGACATAACCGTAGGTTCAAGCAAAAGGGAGCGAGGTACTGACTCTGACCCATCCACACTATGTAAACCCCAGAAAGGTAAAAAACCCAAAAAGCCTACAGAAAGTGAGGAAAATGAAGTATCCAATTCGGCTATATTGGATGCAATCAAAGCACTCGGATCCAATGTAGATGTACATGAGGAAATAAGCATGCAAATGAAGCAACACAGCGCGATGATTGCTAGCGTCGCCAAATCCGTCCAAATTAACGCAAAGTTCGTGGTAGAGGAACGGTACAAAAGAAGGTGGTGTCTTCGTATAAAAGGTCTCAAGGAGAACTCCAGTGAGGGTATAAGAGAGGATGTGATTCAACTTCTTGGCAAGATAACGCCGGAGTTTGCTGCTAGCATGTCGGAGGCTGTGGATGTCGTGCATCGGGTGGGAAGGAAGGAGGCCAGTCGTCCCAGAGAGGTGATCATTCTCTTCGCCCGCAGGATGGTCCGCGACGAAATATGGAAAAGAACCAAGACGTCTTCGGTGTGCAAGGAAGCTGGCATACGCTTTGCGGAGGATTTGACGAAGGAAGATAGACTTTTAAGACGTGAGTTATGGCCAAGAATCAAACAAGCCAGTAAGGAAGGCAAAGCAGCTGGCTTCAGAGGCCCATTTGGGTACATTGATGGTAAACGTATTTCTTGAGTGGGTATGGACTATTTTTTGTTGATATGAGGTGAGATGGACTGAAAAGGAAAAGGGACTTTGTTTTCTATCTCACAAACTTTACATTTTAGTCTGTGTTGCAACAGACTGCACTCTTATTTCTGTAAATTTCAATTTATAGTTCCTTTTTTGTTCTTTTGTTCATGTTCACGTTAAAATCTAACATCTCGTTTTCATCCTTGAATTGTAGGGGTTTAAAGGATTCCCGTTAAAAGAAAGGCAATTTTTTTATTTTGCAAAAGTCAAAAATCACACTGTTTTTACAAGAAACTCATTCAGAATCGGCAGATGCTGCCTTTTGGAAAAAACAGTGGGGGGATGACATGTTATTCAGTCATGGGTCAAGTCGATCTGCAGGAGTCGCTGTTTGCATGAATAAATGCCCTGGTAAAATTATTACTCGCAAGGCCAAAATAGATGGTCATTGGCTCGCAGTAGTCTTACAATTAGACGAAATATTTTTCATCTTGGTTAATATATATGGATATAACGTCCACCCCCAGAATAAGGATCTTCTGGAAACAGTAACAGATATCCTACAGAATATGTTTTAATTGGTGGAGATTTTAACATGACACCAGACGAATTTATGGATAGACATCCTTCTAAATTTAGTAGTTCTCATATGAACTATATTATTAAAGATTTCTGTTTATCAAATTCTTTAACTGATATATGGAGAAAATTAAACCCCACTTCCAGACACTTTTCATGGTTCAAACCAAATGCCACTTCAAAATCGAGAATTGATTATTGGCCAGGATCTGATACTCTTTCAAGTTATGCAACTAAATGTAGTATTTCAGGTGCCCCCTTAATTCATTGTGTAATCAGTTTAAACTTAGAACAAAATGAGAAATCTTCTAAAACTAAAGGATATTGGAAATTTAATGCAGATTTATTAAGTCATAATGACTTTTGTGCTTATATTAAAAAAATAATAGCTGAATTTAAAGTAAAAAGAATGCAGAGTGGTATTAAATGGGAATACTTAAAACATAAATTGAGAGAGTATTCAATTGCATTTAGCAAAAATCTGTTAAAGAAGAAACGAGAAAAAGAATTTCAGTTGATTCAAGAGATTAACAAATGTTGTTGTCAACCTAATATGTCAGAAGAGGAGAGACAAAAACTTAAGCTACATTCCATTTTACATGAATTTTATATTAAAAAGGCAAAAGGGGCGTATGTGATATCCAGGGCTAAGTGGCTGGAAGAGGGGGAAAAAAATAGTTCATATTTTGTCAATCTGGAAAAAAGACGTCAAGAAAGAAATTCGATTAATTGTTTAATTGTGAATCAAGTAGAACATTCAGATCATAACACAATAGCAAATGAGCAGTGTTCCCTCTAGGCTGCGCGCGCGCGCTGCCGCGCACTTCTTCCACCGTGACCGCGCAGAGAAATAATGTGCCGCGCACACGCAAAAATGAGTTGGGAAAGCCATTTGATTGTATTCTAGTAAAAACGAAAGAATTTCCATGCTCGGGTAAACCGCTATAGAGCTGCTGCCGCTATAGAACCGGTGAATGCGGTTTACAGGTTTCACAGAAAGAGAACGATGTGATGTGCGCCAAATGAGTCGCTGTAGAAACCCAATATTTCAATGGTTGCGGACGAAGTAGCTCAAATCGAGAGCCAACGCAATGACGTGTGAAATAAAACGTCCTCATGTATTAAAGAAGAGTGGCTTGATTAAGTGCTGGAAATAGCGGATGATGGGCACAGAACAGTAACAAAACTCTGAGACCTTTACAGTCACACACAGGTGTATTGTGCAGACTGTACTTTAGGGATGTTTAGATAGCTATAGAAGAATTCACGTTGACTTTTTTTTTTTTTTTTTTTTTTTTTTTTAGTATTTAACTTACAGATCTCAGTTTAAATGCTTCAGTTTGTTTTATATTCTCTTCTATCAGTTTAAATGCTTAAGTTGTTTTAATATTATGTTAGGCCTATATTATAAACCTAATAAATAATTGACCTTGTTTTTTTTAAATGAAGTCACTTATGCTCATCAAGGCTGTATTTATTTGATCAAAATACAGAAAAAAAAATCCCCAGTAATATTGTGAACTCTTAGGCTATTGCAATTTCTAATATTGGTTTTCTATTTTAATATATTTTAAAATATAGTGTATTCCTGTAAAGCAGAGCTGAATTTTCAGCATCATTACTCCAGTCTTCAGTGTCACATGATCTTCAGAAATCATTCTAATATTCTGATTTATTATCAGTGTTGAAACTGTTGTGCTGCTTAATATTTTTTGGAACTTTTTTTTCTTTGATTCTTTGATTAGGCTAATAAAAAGTTAAAAAGAGCAGCATTAATTAAAAATATAAATATTTTCTAACAATGTAAGTCTTTACTATCACTTTTTATCCATTTAACACATCCTTGCTGAATAAAAGTATTAATAAAAAATTTAAAAAATGAGAAAGAAAAAAATTTACTGACCCCAAACTTTTGAATAGTATAGTGTATATTGTAACACACAATTTCTATTTTGAATAAACACTGTTCTTTTTAACTTTTTATTTCTCAAAGAATCCTGAAAAATATCACAGGTCCCATAAAATATTAAGCAGCACAACCTTTTCAAACATTGATTATAAATTAGCATATTAGATTCTGAAGGATCATGTGACACTGAAAATTCAGCTTTGATTCACAGGAATAAATTATATTTTACAGTATATTAAAATAGAAAACTTTTATTTTAAATTGTAATAATATTTCACAATATTATTTTGTGAAATAATATTCCGTATTTTTATCAAACAGATACAGCCTTGATGAGCCTAAGAAACTTCTTTAAAAAAATGTACTGATCCCAAGCTTTTGAACGGCATGTATTGTACTGTAAAAATGTTTTCTCAGATAACCTAAAATGTGCATTATTTAGTCACGTCAAGGGTCAAATCAAATATAAATAGCACATTAAAGTTAAAAGTTACACACGTGCGGTATAAAGAATATTTTTGCTCAGGTGCCCGAAATGTCCGCCCAATAGACAAAAGTTTTGCTCAGCAAGAAAAAAAATTAAAGGGAACATTGCAAATGAGGTGTTTAAATTCTACTCTAAATTGTATTCATCATCATTTTCCCCTAGTAATGCTAATTCTTTTTTTCAGATGATAAAAAATAATATCCCGTCGACTGATAATGTGTTTAAAGAAGTTTGTGAATCAGACATAACCATACAAGAACTTGATGCCGCTGTTAAACAGAGCAAACATGTTAAATCACCAGGTCCTGATGGTTTAACCACAGAATTTTATAAATTTTTTTGGGAGGATCTAAAATTTCTTTTGTTGGAAACTTTACAGGATTGTATAAGGAATAATGAACTTTTACCAACTATGAAACAAGGCCTTATAATTTTGTTACCAAAACCAGGGAAAGATAAGAGATTATTAGATAACTTGCGCCCCATAACACTTCTAAATACAGATTACAAAGTATTTACTATGACTTTGGCTTCTAGATTGAAAACTGGAATATCACAAATTATCAGTGTGACACAATCAGGATTTTTAAAGGATAGATCAATTCATAATAATATTAGGTTAATTTTTGATTTGATTGAATATGATCATTTAATTGAAGAAGATGGGTTTATTTTATTTTTGGATTTCTATAAGGACTTTAACATGGTGCACTGTAAAAAGCCCTTCAAGGGTGTTGTCTGTAGGAATTTATTTTAAAAAGTATATTTCTTCCAATAAATTGATTCCCTTTTCTTTTTGAATTCATTTAAGTTTTACATAAGTAAAAAGTGTGAATGTTTTTGTAACTTATTATTACCTATCAAAAAAATGATTTTACTGACCTTCACAATAAATTGCTTCTACAAAACTCTATTTAAGTGTTTATATCCGAAGTAAAACGTCACGACCCGCACATGCTGCAGCAGAACAACGAGATCGTTGCTCATTGTCACCTGTACCGGACCAGTTTCGGATTACTGTGGAGTTTCTGAGGGCTTTATACAACGTGCAACACATGTAAGTAACTATTTACATCGCATAAAGTTAGGTTTTAGCCGAATGAGCACGCATTTATTGCACTATAAAATGTAAAAGCATCGCCCGGTTTCAGACAGTAACGTTAAGTTTGTCAGTTTTGCAGGTGCCGCATGAGGCCTTACCGAAGGTCTTGACATTAACATTATTCTTAAAACAAGTATCGCTACCGTTAACGTAGGATTGGTATATGTGAGATATATTGCCAAATTATGTTTCTACTTAGTTTGCGGACTGAGTGAACAAGGTTGTTTATGTGATGCTAGACACACTTTTTGCTGAACACATACTGAAGACCCACCCCACATATTTTATGGAGTATTGGATTGCATAAAAATGAAAGGTTGCCAATTCTTTACACATCTTGAGTGTTCCAAATAACAGTCAAACAATTGATGTATTACAGATAAATGAAGAATTCCGAAGGTGTGCTGCAGTTCCACTAGAATCAGTGTTAATCTCCAGCTGGACAAATACGCTCAAACTTCTCGACCTGTTTAGTGCGAAAGATGGAGCGGTTGGTCAACGCATCAAGAACTTGTTAATGGAACTGATACAGGTGAGGCAAAAGTGGTAACAATGTTGCAGGGGCATATTAATACAATACAGTGAGGAAAATAAGTATTTGAACACCCTGCTATTTTGCAAGTTCTCCCACTTAGAAATCATGGAGGGGTCTGAAATTGTCATCGTAGGTGCATGTCCACTGTGAGAGACATAATCTAAAAAAAAAAATCCAGAAATCACAATGTATGATTTTTTTATCTATTTATTTGTATGATACAGCTGCAAATAAGTATTTGAACACCTGTCTATCAGCTAGAATTCTGACCCTCAAAGACCTGTTAGTCTGCCTTTAAAATGTCCACCTCCACTCCATTTATTATCCTAAATTAGATGCACCTGTTTGAGGTCGTTAGCTGCATAAAGACACCTGTCCACCCCATACAATCAGTAAGAATCCAACTACTAACATGGCCTAGACCAAAGAGCTGTCCAAAGACACTACAGACAAAATTGTACACCTCCACAAGGCTGGAAAGGGCTACGGGGAAATTGCCAAGCAGCTTGGTGAAAAAAGGTCCACTGTTGGAGCAACCATTAGAAAATGGAAGAAGCTAAACATGACTGTCAATCTCCCTCGGACTGGGGCTCCATGCAAGATCTCACCTCGTGGGGTCTCAATGATCCTAAGAAAGGTGAGAAATCAGCCCAGAACTACACGGGAGGAGCTGGTCAATGACCTGAAAAGAGCTGGGACCACCGTTTCCAAGGTTACTGTTGGTAATACACTAAGACGTCATGGTTTGAAATCATGCATGGCACGGAAGGTTCCCCTGCTTAAACCAGCACATTTCCAGGCCCGACTTAAGTTTGCCAATGACCATTTGGATGATCCAGAGGAGTCATGGGAGAAAATCATGTGGTCAGATGAGACCAAAATAGAACTTTTTGGTCATAATTCCACTAAACATGTTTGGAGGAAGAAGAATGATGAGTACCATCCCAAGAACACCATCCCTACTGTGAAGCATGGGGTGGTAGCATCATGCTTTGGGGTGTTTTTCTGCACATGGGACAGGGCGACTGCACTGTATTAAGGGAGGATGACCGGGGCCATGTATTGCAAGATTTTGGGGAACAACCTCCTTCCCTCAGTTAGAGCATTGAAGATGGGTCGAGGCTGGGTCTTCCAACATGACAATGACCCGAAGCACACAGCCAGGATAACCAAGGAGTGGCTCTGTAAGAAGCATATCAAGGTTCTGGCGTGCCTAGCCAGTCTCCAGACCTAAACCCAATAGAGAATCTTTGGAGGAGCTCAAACTCCGTGTTTCTCAGCGACAGGCCAGAAACCTGACTGATCTAGAGAAGATCTGTGTGGAGGTGGGCCAAAATCCCTCCTGCAGTGTGTGCAAACCTGGTGTAAAACTACAGGAAACGTTTGACCTCTGTAATTGCAAACAAAGGCTACTGTACCAAATATTAACATTGATTTTCTCAGGTGTTCAAATACTTATTTGCAGCTGTATCATACAAATAAATAGTTAAAAAATCATACATTGTGATTTCTGGATTTTTTTTTTTAGATTATGTCTCTCACAGTGGACATGCACCTACGATGACAATTTCAGACCCCTCCATGATTTCTAAGTGGGAGAACTTGCAAAATAGCAGGGTGTTCAAATACTTATTTTCCTCACTGTAAGTACTTTATTCTCTTGTCTTGCCTAATTGGGTGAATATTGCAAAAAAACATATTTGTTTACAGCTCCTAATTAATTTTAAGGACGCATTTATTGCACGCATTTATATATATAACCTTAATATACATGTGTATATATGTGTATATATGTATGTGTGTATATATATATATATATATATATACAGGTGCATCTCAATAAATTAGAATGTCATGGAAAAGTTCATTTATTTCAGTAATTCAACTCAAATTGTGAAACTCGTGTATTAAATAAATTCAATGCACACAGACTGAAGTAGTTTAAGTCTTTGGTTCTTTTAATTGTGATGATTTTGGTTCACATTTAACAAAAACCCACCAATTCACCATCTCAACAAATTAGAATACTTCATAAGATCAATAAAAAAAAAAAACATTTTTAGTGAACTGTTGGCCTTCTGGAAAGTATGTTCATTTACTGTATGTACTCAATACTTGGTAGGGACTCCTTTTGCTTTAATTACTGCCTCAATTCGGCGTGGCATGGAGGTGATCAGTTTGTGGCACTGCTGAGGTGGTATGGAAGCCCAGGTTTCTTTGACAGTGGCCTTCAGCTCATCTGCATTTTTTGGTCTCTTGTTTCTCATTTTCCTCTTGACAATACCCTATAGATTCTCTATGGGGTTCAGGTCTGGTGAGTATGCTGGCCAGTCAAGCACGCCAACACCATGGTCATTTAACAAACTTTTGGTGCTTTTGGCAGTGTGGGCAGGTGCCAAATCCTGCTGGAAAATTAAATCAGCATCTTTAAAAAGCTGGTAAGCAGAAGGAAGCATGAAGCGCTCCAACATTTCTTGGTAAATGGGTGCAGTGACTGGTTTTTAAAACCTGTATATAAGCTCTGTTGAATAGGTAGTACAGACCCACACTGATAATGCCATTGTATGTTTGTAGTTATATTGCCTGCAAGATTCAGTTTTTCATTATTCACTTACCAACTATAGGATCCAAGTACCTCTGTGGTGAAGAAGAGAGACGTGACTCTGAGATACCTCATTGAATACATGGGAGAGAGTGGGCAAGAGCTCATCTCTGACTACTATGTAAGTATTGTTTAAAAAGCATAGTTTGACTTTTTTTGGGGAAAAGCACTCATTCCTCAGATATCAATCTTATGTCTGTCTGAGTTTTGCACGGAGCTGGAGTTGGGGATTGGTTAGCTTGTCTTAGAACAAATACTATAATTGGGTGGAAATGGCTAGTCTGGTCTGTCAAAAGTTCAAAAACACACCTACAAACACCCAAATGTATGTGCAGGAACCAGTGTTCAAAATTAACCTTTTGGTCTTCCAGTGGCTAGTAGACTTGATTTGAAAAAATACTGTCATATTTTTCAACTGCAGCTTCACAGAAGTAAAATCCTTGTTTTACATTAATGCAGGAGTCATAATCATCTGATGATATAACTGTAAGAGTGGCATTTTCAGATACTTGAACCACATGCAGTGGGCATCATCATTGAGGGAATCCCAGTGCTTACTGATCTTGGAAATCTGGCCAGGGCATGTTGTCTGCTTCTGGGGATGACATATGCGCTGAACCTGCAGTATCCACCACAACTCTGCCAAACATTTGAGGTGTTCCAAAGACTTTTTGTGGGACTTGACACACTGCACCCAAAGCCTTCCTCCTGATTCATGACACTAAAAAACAAACTTCTGAGTTAGTTGGTCAAATGCCAGCCTCACACTCATAAATGGCAATCTTGTTGTGTTTTTCAGAAGATTGTTCTGAATGTTCAATTGTTAATTTGCTGCAGTTCAGAAGTTCTGTTATATAAACCATTTTATGGTAAAATGTTTTAATACATACTAAGATATACTGTACTGTGCACTTACGGATTGAAGCTGAAGTCAGTTATTTCGTGTCAAATGCCGTGATCCAGCTTCCCTGTGTTTTATTTTAATGTCCTTGTAAGAATATATGTAAGATTATGCTTTTTTGTTTGATGTTTTCTTTGCTTCACCACTCTTGCTCGGTGAGCAGTTTAACTGAGAACAATGTGGTAGTCAAGCACAGACTTCTTCAGTTCCTGGATAAGCCTCCAGCTGCTGGGCACTTGAGCTGAAGTCAGTTCTGTTATGTCAAATGCTGAGGTCAGAGGCCCTTTATTTTATTTCAATGTCAAATGTTTTAGCAGAATATGGCACAGATTGTACTTAAAACGTGTTCTTGTATTAGTTTATTATGTTTTAATTCATATGAAAAGGTACTGTACTGTGCATTAAAGTCAGTCCTTTTATGTAAATCGCTCAGGTCAAGAGTCACTGTATTTTAATGTCAGTGTTAAGAGTACACAGATTGCACTTTGAAGGTGTTCTATGCTGCACTTAAAGATGAGGTCAGACGTTTCTGTAATTTTTAATGTTAAAATGTTTACATTACCATTATTGTGTTACATTAACATTAAAATTGATTACAGAAAATTAGTGCACCCAATTGTTTGTATATGGCAGCTGTTATAGAGTAATAAACGTTGGAAACGAATACCTCTCTTTCCTTATTAAAGTTATGGCAACGCTAACTAATTATTTCATGTGGATTGAAGAAATAATTTGTCTAAATTACTGAGAGTAAATGAATTAATTAAAATCAAAAAGTTTTTTTTTTTTAATTTGAAATGTTACTTATTTTAACTAAGTGTGATTTGGTCAATATACTGCTCTTTGTCACAATGGTTAAACTCAAATGTTTTGCTTTATCTTGTAGACTCTACCAAGAAGTTCACTAAACTTACAAAAAGTAGTTGGAAAATGTTGCCTTAATTTTTTTGAGTTGAATCTAAGTAACAGTTTTTACAGTGTGGAACACTTTTTTTTATTTTTCAAACTCTTAAACATTTTGGTTTTGGTCCAAAATGTATAAATATTGTTAGAATGCTCTATAAAGACATAAACAGCTCTGTAGCTCTTACTCAAGGTACATGTTCAAGATTCTCGGTCAAAAGAGGTATTAGACAAGGTTGTGGTTATTTATTATGTTATCTATTTTAATTAAATTGGGCAACATATCGGGCATCAACTTAGAAGGGAATCATTTTATTATCAATCAATTTGACTCTTTTTCTAAATATGAGCAGCAAATTCCCTTAGCACTTCAGTCTATAATGATTTCTTCAAAAGCTTCAGGTTTATGGTTGAATATGTCAAAATGTGAGCTATTGGCTATCCATGATTACACTAGTATATCATTATATAATATCCCAGTAAAAAATGAAATTAAATACTTAGGTATTTGGTTATCTAAGAAAACAGATAATTCAGAAAACTTAAATGTTGATAAAAATCTAGAGAAATGTAGATTAATAATGAACAATTGGTTGCAGAGAGACATAACGATCTTTGGTAGAATCTTATTAACGAAAGTTGAAAGTCTTTCTAGATTCATCTATCCATGTTTTTCTTTAGCAATGTCTGCTAAGAAGATAAAGGCAATAAATAAGTTACATTTTGATTTCATATGGAAAATGAAAAGTCATTATATATTGTGACGGATCGGTGGCCCTCCCCCTCATCATCATCACCACCCCGTCCCTTATTCGCCGCCCTTCACCAGGCTCCCGACTGGAGTGGGTGGATGAGAGGAGGGGCGTGGGATCAACCTGGGCTGGCGGCGTGTGATGAGGCACAGCTGGACTGAATGAAGCCTCATCACTGCCGCCGTTAAATGCCGAGCGCGCCTCTCCTCGAGAGACCGGTCTCCTCCCCCGTGCATGCACGCTGGTGTCCTCGTGGGTCCAGGAAGGGTGCGTAGAGGGACGTCGCGCCACCGGAGATGTGAGCTGCAGAACCCGCGGTCCGGGAGAAAGCCGCACCCGTATTAAGGCCGTCGGGCCAGGATGCCGGGCCGTTCAAGTCCCGCCAAAGGCCGAGAAAGAAGAGGAAGAGCCGCCGCTCAGAAGAAGCCGCCACCCCTCGTAACCGGACCAGAGCGGGAGCGCGTGCGGCCACCGGACTCTGCCCCTTCCCTGGACCCTTCCCCTTCTGAACACTGCCCTCCTTTACGAGCCCCGCAGCACAACGAGGACACCAGATCCCCCCGTGTTGTTGGACACTTCTTCCCCCTGGACAATTTATTTTATCACTTTTGCTTAATAAAAGCCTCTCCGAGGCCTGACGCCACACCCACTGTGTCTGTCATTGGCCCCTCCCGTCACAATATTGTAGATAGGTTTTAACACTGTAGGTATTTTCATACCGTCTGACATTCATTTAGCTTGTTCTGTGTTTTTAAAGCGTAATTAAATATTCTCAGGGGGCCCCATTGCTCCGCATAAGGTGTTCCTCACATGTGCCGATTCATTCAAGAGTAGTTTACAACTCCAAAGAATGCGTGTCGTGGTCTGTAGTTGACTTAAACAAACATTTTTAACGAGCTTTATGGGGGAAAGGGTTGGTGTCTGCAAAAGTCATAAAATATCTCTTCAAAACGGATACATCACATTTTGTATATTTCTACATATATTATTCAGTAGATAACCAATAGTATATTGATAGTATAGGCCTATGATATTTATCACGCTGATAAAGGTCGGTTCAAAAAAAAGTATGAACATGTACAACTATATAAGCGCCGAACTAGATCACAGGCTCACCCTAGTAATAGTCTAAGATAGGGAAACATTTGATTTAGCCTTTTAAGCGGGAAAATGCTTTGAAATAAAATAAACTAAGCACAATTTTAAATGCTAAACTATAATTTGAACAGGTACTGTTGAATAAAAATCATAATTAAGGTTAAATTTGCAAAGAGATAAGTAAAATATTTTATTTAAAAACCTGTAAGATTCCGTCTAAACAGTCTTTTAAGTTTGAAAGATCTTATTTACACTCTTAAGAGTATACCTAAATAATAATAATAATAATACATTTTTAAAGATGACTTCGTTCACTCTGAAAAGGGGTAGCAGACTAACTTGACACATGAGCTGTTATGGACCGTAGAGACTCCTCCCGGTCTCTGAGTGGGCCTTGAAGCATTCAATCCATTTCACTACGATGTTTAGCCCTGGGAGGATCTGTGAGTTTTCTTTATATTTAATAAAGTTCATAACTTAAACGTTTTTTGTTTTATTTTTATATTTATCTTTTGTTGGAAACATTTCATTCGTGGAATAGACGTCATTGCATAAAGATCCAGCCTACCTCTAAGCACTCTGAAAAATGTAAGGCGTTTTTATATTGTCATCTAAAACTATAGTAGATGTTTATTTTATACAGCGTGTTATATATAACCAGTTTTATATGCTACCATCTTCTCTAAAAGAAGAGAATGATGTGTTTTATAAGGTCAATAAATAAATGTTGAATACATGTTTAAATGTATTATAAATGATTTGCTTCAGTAACATGTTACTATGCTGTCCTATACATTTTATTACCATATTATTTAAAATAGAGATAAGTCTCTCTTTAGCTTGAAATGTTTATGTATGTGCGTGCTTGTTTATATGATTTATCAGAACTCAAATTTGTATAGTGTCATGGAAGCTACACTGATAGCTATTGTTATCAATGAAGCTATTGTTATCAATGTAGATGTGATTTATAATGAAATTCCTTGAGTCGTCATAATTCAGATTGCTTAAAACAATATTTAATAATAATAAAAAAAGTAAAGCATATGCAGAACATTTTGTGTGATGGATATGTGTACAATTTGTACAATACAAAATCCCCAGAAAACATAAAAACCAACGTGAGCACTCTCGTTTGTGTGTGTGTGTGTGTGTGTGTGTGAGAAAGAGAGAGAGAGAAACAAAGAGGGTGAGGGTGAGAAAAGGGGACAGAGGAGCTTTTCCGGCTTCAACCTCTCATTCGGACAATGGTCATCATTGCTCCCAGAATAATGTAAAACTAAATGGTTATTTTTATACAGTATGTTATTTATAATCACATTCAATTTTTTTACCACTTTCTTTAAAAGAAGAGAATTATGTGTTTTATAAGTTCAGTGAACTTAATTAATTGTTGAATGCTTTAAAATGTATGATAAATGATTTGCTTCAGTAACATGTTTGTTACTATGACATATATAATCATTTATTACCATATTCTTTAAAATAGAGATAAGTCTCTTTAGCTTGAAATGTTTAAGTGCGTGCTTGTTTATATGACTTATCATGATACAAAATTGTATAATGACATAAGTATTACACTGATATGACAATGGGGTTTATGATGAAACTTCTTGAGTCCTCATAATTCAGACCGCTTAAAAATATATATTTTATTAAAAATGACTGTATGCAGAATTTTGGTAGGTGTACAGTAAAAAATCATTTTGTCTATGGAGTGTAGTAATACTCCAAATTATTGTACCCATAAGCACTTTTATAAATTAAATTAAAACATTTTAATAAATTAGCTTTTTTTTATTTTTTTATTTTGTTATTATTATTATTATTATTATTAATTAAATTATACTAAATGATGTTTATGAAAATGTAAAAAAAAAAAAAAAAAAATGAAGAAAGTTTACTGTGCTGGGTAGGTTTAGGGGATGATACAGTATAAATATTAAAGGTTCTAAATATAATGTAGAAACTTACATTTTCTATGATACAAGTACAAATATACAAATAAATGCAAATAAAACATAGAAATTTGTAATGTCTGGACGTGTCGGGTCCACAAAGGCCCTTATCGTTTGACCTGTTAAAATATATATATTGTTTTCCCTTTTCTTATTTCGACGTCGCTGGTTCCTCATTACAAAATGTTTTGTTACCTAAAACTAGTGTAAATGTTTTATATTGCATGTAATTGCATAAATTATTTATTTATTTTCATTTAATAGAAGAAAATAAGACTCGGGACGATTGAATGTACACACGTGCGTGTGAGAGAGAGAGAGAGAGAGAGAGAGAGAGGACTTTTCCAACTTAAACTAAACACAATTTTTTGGTAAACCTCTCATTTGAAGAATGGGGTTCCTTGCGAGAGGAGGAAATATTTTTTCTCTTGAAGAAAAAAATGTAAGAGGGTTTTAATTCATTACCAATTCATTATTAGGAGTGTTATTTAATTGCATTTTATAAAACCAACAGAATATATGTTTGTCTTAAAACCGACCTGCTAAATTGTTTATTCTGTTCATCCTTTTATATACATCTCCCATAGAGAGAGAGCCCATAACACACCGGGCCTCGGAATGCAACCAGATACCGCTGCCACGTGTTCCACAGATGGGCAAACCCCCACCGGATCAGCATAAAATCTTCAAAACATTACCCGACAGCTCATTTATGGTTTTACACTTGTACAAACAACATATCTCATCCCCGGATGATGTAGGAATTTCACGCTTCTCCGATTTCCACACATCTGGAACGCATTAACGGGTCAAGGGGTCAACACGACCTGGGTGGTCGCCATGTGGGTGGGCCGTGTGGGGGAGGGGGAAAGGTCAAAGCAATAAATCTTTTTGTCATAAGCCATGCCCTATTTACTACTGAAATCAGTTCATTGTTGATCTTTCCCAAATGTCAGCCATAACCCTCGGGTCTTCGGGTGCTTTTCAAACAGTCTTTCCTGCAGGGCCTTCTAAGGCAAGGGTGCCAATCCTGTTCCTGGAGATCTACCTGTTCATTTCCAACCCTGATCAATGTCTGTAATTAAAGTGCTGCTAAAGAACTTAACTATTTGGTTCAGTTGTGTTTGATTAGGGTTGGAGCTGAACTTTGCAGGAAGGTAGATCTCCAGGAACAGGACTGGGCACCCCTGTTCTAAGATATGCAGCCTTATGAGTCCACACTTTCATGACGTAATGCCACTTTGACTGTCAGATAGACGTCTGCTGCAGAGCTCATCTCAGTGCAGGCTCGGCAGAAGTGAGCATTGAGGGCACACAGCGGCTGCAATAGGGGTGCTTGCGAGCACCCTTCTAAAAGCTAAAATCACACGGCAGGCATTGTAAGACCACAAATGCACATGAAATATGCATGCTATTCGGAACAGGGCCAATGTATTTATTATGTCTATAGTTTGATCAAGCCCAGTACTTTATGGAGTTTCCTCCCTTTTCTCATCACAGCCATTTCTTTGTTTTCTCTAGTTGTGTATCACCTATTTAAAAAAAAAAAAAAAATCCTTTCTATTGCATAGACAGAAAACTTTTATAGAAACCACATCTTGTCAGTGGTGAATTACCCCTTTAAAGTGCTTGGTCGCGTGCTTGTCTAATTGTGATTTTCACTAAGATATTACCCAGTTGGGATTGTTACTATGTTCCCGAGGTCCCATATTCCCCCAATAGACTCATAGGAAACACATTAAAAAAGGGTCCTATGTTTCCATTCCTATGGTCCCCAGAATTATATGGCACATAAGGAACTGACCCAGGCTATGAAGTATGTCTAAAAACGCGAAGATTCAGTTATCAGAATTACTTATTTAGCCAGCTGCACTAAACATCTACTTCTCTAACAACTTTAACAACTTTCTCTAACAACAGATTATAAAGTCTGTGCGCTACAGCATATCTGGGGCACCTATGACCCTGAGAAAAGGGGCCCGTTCTTCGTACGTCGCTTATTACATCTGAGATGATTTGAAAGATTCCAGATCTTCTAATCCTGATAACTGACATCTGGCTAATTTGGTTCTTCAAACGAATTTGTGTATTAGATTAAAATATCTGGATTAAGTTGTCTAAGATTACTGCACATTCTCGCGTTCCCCGAAAAGGGCAGATGTATCGATACTCGAAACCACAATCAGCAATGCAGCGATTGGCTGGTGGCAAGACAGCAACGTAATGACATCATATCATTAAAAAAGAAAAACATTTTTTTTTACATGATTCACAATTATTTATATTCATGATTTCTAGTATTTGCACAGGCTTTAAATTTTTATTTCAATGTTGTAATTAGCAATTCATTTAATTCAATCTTTGAAGCAGATTTCTTATGTGACAGCACTAATTGAAGTTTCTTGGAGATCAAGTTATCTGCATCTCCTGTGCTCCATCAAGCCACTCCCATAATAGCTGTCACCACTCAAATTAATGCAGGACTGTATAGCATGTGTGTAAGACTCCAATACAATTATAAAGTAATTATTTCATCACTAATACATCTTTCAATAAGTAAAACTGGCTTTGTCTATAGTATTATAGACTACACAACATTGTTACATTATTTTCAAAAAATGCAATCTAATCCTGTTTACATGAAATAAACCTGACCTGTTGCTATGACAGCAAGTCCGGGATGAGCTTCAAAGAACCAAATGATCCAAGATCAAGAGAAATCGTCAACAATCAAATCCAGCTAACTGAGTTAGCGACGTACGAAGAACGGGCCCCAGTTCTCTCTGACCCAATGTTTACAATCATCCCTAGTAGGATTCTACTTAGTTCCCTTTTGATGATATTAAGATTTTAAAATCTTCTTTTTTTTTTAATCAGTTGCACCAATTGCTTTACAAAATGATTTATTAATATACGAATATTAATTTTCTGTATAATGCGTGCTATTTTATTCAATTGTAGGGCCTGTTCGGTTAGTTTCTTGGAGAGCTTATTTAATCAGGCCGATAAAAGACTATTAACTGGTTTGATATGCACCTCGAATCACAGGCTAAAAATGCTACGGAGTCATTTGTTTTGAACCAAAGTCTAAGTAGCACTGTCCATATGCATCTGTAGTTACATACACTTATTGTATATGTGTCTAACCTACAGTAACCAAGCATAGAAGAACTTCATATTTTATCTGTCAAAGTTTGATGAAATTAAATGAAAATGAAATGAACAATTAAACATGCTACTGGGCAGTCATGCTCAGAATGTTCAAACCCTTTAAAGCTCCTATGTAATACCTAGAATATCAAAATCGACTGCTGGCGGCAGATCCTTTTCCTATTTAGCACCCAAACTCTGGAACAATCTACCTAACACTGTTCGGGAAGCAGACACATTCCGTCAGTTTAAATCTAGATTAAAGACCCATCTCTTTAGCCTGGCTTACACACAACACACTAATACGCTTCTATTATTCAAATCCGTTAAAGGATTGTTAGGCTGCATTAATTAGATCAACCGGAACCAGGAACACTCCCCATAACACACGATGTACTCGTTACATCGTAAGTAGAATGGCATCTACGCTAAAATTGGTCTGTTTCTTTCCTATTCTGTTTCTCAGTCCGTATCCGATCAGATGGTGGATCAGCACCAAGAGATGATGTCTACAGCCCTGATCGTCAGCGGAGACCAGGACACCCAGATGACCCCCAGAGACATATCCCCAGCGAAAACCTAGATTAAAATACAATAAAACAATATAACAAAATAACTAAAAATATAATAAAATACCTAACTACATAATACTATTATTGTTAGAAATTGCAACAAAATAAAAATAGAAATATAAACTTTTGAACTGCGGGTTTTGAAATACTATTTAAACTAAACTGAGCTAGACAATGACATCTCTGAATTCAATAATAAAATGCCTTTAACTGAAAATTCTGTGTTTAATCTTATCATTATACATTATTGACACTGTCCTCCAATTTGATACTGTTAAGTGCTTTGACACAATCTGTATTGTTAAAAGCGCTATATAAATAAAGGTGACTTGACTTGACTATGTCATACAGCAGAACAGATTTTCAGTGCATTTTGTCAGTTTGATGGGAACAATCAGATCTTTCTGACCTACAGCACTTATTTCTTCAATGTACATGACAGTGAATTTTTACATTAGACATCAAAGAAACAGTCATAATCAAACGAGCACAAAAGACAATTCATTTTTCTTTGAGCAAGATTAACTTCCTTGTTCCTTGTTGAGTAATGGAGGATTACGAAAACATGACGTGATTTACATTCTGCCATAATAAATTGATCATTGTACATGGTTTTATTTCTTTAGTTATGAATACAGACATTTCAGGATGACATGTATTTTAGAGGAAAAATGTCGCTACATTTTAAATAGTAAATTTTGATTTGTAAATGAAATAACACAGCATTAGTTTATACATATGCACAACACATAAAAAAAGGAAATGAAGCTTGCCAATATTTAAATTCTATAGATGACAAATGATTGAATGAAGCACATCCTGAGTTTATTGTAAGTACAAATGAAGACATAACTATATACACTCTCTTGAGGTAAATATACACAATCACTGTTAACATTTTAACAGCATCCCAGTAAAATGAGTTTTTTCTTCAATGATTATATTAATGATAAAAAAAATCTCTTACATAAAAACTGCTCCTCTATTAGTAGCAATAATATCTATTAGTAGCAATAATAACTGGGATGTTTCAAACTGATCAAGAGTTACACACCATAGATATAAAATAAACATGATAGAAGTCAGTGCTAGCTCTCTCTCTCTGTCTTGATGCAGTCTGTTAGTATAAACTCATCATAAATGTTTCATATCAATACAGTTACTTGTTACTGAAGCCTCCTTGAATAATAGGTTACTGTTTTCACAATGGAATCCTTATTCATTGACCGTCACAGACATGGGATTGTCATACGCAGCAGTCTCCAGTTTATCTGCTTTCTTCCGGCGGAGTTCAGGAGGAGGCCGAGGTGGAGGGTTTTGAGGAGGCTCTTTGATGCTATCCCCAACACGCTTTGTTGGCTCTGTGCGGGGCAGTATGGGCTCCCAGTGCTCTCCGTGAATAGCTGCCTATGATGGCAAAATTCAAAATCATGTATGAAATCAAAGGCCACACAACCAAATGCATCCAAAAATAGATGTTGTCCAAAGAGTTCTTCTCCAAGTGATGGTTCATGAGTCAAATTAAATAAAGTATTATACAAAAATACTGTGGGATGGATAATCATATCACACTCAAATCATCTGTCAGCACATCAGTGGTCAGTGCAAAGAATCAGATTCAGAGACATGTTTTTAAAACTTTAGTTAACTCAAAATTCTGTCGACATCTACATCATTGGCTGCGTTTACATTTGGCATTAACATGCGACCTGTATCCAGATGTTGTCCACATGCACATTGAAAAGACAAGTGTAAACGCACTTCTGATCGGAATGTTATCCGATCAGCGTGTCCTGCTCCAGAGGTAGTCGAGGACGCATTGTGATAGGATCTCAGTGTAATGTAAACGCAATCCAGCCATCGTGTCTGCATTCGCAGGTCGACATCATGCAAAACGCTGCCACCCTCTCTCGCGAACTGCTAGAAAAAAAAGGAGAACACCCGCGTGGAGCGCTAGTGATACTCCTACACTTATCTTTGATTTGTAAAATGTCCCCACCACTTCAGGTTGACTTTGCACCGTTTTCTGCAGACTTATTTAAATATTGCGTGGGAAAGACAGACCCGATCGGTTATCCATATAGAGAAGTCAGCTGATGTTGCCAAGTGTAAACACGCCGTGTTCTGATTGACTGATGATCTGATCTGCTTGATCGTATCACCGTGATCGCATGTTGATGCCAGGTGTAAACGCAGCCATTCATACTCACGTCATTCTTACATTTTTTTTCTTCCATGGAACACAAAAGGGTAATGTAAGAATGTGCATGAACTGCTTTTTTATATTCCGGTGCTTTTTGTAATTTTTGAAGCTTGATCTGTCCCCTTTCATTTTCATCATTTAAAAACATTTTTCTAAACACTTCCATTCATGTTCTACGAAAGAAATAACATCATATGGGTTTGAAGCAACATGCGAGTGAGTAAATAACAGAATTTTCATTTTGGGTGAACTGTTTCTGTAACAGTTTGAATGTGAAAAAGGGGATTTTATAGGAGGAAGCAAATGAGCATGAAGCAATAATTTTTTTTTTTTCCTCTATCTTCTTTTAGTTACAGTGGTATTCACATTCATTCAGTCATGTTGTTTATCTGTAGTTCAGATGAAAAAGCACTGAATTGGATTATGAACTTACTGAAAGATAGATTAAACTGGCAATTCCTAGACACACACATCCCAGAACTGTGGCTAACATGAACCCTCCAGGAACACACAGCCTGCAAAGTAAAGCACACAGAGACAGACATATGTGTGCATTATTTGAAACACAAGTAAGATGGCATCTCATATAACAAGAGAAGGGACATGCATGACAACACCTGACTGAAATATAACAGACTTACGCAGCGTGCAAGAATGCTCTGACGTAATAGTTTCTGGTCAGGGGTCCAAAAGCCTTTACACAAACTGTGAAGCAGTACTGACCACTGAAATCAAACAGAAAAGCTTTCCATGAGAAGTTTATGATTCAAATCACACAAAAGAGGTCTTCATTATACAAATGACTCAGTATAAAATATTTTGCAGAGAATTATTGATAGTGTGTTGAAATCACCAGCCTGTACTTCCTGTAACTAGTTACAGTCTCAAATGAGTTCAGATTGACTCTTCATAAAACACTCACGTTCTCTCAACGCTGGTGCCTTTGCCCCGTTTGCTTCGTGGATATTCAAGCAAACACACAAACACACCGGCAGCACTACTACAGTCAAGGATATAAATGATTACGCTAGAAATAACTTTGGTACTTTACCAAAAAAATATGTACTTTACAAGTCAAAAGACTAGAAGAACACATGAGGAAATGACAATGAAAATGAGGGCAAATCAGAGTCTCATGCATTTATAGGAAAGACCCCTGTAGAGGTTGTAAGGATACATGCCGAAAGCTGCAAACTGCCAGCCTCTGAACTGACCAGCCACCCCGACAATCCCACCAGTCGCATAAACTACAACAGGAAAAAAAAAAAGTTAATTTCATTTCCTCATTTCCATTTCCTCATATTCACACTAGACTACATTAACTTAAATATTATATTTCAAATGTAAAAATAAATAAAAATAAAACCATCTTTTTAAATATTATTTTACATTCAACATAACTTATTAGCTCAGAAAGTGAAAGTCAACTTATTGCTTTTAAAGATAATAAAAGATATTAACACGCATTCTAAACAAAATAAAAACAAAAAAACACTTGAATGACAGCTGCTAGATTTATACTTTAAAACCCATGTTGTATGTAGCTGCGGTCTTCTCTTTAGAATGTTACATAGTCACACTATTCGAGAAACATTAATGTAAGTAATACTTTAGTCCTTGTTTAAATGTTTTAGAGCGCCTGAAAAATTTTACATTCAACAAGACACTAAACAAGGTATAGAATTAGAGTATGCGTGTTCTTACTGAGTCCAGCAGCCAGAGCTTGCTCGTTTGCCCACATCGCCCACTCAATTTTCCCCATGATCACTTGAGTGCGTACTGACACTGATAAGTGAACTTTATTTTCAACTTAATTCTATAAAAGAAAAGTAGGAAGTGGCCAGCGTGTCATAAACCCAACCCTTTTCGTTTCATCACTTCCTTTTCACTTGGTTCTACGCAGAGGCAGAGCCATAGAGAGACAGTGGCTGTATCCGAAATCGTCCCCTATACCCTACATTAGTCCACTCATACAGTTCACTTGAAGGAGTGAATGAAAACGAGTGAATTCGGACACTGAGTGCACCGGAAAGACTGCCGCTTTGCATGCTTTTTAATAATAATTTGAAACGGGCAGCTCCAGTAGTAAGATTAAAGGATTTATCTTGAACTCTGTCACGGAAATTATGTATAAACCATAGTTAAAATTTAATAATCAATTTACAATGAATTTGTACCTGTGTTGTATTACGCCGTGGACGAGCGCTTTTAAAATGAATGGATGATTCAGCTGCGGGCGCCATCTTCTGGCGAGACGGGGGAATTCATTCAGCGCGCGACTCTCACAGTGCATTATGGGTTATCTCTAGCCGTTGAGTGCATAGACATATGTCTATGGTTGAGTGCATAGATATCATGTCTATGGTTGAGTGTACATCGGTTGTACACTCGTTTTTGCGGTGCATTGTGGGATTGAATGAGTGCACTCGAGAACGTCCACTATGGTTTCGGACACCACTAAAAATGGCTGTCCACTCAAATAGTGCCCTATTTGAGGGTATAGGGGGCGATTTCGGATACAGCCAGAGTTGCGACAACTGAAGTCCAAAACGTTTGATCGTCACGTGATTCACGTATACTCGAAATAGTTCCAGGAAGTGCTTGGTGGGAAATTCAAATATATAGTACTAGAGAGACAGAACTGCGATTTTTGGTAATTAGTAATAGGGTCATTCTACAGAAACGTCCACTTTTCTGTCCCTAGAGTTTAAAGAAATATTTCAGTTGAAATACACATTAGGGTTAAAAATGTTTTTATATTTTAAAATGAAACAATATGTTATTTGAACAATTACACCTTCCTGAGCCATCAATGTGGCATTATGTTTTTTAATTAATTATATAGAATTCCAAGTACCACAAAACTGCTTGTCCCTACAGCCATGTACAGCAGGAAAGTGCTTTATTTTGAGGTCAAAAACAGGATTTTCTACCATTTAAAATACAAAAGTCTATTCATGACTATCAAATATATGATATAAATGGCATAATAAAACAAAATGCCAAATAAATATTATAAAATGTATAATGCAAATAGTGGTCCCCTGGAGTTGTGTCACTGGTGTTACCGCTTAACAAAAGTCTTTTATTTTGGAATAAAAAATTCACACTGATGACATCACTCGACTTCCTCCTTCCTATTTTCTAAACATCTATGAAAAAAGGCCCATGTTTAGTCCACTGTTTCTTTTCTGTTTTGTTTTGATAAATTTTCTCATTTATCTCATAATTTCATATGAAGCTTTTAGTTGATGTCACTGGTGTGACCTATTTATTGTTAGGGAAATGTGAAAAAAACTATAATACAAATGGATTAAACTACTTAATTTAGTGAGTATACCATGATTGACAACATGTGGCTTGATACCTTGCAGCAGACATTTTGTAAAATGCATTTTTCATGAAAATTGTCACTGGTGTTACTTTCCTTATGGATAACACCAGTGACGATCAGTATATCAGGTCTAATGTATGTCACTGGTGTTACTGTGCTGTGTTACTGTACTGTTTTTGTCTGTCACATTAAATAAATAAAACAATCTCCTTATTTCTTGCATTTTCATTATTTTTCTGTAACTCTGACTACATGTGCTGAAATTAGTTTTTTATAAATAATATTTCATAAAAACTTTTAATATTGCTAAAGGTAACACCAGTGACAAAAAAAAAAAGATACATATGATCTTGAAATAATTGCACAAAAAAGCTAAAAAATATATAATTAAGCTGTCATTTATATGTATTCATAAAGTCAAAAGGTAATCTAATAATGTGGTCTAAGTTTAAATGTAAAAAATAAATAAAGATTTTAAGACATTTTGCCATACCAAAAGTGGACGTTTCTGTAGAATGACCCAATAAATATATGAATTGATTTACAGTTTGTACATAAGTACACATGTTGGTGTATTATATGCATGTACTTACAGCATTTTTTTTCATTAGAAAAACCTGCTAATATTTTAAGATTAATTTTGACAACTACCGTTACCCGCCTTTTATGTTCTTACACTTGTATGTTAATCAAGTCATTTCCATTGTGGTTTAAGTAATTTAATGGTAACTGAGGGCCAAA
This sequence comes from Onychostoma macrolepis, assembly GCF_012432095.1. Lineage (NCBI taxonomy): Eukaryota > Metazoa > Chordata > Actinopteri > Cypriniformes > Cyprinidae > Onychostoma > Onychostoma macrolepis. The sequence goes on along the minus strand of NC_081172.1, from coordinate 20,825,407 downwards.
GTGTAATATTGATGACTAATTTCATCTTTATGACTCAGAAAAGAGAGAGCGACAGGTGACAGGTGATTGTCAGCACACGGCACAGAAGCAGCATGATGATGCTGTATTGTCTTAGGAACATCCATCCCAAACAAGTGAAATGTAAAATTTAAATGAAATGAAATTAAAAATAAAATTCTTCACGTTTGCAATTTTTGTGTCCCCATGCGCTTCACATGTGCCAGTACCCATTTGACTGCCGACTTAGTTTTGCGTTTTATCCGGCGTATTCCCATAAGCACAATCTTAACTGAAATAAAATTTATTAAACGAACATAAATGTGACAGCAGGCTAATATACCTGCTGCAGTCTGTCAATGTTGCACAGAAGACAACTAAAAATAAATAAACCACTCACTCACTTCCCTTGAATAATTTTGTAGCTTTATTGCTAATTAATTTGTAGATATATTTCATTTATACAGTGAAGACTATTTAGTGTTATTTTACATTTTATTTTGTTTCTTTAGTATCTTTTAGTATTGAGCCCTGCTGCTATTAAAGGCACAGCTAAATCTGACATTAATGATGTTTATGTGCAAATTGCTTTAAGTTAATTTAAAGCCTATTAAATGTTTTTAAAAAATGGCTTTCAAAGATACTGTAATGTTGAATGGCTATAATTAATTTCCCAGAAACTGAGAAAATAATTAAGAGACATCAGTAGCAATATTGGTATTGGTGATACTGGCCTTCATTCATAGTACTTAGCAAGACGTCTGTAAACATAAAATATTATAAAAAATATAATTTAAGTTTCTACATTAATTTTGGGATTCATTATGAAATTGTTACCATATAAAATACAATTGAAATTTTATGTCTGCTTAATTGCAATAAAAACAGAAAAATGTAATTAGTTAATTGTTTTTAATTAGTTCATACATATATAATCATAAATATTTTATGTATTTTGAATGTATCTATGCACTTATTTACAATAAATAATTTTCTAATAAACTAAATATCATTTCAAGCATTTTGTGTGTGTCCTTTCCTCCATGTTATCCTTGTGTAGTTTCCACCATGGTTTGCTGTGCTGCATGGGGATGCTCCAATCGGTCAGAGAATGGAGCACGAATGTATGGCTTCCCCATTGACACAGAGAGGAGAAAAAAATGGCTTGCACAAGTCAGCAGGAGCGACCTGAATATAAGAAAAAATTACAACAACAAAAACATTTGTGAGGTAATCATATTTAATTGTCTCATGGCTTGATTCCACTGATTCTCCTTGTGGTTCTTTTGCTAAAACAGAGAAGGAGAAAAGGACGAGAGAAATGGTTAGACAGTTATATAAGCTTACACAGAAAATTGTCTTGGGAGATGAGTTGCAGTCTTTGCTTTTCAACTGAAGTTGTGGAACTTCATTAGTTGTGATCAAATGGCAAATCATCAATTACTGATGTGATGTGAATTCATATAAAATTGTCTCATGTTCTTGGTTGTCTTTTAACTATGTATAAAATGTTCCCAAATACGGTGCATTGAAACACTATGGGATAAGGATAGTATGTGGCTAGACAACAAAGAATTGTGTGTGGGCAGTAAACCCAAATCACTCTGCAGGCACATTTTGAGGCAGACCAATTTGTCAGGACCAAAAAGGCCAGGATTAGGCTGAGACCAGATGCTATTCCCACAATCTTTGTGCATCGTCCTGTGGTCAAAAAGAGGAGGGCCCCTGCACCACTTGACCTGTGAACATAGAGCACATAGCTGCTGATCACAACTATTTTTTTTTTTTTGAATGAAACATTATATTCAATATAAAAAATATAGCAATACCATGCATTTTGCTTATATCAGTTTCAAAGACTGAGGAAAGAAGGGACGAGGACACTGAGAGAAGGGAAAGTGACAGTGAAGAAAGAGAGAATATGGCTAGTGAGGAGAGGCAGGCACAGGGACAGCTCATACTACCCAGTCAGCCAGCAGCCAGTCAGCATACCAGTGAGACACCAGCCAGTCAATTGGATTTATTAAACAAATTAAAGAGGCAAGAAAAAAAAAAAAATCAACAAAAAAACGAAGGCAGCACTGAGAAAAGTAAGGAAGGAAAATGCCGCTCTAAAGAAAAAAAAAATTAAAATTAGGGACAGAAATTTAAAGAAAACTTTTTCAACAGACCAAATGAAGGCATTAGGCAGACTAACCACAAAAGGGATGAAATGGAGCAATGAAACAATTAGGAAGGCATTAAAAATACATTTTACAGGTGGTCCAACAGGTTACAAGACCCTGCAGAGAATGCAGATTCCCCTGCCAGCAATCAGAACCCTGCAAAGGAGGATGGAATGTGTTCGTTTTGAGTCAGGTGTGTTAACAGAGGTCTTTTATTTCCTATAACTGAAGGTAGATGGATTGACAAACCTTGAAAGGGAGTGCGTGCTGTCCTTGGATGAAATGGCCATCACTCCAAGTGTGGAGCTGCACATGCTGACAGGCAAACTCTACGGTGATGTGACTTTACCAGGTCACACAGGGGTAGCAACACATGCTTGTGTGTTTATGTTGGCTGGAAACACAACACAGTGGAAACAAGTAGTGGCATATCATTACAGTGGCAATTCTACCAATGAAGCAGAGTACAGGCCAATAATTACTGAAATTGTAGAGAGGGCAGCATCCATAGGGCTACATGTGCTTGATGTTACCACTCATATGGGTAGCCCTAATCAGGCCATGTGGAAATCCTTTGGGGTTGACCACACCAAAACATCTGTAAAAACATCTTTATTATTATTATAAGAATGCCTAAAAGCACTGATACGTTTTTGCATACTCAATTATGCACTCTAAATTTATATCAATAGGGTGCATTGCAAAAAATATAGCAATCCTCCTATAATAAGGAATTTTATTTTTTATTACACACGTAATAATAAAACAAACCAAAATGGATATCCACATTTTTCCACTTTCACCTGCCAATTGACTTGGTTGGCATTGCTGGGAACGCCCACAAAAACGTCATATCCGTTTACGCCGTGGGGGAAAACAAACCGTTCGAATGAATGTACGGAGACCTTGTTATACGCTTGATCTTTACTTTTTTGATTTTTGCTTGGTGCAATGCTGAAAAGTTGCTGTGTGGCGTTCTGTACCTCTAATAAGTAAAAAATAAAAATAAAAACCCGATCTGAAGATTTATATGCTGCCGAATAAACTACGGAGGTAGCACAATCTGAGCGGGTAGCACACAACATCAGAATTCCGACAGCAGTTATTATGGATATACAACGTATGAAACATATCAAGCTTAATATTCATATTTATGTGCACTCCAGATAGACTAGACTTACCCTTCAATGACCTGTCATTAGTCCCGTCCCCCTGCACCGCAACCCAGTTCTGATGAGGCTTTACAGTAACCCTCCTTCACATCAAATAAATGTCACTCCCTGATATTTTGTGAAGTAAATGTCATATTAAAACATTTATTTCATATTATTATATACAATCCCTTACGAAAATTAACAATGGTATTACTATAGTAAATGTAGGCTATAGTAGGCTAACCAGTTTTACTACAAATACCATGGTTAAACTATGCTTAGTGTAGCAAAACATGTTTAATTTGTTTTTACCAGTTTACCTATAATAACCATGTTTTTTTGGTTGTAACCACGGTTAATTTTCATAAAGGATATTTTCATGTTATTTTATATTTTTTTATTTTACGGTGTGTATTTGTGAAAATGATTAGGCTATTTTAGCACACACCACATAATGCTGTGCCTTTCAAGGCACTTCAGTAGATCTTTAATGTTACCTGTTTTGTCAATGTTAAAATTATTTTTAATATATAAATAAAAAAGTATGACAAGCTTTTACCTGTCTGTATCACTTTATTAAGATTAAGCAAAACAAAACGACTAATGTTTACTTTCACAAGCCGTCACGTATAGGCTTGTAGTAAGCTGTCTCTTGCTGGAGACTCATTCAGGTAACAAAAAGTGTCGGGAAACGACACCTCTGGCCATTTCGTTGGGTCGTTTGTCCAGTCACAGATACCGTACGGACAGTCCGACACAATACGGATCAGTTTTTCGACGTATCGTGCTCTGTCAAACAGCAGAAATGATTTTATGTACAACATTCAGGGTCAACACCATGCTTTTCCAATGAGGGGGAAACGTTCGTTTTCCCCCTCGCTGACTCCGCCCACACAGTCAATGTCACACACCTTAATGTTATATTTAACTGTTTCTGCAAAAAAAGAAAAAAAAAGAAAAAGAAAAATCAAGGTTAGAAGCCCTTTTCTCTAATGACGAATGAAACCAAATTAAAAGAACTAACTTTACAATTGATAGGCTGTTCGTGTCGTGGTTTGTTTTTTTGATAAAGTTATCCATTAGCTTACACTACCCTAATCTGTTATCTGATAACATCGCCTAAATCCATTAAATGAGAGCGTAATAATCCACTGGCGTGCTTTTATGCACATGGTAATTTGTTTCAGATGTGCTGATGATATAAGTTACAATCTTATTCTTTAAACGTCTTACCTTTTAAAAGTTCATCACAGCAGTCTCTTCTGCTGCATCACTACGGCGCTGATAGTATGAGAGCTAACTTCCGGGAACTATTGGGCGGCTCCGTGATCCACCATTGCTGTAAAAAAACAAACAAAAAAAAAACGGTCCATTGGAGTCAACGGAGTTGTCGCAACTCTCTCTCGTTTCATCAAATTATACAGTAAATTCATGAAAGGAAATAAAAGCCCTAGACCGGACATGTTAATAAAACGAGGTACCAGAGGAGGCGGGACGACAGCAAACGGGAACTTTCTTCTTCTTCAGTTTTATGGCGGGTAGCACCAACGTTAAGGTGTATTATCGTCACCTACTGTATTGGAGTGCGGACCAGAGTTTACCCATTTCACAATGAAAGAGAGGAGAACACAAACAAACTGTAGGGTTTGATATGTAAATAATTTTATTTAGCTCAAAGGGAATCATTTATGATTTTATAGGGAATTTGAACAGAATCACTGTTTGCGGCTGATCACTGAGTCGGCCGGCGATTCACTGAACGAGCCGTATAACATTAATTCTGCACTGGATATTCAAATCCAAAATATAGTGAAAACACTATTAATAAGCACAGTAACAAGATCGGCAGATTAAGACATTAACTTGTAAGCACAAAACACAAGATACTTCTCTTTTCAATATAAATAAGATTTTATTTATATAAACCTAAGACATAAACTAATCTAACACATGAACACACACATTCACATGTTGTAGAAGTTTTGAGGCGGTCACAGGCTCCAGTTGAACTCGGAGGCGTGGCAGCAAAACTTAAACTGGAAACACGAAACTCGCAACGGAAAATAAACTAAAATAAAAGAAAGAAAGGATATAACGAGACTAGGTGGTTTTTCTTTTCATCGTGGTGTTAAGTAGCAACTGGCCTGTAGGCCAGAGCACGCTCAAAGAGCGCTAAAAAGCAGTGTCAAAACGCGGTGACAAAAAGAAGAAGAGAGAAGGGAAGATTTGATGGTGTCCTAGTTTTTAAACTCGGCTTCTGGACACATCCCATCTGGTGTCTTGACCAATTAGATAGGCTATTATCTTAGCTAGGGTTGTTCCTTCCATCATAAATCAGCATGTTATGTCACATGGTCCGAATTTTACACACTATTGCAAAGTATACTTTTGGATGTGATTTCTATAACCAGAATATGATATATTTGACAAAGAATCAATTGGAAGAAACGTTTCAAGCTAGAATTGTCAAACTCATACATATCAAACACGAATAAACCTTAAAGTCATTCAATAGTTATTAAAAAGACATACATAATATGTGCTTAAAACATGATAGTCTAATGTGTGGGTTACATACATAATATGAGGTTATGCATAGAAATGTCCTTTTAGGATGATTTTATGTGCATATGAAAAAGAAAAGTCTCTGTGTAGTTCTATGTAGGACATAGGGACATGTTCGGTGAAGACCAGAGAGAAGTTAAAAGGTCTCCTAAAGAATTTCAGTCTCAGTCTTTGTCTTGTGGAAAAAGTCAATCTAAGGAAGCTCGTGATTTCCAGCGTGGAACGCATGTGATGGCCATCTCTTTGACCATCAGTCTTGATTACTTGTCCCAAATTTGACGATCTCCTTCCAGCATTGTACTTATCAATAAGAATTATTTTGTCTTAATGTAGCGAGCTGTTCAGTGAAAGAGGCTTGTTGGTAAGGCTTGCGCCAGAGTACCATGGACAGATTTATGACGTCCTGTTGGGCTTCTCTGGAATTTCAGCTGCTCATGTTTCAATGTTCTGATCGAATCTTAGTTTGTCTGACTCGTTCTGACCCAACAAAACAAAAATAAAAATAAAAATTTTTAAATAAATAAATTAAACCTCTAAATTCTCTTAATCAGCTCTGTTCTCTTGAGATAAAGAAATAAACTCTCTAATCCATAAGTAAATATATTTTTAAGCTTTAGTTCATCCATTCCCACCTTCCTAAATTCATTCTTCATTGTTTCTCGTTCATTAGTATACTTTTGACTAACACAGATAACATTCTACTGATTCCTCTGTTCCACAGTGCTCACATAATCCTCTTGGATGTTTATTTATTATTGTTAAGGTTTTATTCAGCATAGTATCCAACCCAAACCCATTTAAGCAGGTTATAGTTGTCATTTTCATTTTGTAAGTATTTAACTGGATGTTATCCATATTTTATGTCTCAAGGACATGCAAGCAAAGAACCAAATAAAGGATTTCAAGAGAAAAAAAAAGGTATTCACTTCCTTCCTGTCACATGAGACTGTCAACTTCCTACTTCAGGGAACCATGGCGAAGGCAAACCCTCCCAAAGAAAGGTAATTTTCAAGGTCTCTAGAATCATCCAAACAAAACAAATCTTACAAGAAATCTATAGTTTTTTGTATACTTACTCAAAAGTCCAAGTGACAACTATAGTTGCCGGTGGGCAAATGACTTGTAAGTACATATAACATATATCATGGGGAAATGGGGGTATATTGTTGCTAGCATCATGCTACTCATGTTACCTTCTTGTTAAAAACATGTTAGCATCATGCTAACTTCATGTTAACATGTTAATCATTGCATGTATTGTTGTGCCCCCTCCCTCAAATATTATGGAATTAAAAAAAAAAAAAAACCTACTATAGGGGTCAAAATAGAACTTTAATAAAATATAAAAGTAAATAAATAAATTGTAATTAAATTCTATTATTTACAAATTACAATTGTAGCTCTAGACAGTAATACAGTGGTCTGATTGATTTTATGGTCTCAAGCATTCAGAAATCACGCAAAAGAAAATTAAGCAGTTTTACTACGAAAACCATGATTCATTTTTGTAAGGGTTGTGATGTCCACATGTTTTTTTGTTGAAATTATAGCGGTTGTGTCATCTATAGCAAAAAGGTGGCCAAAAATGAAAGATTAAGTGGATATCTGAATTAAATGTTTGGTCAATAGCCTATTAAACAAGGATATGATCGTCCTGTAAGTATAACAGCAGCAATTACTAGGCCTTTGGCTCCCTTTGCAGGCATTTGTAATAACATGTAATGTTGAAAAAAACAAAAAAAAAACAAAAAAAACAATAGACACCATCATAAAATTTGTAATGGTTTTACTGGTTATAATGGGACTTGTATTGGTTTTAATGGAACTGTAATGGACTCTGTTGGTCTCTACTGGTAATTGGTCACCTTCTATTGGTGGCTGGCTTGTTAAAACCAATAAATCCTAATGGAATATGTCCCAAAACACACTACAGAAAACCATTTTTCAATGGTTTTAATGGTTAAAAGTTGACGGTTTGTAATTTTTGTAAAGGTATTGTAACGGGACTGACGAGACGTGAGACGTGTGGATCCATGTGCGAGCTTTTATTGAGCAGAGACGTGGTCGTACAGGCAGGGTCAAACATTGGCAAACAGGTATAACATGGGCGAGACAGAGAGTAAACAAAGACAAGCGTGGGTCGACGATCGGCGAACAGTATCCAAAGGGGCTTGACAAGAGAGGTAATCCAAAACGTGAGCGAGAGTCCAGTCAGGGGAAAACACAATCCAAAAAAAGCAAGACAAGGCAAGACTAGGGAAACTAACAAGGCTCTGTAGGGCAGCGATAATGCAAACAATACTCGGCAACGAGGCAGAGAAAGTCCAAGGCTTATAAAGAGTGTTCAATGGGTTTCAGCTGTGTAATCAGTGCAATGCTCAGGTGAGTGTGTGATTAGTGAGATGGCTGATGGGAAATGCAGTCCATTGTGTTGTGTGGCGTGAAAGTCAATGTGGTGAGTGAGTGACCTCTGGTGGTGAATGAAAGGAAGTTCACAGACCAGATTCGTGACAGGTATTTGTGATTTATTTGTGATGGGATTAGGATTTTCTGTGATGGTTCTGTTGTTTTCAGCAGGGTTGCCTCATTGTTTTTATATAATGCATTTTAAGTCATTTTAAAGGCCACAAAAAAATATTATCTCTTTGTATATTATTATTTGAAGTAACAAAACCATTGTTAATTTGCGGTTACCATGGCTACAAGAACCATGATTTATTTTTTATTTTTTTATTAGTGTTAAAACCATAGCCAAGTTTCGTAAGGGAACATGGAAACTCGGAGAGAATATTAGATGTGTTGGTGGTGGTGAAATTATTACTTACATTAAAACACGTTATTAACCTCAACCCCCTTAAAAGTTTCACAGGATTATGAATAGCCAACCTGGAAGTGACGCACGGGCTTCGTTTTCATCTTTTTTATTTTATTTTTTTTTTGGCGCTGATTGCTGATGTCTTTTCACAGACATAGTTGTCTATCAATTATGATCATACATTCAGCTGCAAACATGAGGTGCGAGCGGTCACGGGTGCTGATGCGGGAATGATGTGTCACGTTTTTTTTTTTTTTTTTTGAACAACTGGTGCCCCCCTGGGAGTTGGTGCCCTACACAAACTGCGTACTCTGAGTATAGGGAGCGGCAGTACTGGTTAGTATCATGCTAATCTCATTAACAGCTTGTTTAAAACATGTTAACATCATGCTAGCAACATGCTAATCATGCTAATTTTGTTTTAACATTTTACTTGTGTTAACATGTTGTTAGCATAATGCTAACACAATTAACATGTTGTTAGCATGTTGTTAACATGATGCTAACAGGATTGGGGTTACTATTAGTGCCTATATAGTTAGCATTATAGGTAGGGTAGAGTGGGGGGAAACACCCCCTTAAGGACTGTAATTTTTTTCTGTGAAACAAAAGTTAAATGTGTTCAGAAAAGTTATCATAGTTTTAGTGACAATGACATGTATTACAAACAATGTATGAAAACTGTCCAGAGTTTTCATGTTATTAGAATTTTTACAAAAATAAAATTTGTAGCAAAGGAGCGTTTTACCCCACCTATGGGCCAAAATGCCCCCATGGGTGGGGTAAAATGCCCCCCAGTCTGACAAAGCAATTTGCTTTAAACATTTAGCCTACAGCAAAACCAGAGTACTGGCTAGCTAACTAGCTACCCGATGCTAACTTGAGGTCATTTTTAAATATAAAATCAAAATATTTTTATTCAACCAACTTGTTAGAATACACTTGATGGAAAAACAAAGGATTTGATGTTCAGAACAGAATAACTACAGTAATTGCCCATTGCCCCCTGGGGGCGTTTTACCCCACTGACTATGTTTGAGAAAAAAAATTATGTCATTCTGAAAATATAATTATATTTTTAATAACACGTACTCCCTATCTACAGGCTCAGCTGTTTTCATATCATACAGGTGCTGGTCATATAATTAGAATATCATCAAAAAGTTGATTTATTTCACTAATTCCATTCAAAAAGTGAAACTTGTATATTATATTCATTCATTACACACAGACTGATATATTTCAAATGTTTATTTCTTTTAATTTTGATGATTAGAGCTTACAGCTCATGAAAGTCAAAAATCAGTATCTCAAAATATTATAATATTTACATTTGAGTTTGAATAAATGACCATCAAGGAGAGAACTGAAGCTGGAGTCAGTGCATCAAGAGTCAACACGCTCGGACGTCTTCAGGAAAAGGGCTACCAAGCCACTTCTGAACCAGAGACAACGTCAGAAGCATCTTACCTGGGCTGTGGAGAAAAAGAACTGGACTGTTGCTCAGTGGTCCAAAGTCCTCTTTTCAGATGAAAGTAAATTTTACATTTCATTTGGAAATCAAGGTCCCAGAGTCTGAAGGAAGAGTGGAGAGGCACAGAATCCATGTTGCTTGAAGTCCAGTGTGAAGTTTCCACAGTCTGTGATGATTTGGGCTGCCATGTCATCTGCTGGTGTTGGTCCACTGTGTTTTCTGAAGTCCACAGTCAACGCAGCCATCTACCAGGAAATTTTAGTGCACTTCATGCTTCCTTCTGCTGACAAGCTTTATGGAGATGCTGATTTCATTTTCCAGCAGGCCTTGGCACCTGCCCACACTGCCAAAGGAACCAAAAGCTGGTTCAGTGACCATAGTGTTACTGTGCTTGATTGGCCAGCAAACTCACCTGACCTGAACCCCACAGGGGTTAAAGCAAAAAAAAATCTTTTGACTGAATTTTTTTCCTCGGCCAAACCCCATTCCACAGCCATACCTGTCACACACCCAGTTTAGGGGCACTTGTCCTCCTAATTAAAAAAAATTAAATTAGGAGGACTAATTTAATTTTTTTTTATTTTTTAAATTAGGAACACCTTCTAATCAATAATAAAAAATTCTGATAAAAAATTAGCCTTCTTAATACGAGGTGACATTTGACTCAAAGTGATTTACAGGGGCATTTTCTTTTTACCTTTTGTAAATGCATTTTTCTAATTTTATTAAATGTATGAAGTGTTTCCTCTAGGATTTTTTCCAGTTGTGGTGGCAGAACTATTTCCCATGGACCACTCCCCCTCCCCACCCAAGAATCACCTGCACTCATTTAACTAAAAAAGACAAGTATGTCTTTGAATAATTTAGTAAATAATAAAATAAGAATAAATAAACTAATGACAGTCAATAGCACAAACAAAAATAATAAGATATAAATTAAATTATCAGTACTTAAATTTTTTCAGTTAGGTCTAACTATAATCTATTCAACTGTAAAATAACACTGGATAGTCTTCACTGTATAATGAAAGACAGCAGCAGGTTTATTTAGGCTGCTGTCTCTTTAAGACCTCATGCATGGATCTAATATGTTACACATGGCTCTATGCTTACTATTCTTTTTAGGAGCTTTGTCCTCCTAATTTAATTAGGAGCACCTTCTGATCAATAATCAAAAATTCTGATCAAAAATTAGCCTTCCTAATACAAGGTGACATTTGACTCCTTAAAGTGACTTACAGGGGCATTTTCTTTTTTGCAATGGCATCATTTTCATCTGTGTCAAATTCAAAAATTTATGTTCATAAGCTTTTTAAAATTTCTATTTAAAAAAAATATAATAAGAAGTAGAGTAAGACAAATAAAAAGTGGCTTGTAGGTACATTTTCAGACATTTAATGAGACTCAGAGGTGGCATGAGTGCAATTCAATTCATAAATTCATGTGGAGATTAATGTTTTAAATATACAATTTTGAATACAGAACTATTAAATGATTTAAATAACTGAAATTATACAGTAGCCCCTCAACTGAAACCACCAGCAGGTGGCGGTAAGTCACTGATTTTAGCACTGAATCATTCATTCAATTGATTCGTTTGAACGGCTGATTCATTCAGGAATGAAGCAAGTGACTGTCTTTATGAATGGGTAATCATGAATCACCGACTCACTAGATTCGTTCAAAAACGCACTTTCACTCATGAATGAAACACCGCTGTGTTTGCTTTTAGAGATGCAGCAGCTCAGCTGTTACTTTATTTAGAACTATTTTCGTTGATGATGTAGAGCAAAATCATGCAGTACTTGTTTATTGATCAGTTGTATTAAATCAATATCACATTTGCAAACTCCCTTAATAATTATTAAAAGCTGTCACTCTCCTTATCGCGATCTGTGCACAGAAAATGAAAATGAGTTCTCAAGACTCAAAAGCACGTGCAAATGTGATACATTCCGTCGAACCTGCGGGAATAAGTAGAATTATTATTAATAGCCGCAATCCCGCTCCGAAATTCAAATTCTGCTCCGTGTTCTCTGCTAATAACCCGACTGTGAATGATGCGAGCGGCGTTACTGTGTTGTCAGTGAGAAGCTGCAGCTGTGGCGGGGATGATTTTTGGTGTGCCGGCAGAACAACAACAATAATGCACTACAAGTTTCTTTTCCCCTCATTTTTTCCAATTCACAGCAATCCGTCGTAAATCCCTGATAACTTTTCAAATGGAGTGAACAGGGAGCAGCTTTTCCGTGAGCGGGAATAGAAAACCCGGAGTGGATCACGAGCGGAGTGATTACAGAACGCTTCGAGCGGAGAGAGGAACGTGCTCCACTCCAGGCTTTGATCATATCCCCTCAGCAGGCTGCATTATGAAAAGTGAATTTAAGACATTAAAGACAGGCAGAAACCCTGCAAATGACGGAAATCCGTCGTAGACTCGCTGTAATTAACGGAAATCCGTCGTAGCGACGGAGAACTTTAATCCCTGACCCCATAGAGAATCTATGGGGTATTGTCAAGAGGAAGATGAGAGACACCAGACCCAACAATGCAGATGAGCTGAAGGCCACTATCAGAGCAGGGCTTCCATACCACCTCAGCAGTGCCACAGACTGATCGACTCCATGCCACGCCGCATTGCTGCAGTAATTCAGGCAAAAGGAGCCCCAACTAAGTATTGAGTGCTGTACATGCTCATACTTTTAATTTTCATACTTTTCAGTTGGCCAAGATATCTAAAAATCCTTTCTTTGTATTGGTCTTAAGTAATATTCTAATATTTTGAGATACTGATTTTTGACTTTCATGAGCTGTAAGCTCTATTCATCAAAATTAAAAGAAATAAACATTTGAAATATATCAGTCTGTGTGTAATGAATGAATATAATATACAAGTTTCACTTTTTGAATGGAATTAGTGAAATAAATCAACTTTTTGATGATATTCGAATTATATGACCAGCACCTGTATATACATATGATGTTCTACAAAACAACAAGCTTTAAAACACTTTATTTCTTACTGCTGAAAATTAGATAATTTATTGTGAAATCAATTTTCTATCAGGTACATCACCAGTGTAAGCTTCATAGTGAATACTTCTACATAACTGTTGTCAATGTAGTCCATAGTTACAATAACAAATTATCTTGATTTTATCTTGTGGTTATTTTGGGAAAAACAGTAGGGGGGTGTTTTACCCCACTCTACCCTATGTTACAGCCACTGTAGTGCCGAGGTTGGTCCACTCAAGCACCACTCACATTTTCTTCAGGAAGATATGTACATTTCTATTTATTTTCATTTAACTTTTTCATTGATACACAATGCCCTGTTGGGGCAGTTTAATGGCTGCACTTTGTTCTGCACTATGTTCCACAACCTTTATGGATTTGTTGTTTGTTGGGTTTTCATATTCAAGAGATTATAAGCTAGATGCAGCTTTTTTGGGTTCGCATCAAATGTTCTTCGACTTTTATACATAATATATTTATTTATGAATAAAGATTGGTCTTTTGAAAGCAGTTATTTTGAGTTAGATTCCAAATGTTCTCCTCCTATTCAAATTTTACATTGAGAGGTACATACAACATATTTGCCCACCGGCAACTATAGTTGCCACACATTCAAATATAATTTTCAAGAAGAAGAAAAAAAAAAAAAACCTGGGGAAAATAAATGCAGAACATGTTCACATAGGACACTATTAACATGACTATATGCATGAAACGATTCAGAAAAATTTGGGCACAAATGGGTCTTGTTAGAATATTTTCTTCTTTGGTGCTTCTTTTAGTTATCCTCACAGGAACTTTCTCGTTGGTCAGATATGTCTATGAATCGGGTCAGATGAGTTGAGGTCAGCCTTCAAATCTGCGCGTCGAAAGATTAGTAGCTACTAGTGAGTCCCGAAAGGTATAGGGGCGGGGAGAAAGGTATTCATGATTGGTCGACAAAGCGGTCTGTGTGGCGCACTAGTCCTCAAAAGTGAAGCCATCCTGTCTCGATTGCCCCCAGGTGGCTGGTCCCAGTATAGGTCATAAACCTCTCCATAATGGGACGTGAGCATGGGCGTCGCTAGGCCATTTTTAGGGGGGCTTTAGCAAATCCTAGAATCGTCCCTGGATGTGAGACAAAACTAAATAATTAAATTTCAATTCAAATATTTTGTTTTCAAACATGGTTTTTGTCTTTTGATGTAGATTTTATCACGCTGATGTAAGTTCAAGTGTTCATTTTTTAAATAAGTTTGGTTTTAGTTAGTTATGTGATGCTATAAAAACGGGAGTGTGACGTCATGATTGATGTTGATTCTATGTCAGTTTGCTATCTATTACTTTTCTTTCAAGTTACAAGTTTCCTTACCTAAAAAAGTTATCAAACCTAAAAAATACACTACAAAGAGAAACTCATAGCTCTTTCATTAATTTAATATTGACTGACAAATGACATAGGTATTATTTGTATACACTCCCAATATCAACAAAACTTTTTTTAGGGTGCACTTTCTGCATTCTCAGTCTCCACGAAAATCTTCCTGAAACAAATCACTAAAATGAACGAAATTTAAATGAGATGAGAATTAGGGCTGGGCAAAAAAAAAATAAAAAAAAAATCGATTTTTCGATTAATCGGGTTTTTTTTCAATGACGTCGATTCGATATCGATTCTCAAAAGCCGCGAATCGATCTTTTCCGGTATTTATTTCAGCAAACATTTAAAACAAGATCTGATTAATGTGATTCTTATCATTAGTCTTCTCCACTAGATGTCACCCTCTTATTTACCGATGCGCGATGTTGCAACAGAAAGCTGTCATTCATTCAGTGCTTATCATGGTGGAGATACTTGTTGACGAGAATCGAGAACAAAGCCATACGCATGATTCGTAATGCTCAGGTGAAACGCTATAGTAATACTATGAATCTGTGGAAGCATTTGATATCACGCATAAGGCGCCTTGATATCCGCAATGAATGAATGAATGGCGCGACGCACTGTTTACGACACACATACTAAAGCGCGGACGAAGCTCGCGGTGTTTTCATCTTCTGCCGTCTCACTATATGATGATATTAACACACTGCTGCTCTGAGAGTCATTTCATTAGCATTTTACAGTTTAATTTGAGAAAACTACCGTCCACAGTTGCCAACTCTCGCGAGACAAATAAGCAACTGCAGCTTCAAAAACAAGCCCAAAACAAGCCCAATTTTTTTGATGATTTATTATCATCAATATTATTTATTATCAATTATTTATTACCAATAAATGAGCTTGCAACATATTAAACTGAAACCACTCTTTTATCTGAGAAGCAAAAACAGAAGCTATGTTACAAAAATTAGCAAACTGCAACAAAAGTGGGAACAAAACTCGTCTCCAATCACCTGTGAGCAGAATAGGATTGGAGAGATGAAAAAGGAGAAAAGCACAAGAGCTTCAAAGGGGAGCCATAACACCACATATTTATAGCCTAAAATATATAGGGGTCATTCTATGGAAATGTCAATTTTTCTGTCCCTAGCCTTAGAAATATCACACTCAGTGTTCGAATTGTGTCAAAGCTCTTGGGGGGTCCCCCTAACCAGACCCCCCCCCTTCAAAAAATTAAAAATATAAAACCTTGTATAGCCTAAATATGATTCATATTTTTGTCTTGTCCTCGTTATCGTTGAGAAAACCTAATTCTATGGCACTCTTCGTGTGATATTGAATAACTATATGAAATTATATAAATATACATATTTTCTGCCGCATCTTAAATTTTGGGAGCATTCTGCATTTTATTAGACTGAATCATGCAGTGAAAGAATGCACTCAGTCAGTCTAGCTAGTGTTTAAGCACTCATAGGTCATCTGTATGATAAATGAATCTCTTACTTTTATCGTACGTATGTCTGCACTTTTATTGCTTATTGCTTATGCGCAAGTTTCAGTCTGAACAAAATTCAGCAATGACTAATCTGACCGCCTCTGATTGGTCATTGCATTCCTAAGCTCAACAGAATCGTGTGGTTATTATGAGTACGCTGTACAAACGCTTAAAAAAAATACGATGTAACATGAGCAGGTCTAAATTTAATACAGCCATCGAATCTTTTCATTTAATTTTCATTTTCACTAGTTCAATGTTTCAAGTATTATAGTTTTATTGAAAAACCAGGGGACCCCCCCAATTATATATTTTGGGTGTTATGGGGGGTCCCTTAATGCTTATGGGAGGTCCGGGACCCCCCAGCCCCCCCTCAATTCGAACACTGATTACACTAGAAAAACACTTGGTTACAATTTTTTTTTAAATATATATTTTAAAATAAAACAATGGAACAATATTTGAACAATTACACCTTCTTGAGCCATCAATGTGGCAATATTTGTTTTTAATTAATTATAAAGAATTCCAAGCACCAGAAAACTGCTCTAAAATAAAAGTGCTTTATTTTGAGGTCAAAAACAGGTTTTTCTTCCATTTAAAATAAAATAATGTATACATAACTATCAAATAAATGACATAAAAAAAAAATGCGACAAATATTATAGAAAAATATTATAATATATATTATATTAAGGCTATTCGAACCAAATGTATTTACTCAGTATTAGGATATGACTACTTGTTTTTAATTACAGCCCGTGATAATTAATACATTACAAAAACATTAGGCTAAAAGAAAGTCATCCCACTCCTCTATGTCTACGTCTGTCATCGCTTGGATTACAGCGTCACGCGTCTTCTTTTTGAATGTGATTTTTCTCCAATGAGGGGGAGGAACATTTGGCAAATTACACTACAGCACTTATATTATTGCACTGGTTGGCTATTAACTGCGAGCAGACAGAGTGTCAATCAATGCACTGGAGAATACGGCGAACATAAATAAAAAAGCCAAGTTGCTTGTCAGATTTCCCTAACAAGCAACCATATTTTTTTAAATAAGCCCAAAAACCGCAACCAGGGATTTTTTTTTTTCCCTTTTTTTTCCCTCCTTTTTTTTTTATTCAACTTTACAACCAAACAAGGTACATAATCACATTCCAGAATACATCCAATCTTATTCAGCCTTGGTTGAGCATAACCAAAATAGAACAAGACCAAAAAAAAAAAAAAAAAACCCTCAAAATAAACCAAACCATAAAGAAAAAAAGAACATAAGATGCTTCAAAAATAAAATACACCAAAAAGGGCTTTTAAAATAAATTATACAAATCCAACAGAGAAGTCAATTTCCGGGCTTTCTTATTCTTAACAAATTTTAACGATTTATATAAGAGTTTTACCTCATTACACCATTGGATAAAATTAGGTTTAGATTTAAACCATCTGCATTTGTGAATAAAAAACTTCCCAAAACATACCAGGAAATTAATCACAAATTCAAAATCTTTGTTTTCAAGAAAAATACCGAACCTGACTATCTGCACATTAAGTGGTGGGAAATCAACATCTCTAGAAGTTTTGCATCTCTCTCCAAAAGGATTGTACCGCATCACACAAAAAAACCACATGATCTAAAGTGTCAATGTTTGTTTCACAAAAAACACAATTATTTACATCAAAATTAAATTTTAATCTCAAAAATTCGTTAGGGTAAATCTCATTTAAAATCTTGAAGCTCACCTCTGTAGCTGTCACGGTGTGGTGCGGGAGAGAAGCACGACGATGAAGGGTAATGAGAAACAGTCTTTAATAATCCACATAGATAATCCAATACGAGAGGATAAACACCACAAGCATACATAGACGAGATCGGACAAACAAGCACAGAACTGAATGCAACTTATAAGGGGAACGTAATCAAGGATAATGAGGAGACACACCTGAACATAATGATACCATTAATGGGAGACAGAAACTAGGTCACACATGGGGAATGAAAACACAAACAAAAGTCCATAACTGTGACAGTTCGCCCCCCTCCCGGAAGGCGCGACCCCGCGCCGTAGAAGGGAAAGGAGACGGAGGTATGTCGGAGGGTTGGTGCGAATAGGCAGGAGGAGGTTCCGGAGGTGGCCGGATGACCGGGAGGAGGACGATCCGCAGTGTCCAGGGTGGTGACGGAGGAAGGAGCCAGGGAGAGAACAGAGGGACCCAGGGCGGATCAGACGGAGGGAGGAGCCAGGACGGAGACAGGAGGAACTTGGAGCAGGAGGAGCCTGGTAGGACCCAGGCCACAGCCATGATGACGGCCCATGGTGGAGCCGACGGAGGGAGGAGCCATGGAGGAGGAATGGCCGCCGACTCCAAGGGGCCGACCGACGGCAGCAGAGCATGTGGAGGAGGAGCCCGAGCCGGAGCCGGAGAGCAGATGAGTCCGGGCGAAGCCGAGGATCCGGAGGGCCAAGGTGGAGCTGAGGGCTCTGGCGACCAAGGCGGAGGCGGAGATCCGGAGGTACGCGGGCGGGCAGGCGACTGAGACCAAGGTGGAGCTGAGGGCTCTGGCGACCAAGGCGGAGCCGGAGGGACGAAGGAGCCCGGTGGAGCTGGTGGGCGATGGGCGGCGGTGGAGATGAGGGAGCTAGGAGCCGAGGTGGAGCCGCTGGGTCGGAGGGACGAGGTGGAGTCCAGGACTCAGAGGCTGGAGGCGAAGACGAGGGATCTCCCAGCCACGACGCCGATGGAGACAGGCAGACCCGCGGCGATCCCACCGCACAGATGGTGGGCTGAGGGTGAGCAGAGGGGCTGCCAGGATGCAGCGGAGGCGGGGCTGAAGTAGCCGGGATGATAGGAGGAGGCAGGAGAGGGAGGGCGGGTGGGTGGGTGGGTAATCCAGGTAGGTCGCAATTCAGGGTAGTTAGAGATTTCAGATGAAGGCGTGAGCATGGAAGGCATGTCTGCATGATCTTCCCAATTTATCCAGTCCCCAGAGTCCTGCGACTGCTCACCCTCAGCGTCGGTGCAGTGGGCGGGGCTTTCTTCGGCACCCTCACGCTCCACTATAACTCCCACTGTCGCGTGCGATGTAGCCGGCTCTCGCACCTGATCGGACGTTCGGTGAGGCTCTGGCTCCGGGGCAATCTCCAGCTCAGTCGCTCCTTCTTGCGATGGCTCATGGGTTGCTATGGGCTCTGCCTCTCTGTCCGCGGTGGGCTCGGGCTGTTCTCGGGGTGATGGTGGGCTGGGCTCTGGGTCAGGAGTGGGGCTGGTGTCATCGTCCTCAAAGTCCACGGTCAGTGGGGATTCACAGGACACCAGCACCCACTCCACAAAGGTGGCAAAATCTCCCCGAGGACCATCTCCGGACAACCGCGCTCTGCACTCGTCGTTCAGGCTCGTCTGGTAGAACGTGCAGAGGCAGTAGTCCGGGTAGTGGGTATAGTTGGCAATTTCACGAATAGTCTCGTATGGTCCTCGAGGGAAAGGCTCCTCTGCTCCAGCATGAGGAGGAGGCAGGAGAGGGAGGGTGGGTGGGTAATCCAGGTAGGTCGGCAATTCAGGGTAGTTAGAGATTTCAGATGAAGGCGTGAGCATGGAAGGCATGTCTGCATGATCTTCCCAATTTATCCAGTCCCCAGAGTCCTGCGACTGCTCACCCTCAGCGTCGGTGCAGTGGGCGGGGCTTTCTTCGGCACCCTCACGCCCACTATAACTCCCACTGTCGCGTGCGATGTAGCCGGCTCGCACCTGATCGGACGTTCGGTGAGGCTCTGGCTCCGGGGCAATCTCCAGCTCAGTCGCTCCTTCTTGCGATGGCTCATGGGTTGCTATGGGCTCTGCCTCTCTGTCCGCGGTGGGCTCGGGCTGTTCTCGGGGTGATGGTGGGCTGGGCTCTGGGTCAGGAGTGGGGCTGGTGTCATCGTCCTCAAAGTCCACGGTCAGTGGGGATTCACAGGACACCAGCACCCACTCCACAAAGGTGGCAAAATCTCCCCGAGGACCATCTCCGGACAACCGCGCTCTGCACTCGTCGTTCAGGCTCGTCTGGTAGAACGTGCAGAGGCAGTAGTCCGGGTAGTGGGTATAGTTGGCAATTTCCACGAATAGTCTCGTATGGTCCTCGAGGGAAAGGCTCCTCTGCTCCAGCATGAGGAGGAGGCAGGCAGGGTCATTCATGACGAAACGAAAAAATAAAAACTGACGAGAAACGGAAAACAAAACGAGGGGAAACACGCAGCTATGCCTTACTTTTGTTTTGGTCCGATCTTCTGTCACGGTGTGGTGCGGGAGAGAAGCACGACGTCTTTAATAATCCACATAGATAATCCAATACGAGAGGATAAACACCACAAGCATACATAGACGAGATCGGACAAACAAGCACAGAACTGAATGCAACTTATAAGGGGAACGTAATCAAGGATAATGAGGAGACACACCTGAACATAATGATACCATTAATGGGAGACAGAAACTAGGTCACACATGGGGAATGAAAACACAAACAAAAGTCCATAACTGTGACAGTAGCCTTTGGAGGGAGGGGGAAAGACAAATAATTTGTTCTAATTTTTTTAATTTCAACCGTATCAAAATCTTTAAACACATATTCCCGTCTAATTGGGTTTGGATAATAAGCCTGTGAAATAAAATTTCTAATAATTCTATTAGAACATTTTTTTTCACAAAAATCATAACCTATAAGGAAAGCTGCCTCAATTCTGGGGAGACTTGGGAGTTCACAATATCTTCTCTAACCATTAATCTCAAAGGAACTGGAATGGCTCTAATCATTCTATTGTAGATATTAACAGAACACTGCAGTTGGAATTTCTCACAAAACTCTCTATATAGTAACACATTTCCATTATCATCCAAAAAACTTTCTGCCAAACTTTATGTATCTATTATTCCAAACTGGAGTGTAATGATGCGTAAAGTTATGCTTGAACAATAATTTCCAATAAAGCAGCACTTGCTGATGGAAGTCAGAAAGTTTCACTGGTAATGAGTTACATTCAAAATCACAACGTAGAAGGAAATTAATTCCACCTAGTTTTTTAAAAATTGCACTGGGGACAATAAACCAAAAAGAGTGGTTATTACAAATGAATAATTTTAACCATTTTAATTTCAGTACACCATTCATAATGTTAAAATCAATCGCATTTACCCCTCCATCTTCATACTTTTTAATCATGTCATCCTTTCTTATGTACGGACATTTATTCCTCCAAATAAATTTAAAATTAATTTTATTTATTGCTTTAATCATCCGTGTTGAAATGGGTAAGGAGAAGGCTGGGTAGATGAGTCTGGACAAACTATCCATTTTGGACAAAATAACTCTTCCAAAGATTGTAAGATCCCTCTGCAGCCATCGATTCAATATTGATTTGCATTTATCTATGTTATTCCATACATTCTTATTCTCCATTATTTCTCTCTCTCTAGAAATAACAATCCCTAAATATTTGACTTCCTTCTTAATTTGAATATTAGATAATGATTGCAGAGGAAACTTGTGTAGAGTTAACATTTCACATTTCTTTAAATTCAAATACAGCCCTGAAGCTTTGGAAAACATATTCACAGAATGTAAAGCTAAAGGAATTTGTTGTTCATTTTTTTAAAACAATGTTGTGTCATCTGCAAACTGACTTATTATTATTTGCTTATCTAACACTGTTAACCCTTCAATATCATTATTTTTAATCAATATAGATAATAATTCTTCTACCATTATAAACAATAGAGGGGAGCTACCACAACCTTGACGGATTCCCCTTTTAATTGGGAATCGTGTGCAAGTTCCATGACTTAGAGCTACAGAGCTATTGATATCATTATATAACATTTCAATTTAAATTTATAAATCTTATTCCAAAACCAAAGTGCTTCAGAGTTTTCAAAATAAATGGATGCTCCACAGCATCAAATGCTTTATAGAAATCTAAAAAAAATAAGAAATCCACTTCCCTGAACCACCTCACTATATTCGAGTAAATCTAAAACTAATCTAACATTGTTATGAATTGACCTTCCTTCCAAAAAGCCTGATTGAGTTTCACTAATTATGTTAGAAATCCCTTTTTTCAGTCTAGCAGCGATAGCCCCAGCAAAAATGTTATCATCAGTGTTAAGTAAAGTGATAGGCCTCAAATTATCTAAAACTCTTTTATCTTTACCAGCTTTAGGAATAAGTGTAATTAAGCCTTGCTTCATACTTTCTATCAACTCTTTCTTTTCAATACATTCCGTCAGGGCATTAAACAATAAATCCCTCAACCCCAAATAAAAAAAATTATTAGTGAGCCCATCTGTCCCTGGAGATTAGTTTAAAGTCATCTTCATAACAACCGAGTCCAATTCTTCAATTCTAAGATCTGAATCTCATAACACTTTAAAAGAGTTCTCAATATGTGGAATATTGTTTTGGATTTTAGCAAAAAAAAGATCCGACTCATCGGAGGAAAAATCTGAAGAAAATAATTTAGAATAAAACAGAAATACTTCTTTTTAAATTCTTCTTAAATCTTTGCATTCTTCATCTTGTATCATTAAACTATCAATGGAGTTTCTTTGCTGCCTATTTTTTTCTAAATTACTAAAATATGAAGAGTTCTTCTCTCTGTCCTCAATCCACCTGGCACGCGACCTTACAAAGGCCCCTTGCGCCCTCTCCAGATAAAGATGATCTAATTTATTTTGAGGCTCCAACAACCTATTTTTTTCCTCGTTATTTAAAACAGGTTTAATACAACACAAACTTATTTCACGAATTAGGTTATTTTCAAACTCCTTTTTTTCTTTATTAATTTTCTTAGAGAAATGTATGGAGAATTCTCTAATTTTGAATTTTAAAAATTCCCATTTACTTACATTGCAATCAAAAGAATCATTTATTTCTATACTTCTAATCAATTCCTTGATTTTACTGAAAAATTATTCATTTTGTAAAAGACGGGCATTGAACTTCCAATAACCTTTGTTTCTAAATTGCTTAAATGTGGGTTCTAAAACAAGATCTATAAAGCAATGATCTGTTAACGGAGCCTTAAAAATTTAAGATTGACACACATATTTTACAATATTATCACTAACCAACCAATAATCAATTCTGGATTTGCTCTCTCCGTTAGGTTTAAACCAGGAAAAACATTCAGCATCAGGATTTAACTCTCTCCAAATGTCATTCAAATTATTTTCTGTCTTTAAAAATTCAATGATAACATTAAGTCGCTGTTTGTTAAGTCTGGGAGGCCATCTGTCCTTCCACTCATCTGGAACCATATTCCAATCCCCTCCTACTAGAACATTATCAGATGGGTACTGCACTTTAATTTCTGCAATCATAATAGAAACATCTTCTATTAATTTCTGATTTTGAGCTGCATTGTTAAATCCATAAATATTAAAAAAAAAAGACCATACATTTTTAGTACCACCATTAACCAATGACCACTACCATCAGCTTTATGAGTAATGACTTCCCCCGGACATTTGTTGAAGCATATTGCCACACCTCCAGAACGGTTAGAACCTTGATTGAAAAAAAATCTTATCACCCCATTGATTAGTCCAAAAAGAGGCATCCAAGTCCGACGAATGAGTCTCTTGTAAAAACACACAATGAGCTTTTTGCCCTTTACAAAACAAAAAAACTGCCTTCCTATTAATGTCTTTCAAGCCCCTAACATTTAGAGAACCAAAAACAATTTTGGCCTTAACCATTAGCTCTAGAACAAAAAGAACAACAAATAAATAAACACACAAATTAAACTATGAAACCTGCTAACACTAACTAACACTCAGCCTCTGCTTAACCTGTAACTTACAGATAGAGCTCCAGTTGCCCAATGAAAAAAAAAAAAAAATACAATTCCCACTGTCCTAAAGTTGAAAACACATCATCCGTCAGCATCAATCTGTCGTCCTTCAATGAAGCCATACGGACCGCGAAAGAAAGCCTTCTTGCCCGCCCTTCTAGCTTGTTAAATTTTTGGCCACAGCTTTCGCCTTTCCTTCAAATCCTCTCGAGGAAGCATCTCCGCGAATCGAATCCCTTCCGCTTTGCAAACAGGAGAATCTTTACTTCGTCATCAGATTTCCTCCTTCACCCGCCTTTGTACGAATGACGAATGAACGACGATGACGTTCCTGCTTCTACTGTCCATCCTTCTTCCCAGCCGGTGAACAATGTCAACAGCTTCTTCCAGCTTTGGCTCCAAATCGGGTGCAATCTTACCAAGGGTTTGGATGACAAGTGATCTGATATCTTCGTCTTTTTTCTCTTCTATGCCTTTAATACGGAGGCACCACCTCATTCTGTATCTTTCCTGTTCTCGAACCCTCTCATTAAGATCACGGTTCTCCTTGCGAAGAACATCATTTTGTATCTCCAAGTCCTTGACTCTTTTTTTGCACTCATTCACCTCTTCCGTGTTGAACTGAATCGCCTTCGTTAAACTTGCAATCATGACACTGCTTTGCTTGGATTGTTCACTTATATCCGCCAACTTCTCATCCACCCTTCTTTCCAAATTTAAAATCGCCTCCAAAATAGTTTCATTGGAGATTCCCGACTTCTCACCGTCAGTATTTAGTTTAGACCTTTTTTATGCAGAAATCTTGCTTGGCGTTGAAGGAAGGGAGCCATTTCCACGTTATCTTTTATTTTGCACAATAATCTCCATTTGCATAGTCATGCTCTATTTCTCTTGCCTCATCTTTGCCTTTGGGGTCTAGTTTTAGTTTGGCGGGTTTAATCAGTTTTTGTGAGGACATCTTGATGTAAAACAGTAGGAATTACTCACTTTAAACTAACTTTTGGGAACAACTGTCACAAGCTCAGAAAAATACGTCTGCTCAACCCGCCATCTTCGCACCGCCGCGACCAGGGATTTTTTCCTGCAACTTTAAAAAAAAAGAAGCCCAAAGTCACGTATAATACACATAGACTGTATACGCGGACTTGGCAACTGTGCTACCGTCATATCACATGATACACAGCAGCTGCAAGTTCCTCACGGCAACCTGTCAAAATAAAAGTTTAGTTTAACCTTAAGACTCAATGCTACTACTAATAATGAATATTAATAAATCTTTATTTTTAAAGGGATAATTCCATTTGTTTTATTTTTAATTTTAACAGTAAACCTCTGTTGTGCAGCACTTTATTTGCTAACAAATAAAAAGGGTTTAATGTTTAATGAAATTAATGTTTTATGCCTTCATCTGATTACCAGAAAAATTAAGAACATTTTATAGGGCCCTATTATTGTTTAAGAAAGGACCCTATACAAAAAAAGAATAGGTTTAAAATACAGGCCTTTGGTTCTTAATTTCTTTTTATTAATTCACCATTTGGGAAATTGTGAATACAGTAGACATTCAATACATGTTGTCATTCTTTGCCTTTTCTAAAAGATTTTTTCAGATTTTGCACTAACCTCTCTGCAGCTCTATTAGAAGCTGGACGGTAAGCAAGACTCTTGATGCGTTTTACTACATTGTTTTGCAGAAATGTCTGAAATTCACTCGACACAAACTGCGGACCGTTATCTGAAACCAACTTTGCTCCAGGTAGCAAAGTAACCCCTTAGAACCTCAATGGTCTTTCCTGCAGTTCTGTTACACATTAGTGCAATTTCTGGCCAGCGTGAAAAAAATGTCTGTTACCACCAAAAAAATTTATTTTCCTTTTTGCGCAAAGTCTATGTGTATTCTTTGCCACGGCCTATTAGGCCAAACAATTTTGCACAGGAGCTGTAACTGGCTGATTTCTCTCTCCCTGACAGGTTTTACAGGAACGCACCAGTGCTTCTATATCCGCGTTAAGGTTAGGCCACCAAAAATGGCTTCGAGCTAAGGCCTTCATTTTAACTATGAAGTTAGTTTTGTCTGTTTTGCCATCTTTTATGCAGCTACCGGCACACTATCCAGAAATGACACACGGAAATTCAGCTTACTCTCCCCAGTTGTAACAGTGAGAGGTAATCGCGACAATGCGTCTGCATTGCTGTGTTTCTCAGATGGTTTATACACAATGTCGTACTGATATGCGGATGATCAGTGACCATCTCTGTAATCATGCTGCAGCCAAGGTTGGAATGCCTGTTTTTGGCCCAAATATCTTGACCAACGGCTTGTGATCAGTGTACAGCATAAATTTGGTTACTCCAAAAATGATACTCAGCACCTCTTTTTTGATCTGCGAATAGTTAATTTCCGTCTTCGTCAACGTGCGTGAGGCATACGAAATAGGCTTTTCTGTACCGTCTGCCAATTGGTGTGAAATTACTGTTCCAACTCCTTAAGGAGATGCGTTGCAAGCTAAGATCACCGGCAATTTTGGATCATAATGAGCTATCACCGGCACTGATGACAATTGCGATTTTGTGCATTCGAACGCCCTTTGACATTCTTCTGTCCACTTCCAATCTGCATCTTTGTGCAGCAACTTGGTGACTGGTTTAATTTCACTTCGACAGATTGGGTATAAATTTGCCCAAATTTAGAATTGCCAGAAACGATCTAAACTCAGCTACATTTTTAGGTACAGGGGCTTTGTCGATTGCTTCAGTTTTTTCAGGGATCAGATGCAACCCGTCCGCATCAATAACATGTCCGAGGTATGTAACGCTATTCTGAAAAAACTAGCATTTTTATTTAGCCTAAGCCCATGTGCTTCTAGGCGTTTCACAAATTTTTCAAATGCTCCTCTGTGTCTTTTCCAGTTATCAAAATATCATCAAGATAGCACATGCAACCCTCTAACCCTTGCAATACCATATCCATGGTACGCTGGAAGATTGACGGTGCACTAGCGACCCCGTATGGTAAACGTTTGTACATACACAATCCGCGCTGCTTATTCACGGTGAGGAAATACTTACTTTCCCTTTTCCACGCGACACTAACAAAGTTATTTGTTGAACGTCTCGCGCTCCACTCTGAACTCTGACATTCATTTTTCCCAACAATTTTAACGGTTGGTCAGTGTATGTTCTCAGATTCAAATCACATGGTTGCAATTGTACATTTCTGAATTTCGACCAGTACAAACTTTCAGATATGATAGACAGAGCCAGTGTCTATTTCCATACACAATTTTACCCCATTACATCTCACCATGACCTTGTACGGTCTTATGTACCCTGACAAGTCCATAGTTACTGTGCAGGCTCAAATCAGTTTGTTCCTTGGTAACATCTACCGGCGAGTCTGCAACTCCATGAACTGAATCCTCTCGACTGTCCATGAAGTTTACCTCTGCTCCACTCCGTGATGGCAGATACAGGGGTTAAAGCAAAAAAAAATCTTTTGACTGAAATTTTTTCCTCGGCCAAACCCCATTCCACAGCCATACCTGTCACACACCCAGTTTAGGGGCACTTGTCCTCCTAATTTAAAAAAATTAAATTAGGAGGACTAATTTAATTTGTTTTTTTAAAATTAGGAACACCTTCTAATCAATAATAAAAAATTCTGATAAAAAAATGTGCCTTCTTAATACGAGGTGACATTTGACTCGAAGTGATTTACAGGGGCATTTTCTTTTTACCTTTTGTAAATGCATTTTTCAAATTTTATTAAATGTATGAAGTGTTTCCTCTAGGATTTTTTCCAGTTGTGGTGGCAGGACTATTTCCCATGGACCACGCCCCCTCCCCACCCAAGAATCACCTGCACACATTTAACTAAAAAAGACAAGTATGTCTTTGAATAATTTAGTAAATAATAAAATAAGAATAAATAAACTAATGACAATCAATAGCACAAACAAAAATAATAAGATATAAATTAAATTATCAGTACTTAAATTTTTTCAGTTAGGTCTAACTATAATCTATTCAACTGTAAAATAACACTGGATAGTCTTCACTGTATAATGAAAGACAGCAGCAGGTTTATTTAGGCTGCTGTCTCTTTAAGACCTCATGCATGGATCTAATATGTTACACATGGCTCTATGCTTACTATTCTTTTTAGGAGCTTTGTCCTCCTAATTTAATTAGGAGCACCTTCTGATCAATAATCAAAAATTCTGATCAAAAATTAGCCTTCCTAATACAAGGTGACATTTGACTCCTTAAAGTGACTTACAGGGGCATTTTCTTTTTTGCAATGGCATCATTTTCATCTGTGTCAAATTCAAAAATTTATGTTCATAAGCTTTTTAAAATTTCTATTTAAAAAAAATATAATAAGAAGTAGAGCAAGACAAATAAAAAGTGGCTTGTAGGTACATTTTCAGACATTTAATGAGGCTCAGAGGTGGCATGAGTGCAATTCAATTCATAAATTCATGTGGAGATTAATGTTTTAAATATACAATTTTGAATACAGGACTATTAAATGATTTAAATAACTGAAATTATACAGTAGCCCCTCAACTGAAACCACCAGCAGGTGGCGGTAAGTCACTGATTTTAGCACTGAATCATTCATTCAATTGATTCGTTCGAACGGCTGATTCATTCAGGAATGAAGCAAGTGACTGTCTTTATGAATGGGTAATCATGAATCACCGACTCACTAGATTCGTTCAAAAACGCACTTTCACTCATGAATGAAACACCGCTGTGTTTGCTTTTAGAGATGTGCAGCAGCTCAGCTGTTACTTTATTTAGAACTATTTTCGTTGATGATGTAGAGCAAAATCATGCAGTACTTGTTTATTGATCAGTTGTATTAAATCAATATCACATTTGCAAACTCCCTTAATAATTATTAAAAGCTGTCACTCTCCTTATCGCGATCTGTGCACAGAAAATGAAAATGAGTTCTCAAGACTCAAAAGCACATGCAAATGTGATACATTCCGTCGAACCTGCGGGAATAAGTAGAATTATTATTAATAGCCGCAATCCCGCTCCGAAATTCAAATTCTGCTCCGTGTTCTCTGCTAATAACCCGACTGTGAATGATGCGAGCGGCGTTACTGTGTTGTCAGTGAGAAGCTGCAGCTGTGGCGGGGATGATTTTTGGTGTGCCGGCAGAACAACAACAATAATGCACTACAAGTTTCTTTTCAAATGGAGTGAACAGGGAGCAGCTTTTCCGTGAGCGGGAACAGAAAACCCAGAGTGGATCACGAGCGGAGTGAGGAACGTGCTTTCGCTCCACTCCAGGCTTTGATCATATCCCCTCTGCAGGCTCCATTATGAAAAGTGAATTTAAGACAATAAAGACAGGCAGAAACCCTGCAAATGACGGAAATCCGTCGTAGACTCGCTGCAATTAACGGAAATCCGTCGTAGCGACGGTTAACTTTAATCCCTGCAGATAACGAGCAGGCGTTTTCCCTGTAGATCAGTGCTGTTCCCTTGACTTGAAGTCCGCCCACCTGTTCTTACAAGCTCGTTCCAAATGACCAGCTTTTCCGCACCTGCGACACTGGAACTCTGAACTTGCAGTCGCTCGGTCCATGTCCCTTTCTCAGACATCTGTAGCACTCACAGCCGCCGTGGTTCCTCGATTCACCTCGCGATGTCCTGGTCTCACGCGACTTTGCTCCTCGCAGTCCCACATGATCCATTCGCAGGTACGACAATGGTGGTCCCTTCTGCATAGACTGCGTACCACTGGTAGTACACTCAAAACTGTTCGTTATCTCGAGCATTCTGGCCCAAGTCAACCCGTCGTCACTGGCGGCATTCAACAGTTTGACGCAGTTCTTGGTTATTTATGCCACACACAAATTGATCTCTCAGCTGCTCCTCTAGGCTAGCGCCAAAATCACATGTGCAAGACAGCCCCTTTAAGCTAGCTACATAGTCACTAAAAGATTCCCCCGGTTGCTGTCGACGATTTCTGAACGTGAATCTCTCAGGCAGCACATTCTTCTTTGGTGTATAAAAGTCTTTTAATGCCTTTAACAAGTTAGAAAATTCTGTCTCGTTCACCTTTCTCTGTGCAATCAGATCTCTTAGCAGTGCAAACATTTTCAGCCCCGACCACCGACAAAAATACTGCTCGTCTCCTTTCAGATTCAATCTTGTTGGCCAACAGAAACCATCAGAAAAAGTCTTTCTTCATAATTCTCAAAAGTATCCGATGTTTCGTCGAACATCAATCCCGTTTCGGTACTACAAAGCGCCATGCTGTCTGCGGCCTTCTCTTTTCTTTTAGCTAATCACAGCGGGAGCGACCCACTGTAAAAATCGGCACATCCATCCCATGCTCGTCACCATAACTTTGTTGTGTATTTGCCAAAAAGACCTTTTACACACAATGTTCTCGGAGAATCCATTCGGTGACACTCTGGCGATGGAGGAAGAGAGAGTGGAAACTGCTCACTCTCCATAGCCTCGAGCTCTGCACCGAACTCCAGGCCACGGCTTCGCAGAGGGAGGAGGCCTCCGGAGCAGCGCGGCAGGAGAGAATGGCGGATTGACGATAAAAAAACTTGAGTCTAGTGCGCAAGGTTTTAAGAGTTAAATTCTCCCAGCACTTGCAGTTTGAAATGCCTAAGATAGTGTCTCGTGCATGGGCCAAGTCCACACATCAGACACACTTACCGTGCTGGTCGTCACTCGCGATGAGATGAAAGCACAGAGGCTGGCACCGACGAAAGTCCATTCCACTCACCGCTCTGAGAATAAGATTCCACTGATGCGGTCGCTGAAGTGGAAAAGAATCCAAAACTAAACGTCGCCTAGAAATGGGCCAGAAAAACCGTGAGAAGCGAACGCTTCTGAAGAGAGTAAAATCTTAGGGGTAAGATGGCGCGAGCGCAGGTCTATGTCAGTTACGCGTGACGTAGGGGTGGTATCTCGTGCCATCAGCCAATGAATTGACGTGATTCTATACGGGCTTCAGACAATCGTCACACCTGGGGGGTGTTCCCACTGAGTCAGCTACGCAGCGTTGAGTGAACCTATGAAAGATAACACATGGTTTACATAAAATCTTTTATGTATTTATAATTTGAAAGCAAACGAATATCCCTGTTTAGGAAAAGGGACATCATACCTTTCAGAAAATATAATTAGCATCTTAATTTTGCAATGAAAACGTATTTAATAGTAATATATATATATATGTCCATGACAGAGTGGACATATCTTATGGTGTCTTATTCATGCTTCGAATAATGGCCCATAATTATCTAAGAAAATGTGTGGGAGCTCAGCTAATGTGTTTATATAAAAATAGTGTCTACTATTTATGACATGACAAAGCGCATGGGAAATTAAAACCAAAGTTTTTGACTGTTGTGAGGGCTGAAAGGCACTCTATGGTGATATTGACCCATGTACCACAACCAACTCAAGAAGCTACCTTCAGGAAGATGTTTTTTTTTTGGGTGTTTATGCATAAAAGACATTTTCTGTTATGCTAACAGATGACTGTATATAAAAAAGCCATATTCACTCTAATTCACTAATAAACAATTATGTCATAATAAAAACATGTACAATGCCTTGTAATCTGACAAGTTACAGATAGCAGCCAACAAGTCAATAGCAACATGAGCAAATAGTTTTGTCAATGCAGTACAGTAACTCTCAAATAATTTCAAGGGGTCGTGAGAGGGTTTAAAAAAATAAGTGTCATTTTTTGTGATTATAATAGCCTAAATATTTTTCAGTATTACAAGTAAATACTACACAGAAATATTTTCTGATTTTTAAAGATATTACTGATTAGAGTTTTAAAAAAATGTTAAATAATTTTTTGCGATTCGAAGATATGACATCACTGTGCAGCGACTGGCTCACTAGTCATCGCTACAGTGCTTATCTGCACATGGAAACGGCAACTGCAGAGATGGATAAATTTGTAATTCGCCAATCTAAAAATGTTGAGGACATTGTGGACAGTTTGCCTGAGTCATCGGAACCGTGTACTTCGACTAAGCATAAGAGCAAGACCCCATCATCATCGTAATAATCAAGAATAATTTATAAAGTATGGATTCACTAGCTCTAAAGTTACTGTCAACAACGATCTGCGAGTAGCTGCATCCACCATCAGGGGCCTGTTTCAGTAAGGAAGTTCAACCAACTGAGTTTAAACTAAAACAAGAGTTTTCGGTTTTAGAACGGCTGAATTGTGTAAATAATAGCAAATTTTCTTACATGTAAGGTTCACAAAGAAATAAATGAGGTTTGTTTGTTGTGTGAGTGAGTTCAGTTCAAGTGCGAAAGCGTATATGAGAGCGTGTATGAGAGTTTGTTTGAGAGTGTGTAGGAGAGTTTGTTTTGAAAGTTCCGCTAAGCCCATCTTTTCTGAAAGTTACTGATGAGTAATTATCTTCGTCGAGTTAGCTGAATGAATGGATCAAGGCCTACCTGAAGACCAAACATAATCAATGAGGTTGTTTTCAAACCAAGATACTCCAAACTCCCAGTACCAGATTCCGATCCAGTGCCGTTTCACACAGCCAATTAACGAGTGGTGCAGCAACCTCCAAACTCGTCCTCTGTGCAACCAGCAACAGCAACCTTTTTGAACACGATGATTTTGAATCTAATAGTTTCCTTGATTTCGACTTTATTTTAGAAGATTCTGCTTTCACATGGCTCGGACACCCTTAAGAAAGGAGCAGATTGCAGGAACATTGAATCCGAAAACTCTTCAACGTAGCAATGCAACTTTCATATCTCGGAATCTTCAATTATTTCGTTCCATTTTACACTTCATTAACATCTACAAACTGACCATACTTCTTACTCTTAATAACGAAAACTCTCACTTTCAACGTAAAGATCTGTGTAGCAAACAAGGGGCACTCTCCTCTTCCCTTCCACAAACACCTGTGTTCAATTTTATCTCCATTTCACTCGGCATAACTACTTAACTGACTCCTCCCAAAATTGACACGTTGCATTTTGGGTATCGTAGTTCCTTACCGTCACAAGGTATTTAATCTTGTTTCACTAATTTAAGTCTTTTTTCTTTTGGCAAATTATCTGGCAATGGGGTAATGAATTAAAAATAGCCTATTCCTGTTTCCATTTGCAATAAAATTATTTTTCTTACCCTATGGAGAACAATTTTAACAAGACTAAATATCATTTTTCATCTATAGAAAATGCATCTTAACTTAAGAATTTGTAAATATTTGTACTTGAAACAAGACAAAAATACTCTGAGGGAGGAGACGGAAAGAAACTCTGGGTTTACTGAAGAAAACCTGCTCCCGACCAGTATAGGTTCACAGAGTAAGTTACCACGGTAACTGACTTGGAGTATAAATTACCTCTCTTTCAGAAATGGGCTTGACTTACCCTGCTTTCCTGGGTTTGACAAACCTCCCATTTTGAAACAGAAAACCCAGAGTTTCCCTCATTTCAGGGTTAACATATTTTCACTTAACCTCCTTTCTGAAACGGGCCCCAGGTCACGGATGAAGCTTTTGTGCTGACAAAAACAAGTACACCCATCCCATTGAACGGTTAGCCCAAATTAATTTGATGTACAGTAAATACAGTTGAAATATTGTGAACAGCTTAAAAGAAGTTTTGTTTATTTTTTTGTGTATGCTTTGGTAGTGGGGGACGCTAGTTCTTGTCGATCTTACATTAAGGGTCGCTGGCTTAAAAGTTTGAGAACCACTGCAGTAGAACTTAATGGAGTTTTCCGAGCCTCAGACAATATGCCCTTTACCTGCGCCGTGCATCATTATTGTTTGGGAGCTACACACCCACGACCAAAGGTTGCAGACCAGAAACGTCCTGAGCACACAAGAAAATACAGGCACAGGGCAGTGTATCTGCAGAAAAAAACACCCCACCCCACACTCCTATTAGAGTAACAGAGATTATTTTTGTACAAGTCTATACTTTATTTTTTGGAAAATTCTGCGTGGTGCACCTTTAAAATCATTAACGCTTTGAAAAGTGAACTTTTGACCACAACTGTTTATGCTTACCAGCATGGAAAAAAAACTACAAAACACATGCCTTGGTACTTACGCGTTTGGCATGTTTTTGAAAACTGAAGGGTTATAAGACTGAAATAATATCAGTTTAACAATAAACACAAAACAAAAGACAATTTTTGCACCATCAAATCTCAAATAAAAGTATTTTTGTGGCATGGCCCAGAGAAAAGTGTAGTTTAGTTACAAGCAATGAAACCGATGTAACAAGTATTTCTTGAAATTTTTGTTTAAGGCTTTTATTATGTAAACAGTTGCACATATAGGTTTCCTCAAAAAAAGTCCACACAATCAAAGATATGGGGCAAGTTCCAATTATTGCAATAACAAGAGATCAGAATTGTCCACTGTATTCACAACAAAGTCTCTAAATATGTAGCAGCTTTGCTGCAATGTGTTGAATGAAGAGAATCTCCTAAACTAAAGATGAAAAACAGTAACAGAGTTCCTGTATCATCGCAGATCAAAATTCTTTGGCTGTGATTGTGATTTGGGCAGGGCAACTGATCTGTCAGTCATTGTCATGTCCGGGTCAGCAGACCAGAGTAGCGAAAGTACCATGAGTACAGAAAGCCTAGCTGACTCGTGACACCTACATATCAGTCATCATCCTCATCATCTGAGTCCATTACCCGTCGTCGGTTAAACTGGGAACAAAGCAGAGACATTCACTGGACACTTATGTTTATAGAGTTATGAAACTTCAATTTTTACAATCTTGAGAACATATTTTTAATACAATCACAAGATTCTTACTTTTACAGTTGTTTTCTTCTCTGTTTGTTGACTGACTTTCTCCAGGATCTCTATTAGTCCAGCCTCTGTAATCTAAAGATACAACACTCAATGCTATAAAACACACATTCTAAAATTATTGAACACATTATGAATGATGCTTCATCTGTGTACTTACTTTTCCTCCAAGCTGTCCAAAGCGAGCCATCTGTATCAGGTAATTCTCCACTGCTTTTGCTTTATCTGGCTTTACAAGAGCCAAATTACTCACTAAATAAAAAAATAACAGTTACTGTAGGTTTTAGTTTTAAAATATTTAAAGGTGCAGTATGGAATATCGACAGCTTGCAGTTGAAATGAGTACTGCATCATAGAATCACAGAGACCAAAGCAAAAACAGATATTCTGACACGGAGCATCTCAAACTACAATAACTGGCTGGAGCATTGAAACAAGTATGTCAGTTTAGGATGTTTCCTAAATATCTGCAAACATATTATGGCATGGTTTATGCTTTAACACAGTCAAACAAATTACATGCAGCGCCTTTAAAAGGGTCCACAATAAAAATAAAAAGAATTTAATCCTTTACTCATCCTCATGTTGTTCCAAACCCACAAGTCTTTTGTTCATCCTTGGAAAGCAAATCAACGTACATGCATAGAGCACCTCAAAAATGGTAAACAGAAGCAGAAACATGTTTGCTTAATGCACAAGAACAAACCAGAGATGTTCTTATGTTTGAGCTTCTGTTAACCATTTGTGACCCTGGACCACAAAACCAGTCATAAGGGTCCATTTTATTAAAAATTAGGTTTATACATCATTTTTATTGATGTATGGTTTGTAAGAATAGAACAATATTTGGCCGTTATACAACTATTTGAATATCTGGAATCTGAGGATGCAAAAAAAAAAGAAAGAAAAAAACTAATCAAAATATTGAGAAAATCGCCTTTAAAGTTGTCCAAATGAAGTTCTTAGCAATGTATATCACTAATCAAAAATTAAGTTTTGATATATTTACGGTAGGAAATTTACAAAATATCTTCATGGAGCATGATCTTTACTTAATATCCTAATGATTTTTGGCATTAAAGAAAAATTGATAATTTTGACCCATTCAATGTACTGTTGGCTATTGCTACAAATATACCCGTGCTACTTATGACTGGTTTTGTGGTCCAGGGTCACATATCTGATGTGATCTATATAAATGCAGTGGTCAATGTTTCCATGCAGGGATACACATAAGTGGTGTGCAAAATAATAAATGTGCTGGGAAAATAAGTTCAGACCGCTCATACACTTAATTCATGCTTCACTCTAGGTTTGAAAATTATGAAAATTCATATAAAAGATAAAAATGTAAAAAAAAAAAAAAAAAATCAATATTAACTTAATTGTAGTTTAATACTCATTTATTTTAAATTATAATAGCATTATCATACTTTGTTTTATTATTTTGTTAAAAAACTATAAGTGCAATAATATTATTATTAATTATGTTACTTTGTATAGTTATATTTAACGGGTCACACCATGTGCAGTGTGAGCACCAAACCAAATCTCCAGGTGCTCTCATGAAGACTAAAGTCTTATGGGTTTTGAATGACAGCACAGAATAAAATATCTGGTAAGAATAGAGAATACAGTATCTACAAGCATGCATACATGCAGCGTTGGGGAGTAACGGAATGCATGTAACAATTACATATATTTCGTATTTTAAATGAGTAACATTAAGATGCATTGTGTTGTCGTCTTAAGCATCAGTAAATGTTTAACCAAAAGGAAAATCAAGTCCAATGTTTGGCGGATGTCAACGAAATCCTTAACAAATTACTTTTTAAAGCATGTATTTTGTAGGGCGGGGACGATAAATCGATGCAGATTCAATTCATGGATCAATTCTGAGATTTTCCGAATGCATCACGATTCCTCTAGAATCGATTCTGAGCTTAGATTTTAACAGCAGATGGCGCTCTTCTCTAGTTTTTATCGGCATACTCAAATGCTCATGAATAAGAGTGCTTGTGCGTTCGGCCAAGTCATGTAATTTCAGCTCAGAATGCTTTTATGACACCCTTGTAATTCACTTCAACCTTTTCGAATTTTATGAATGATTATTTTAGGTTCAAGTGTGTGTAAGGATTTGGAAACAAACAGAGTACAGCTGTTTCTAAAGCATGCAGTGCCATCTGCTGTTAAAAGCCAAGCTCAAAATCGATTCCAGAGGAATCGCGATGCATTCGGAAAATCTCATCGCATCGATTGCATCAATTTATCGTCCCAGCCCTAGTATTTTGTAATCTGTAGTGAAACACATTTTAAATGTAACCGTCCCAACTAGAGGTCTGCGTGGGACTGTTTTTTTAGTCTCACTCCCGCTAGGTTATATTCCGCACCCACTATTTATTCACTCGTTGTTCACCAGCTGCCCACTTAGAATAATTTTCTTCCCGACCCGACTGTTCCCACTAAATTTAGATCTCATTTCCAGAATCTCACATTTAAATTTCCATTACTGAAAAAAAAAAAAGAGATAAATAAAAATGTAGTCTGCACAAATATTGTATTTGTTATTTTATTCATCTAGTCAAGATAAAAAATTCATTTAACATTTTGAGGTCAACAGTAGAAAAAAAAAAAAGTGTCGCAGAAAAAATAAATATGTAGGTTGTGCAAAACATTTCTTATTTTTATTCGTCTTGTCAAGATACAATTCATTTAACATTTTGCTGTCAACACAATATGAAAAAGTGTTGCAGAGGAAAAAAAAAGTAGGTTTTACAAAAATTGTAGATTGTTATTTTTATTTGCCTTGTCAAAATACAAAATTTGTCCTGTCAAGATACAATGTTTAACATTTTGCTGTCAACACAATAGGAAAAAGTGTTGCAAAGGAAAAAAAAAAAAAAAGGTTGTACAGAAATTGTAGACTATGTTATTTTTATTCGTCTTGTCAAAATACAAAATTCGTTTAACATTTTGCTGTCAACAGTAGGAAAAGTACGAAAATCCTTAACAAATTACTTTTTAAAGCATGTATTTTGTAGGGCGGGGACGATAAGGAAAAAATAAATAAATACATACGACATTTGTCATTTAAAATTACAAGCAAAATATGAACAAGATTTGAGTGCAGGCTGTAAGATAAGAATGAGTAAAGTCGGGAACGGGATATTGTTAGACTGCTGTTCCCGTTCAAATTAGACCAGAGTTACCGACCGCTACCGTGTTTTGTTCGGAAATTTAATCATGAGTCGCAAGAAATCTGTTCGGGTCCCACGGTTCCCGCGGGAGAGCCACGGGAATACAGACCTCTAGTCCCAACCCTGCTTACATGACAACACTAGTGATAGCTTGCCAAAGGTTTGTAAATGAACTTACACCTGGCACGGGCAGACTGATCCAAGACTTGAGCCAATATAGAGTTTCTCATCTCCGTCTCTCTGTGAAAGTCATAATGATAATAGAACTGTTCAGACATAATCCGTCTAGACAACACTTAAGCAATGAAAGAAACATTTTGTGAAATTATGTAATAGAGTGAAAATGGTCCAAATGATCTGAATTCCTCTAAATAAATGTGGTTCATTTGAATGAATGTTGCCTTTCATAAAGCAGTAAGTTTAGTGTTGAATTTAATTTTAATAAAATGTTACATTGTTACATCAACAGATATTTTAAATATTTAAAGAGCATGATCAACATTGGGTAACAGAAATAATACTTTTCAAAGACCAATAACTTTTAATTTAATGCATCAGAAAACTTTTGTTTGTTATTATTGTTTGACATACCTCTGTTTGGCCTCCTGCTGCCCCTGCTGGTCACTAGAAGGATCCTAAAAGGGGATATGTAATATTCATATGCATTCTCTCTTTAGGGGTCCAAGCACCTAATTCCAAATTTCTTCTTTCCTGTTTCGTCCCAATCTCAATTGCATATTAATATATTTATGTTATTGTAATTTCACATTGAACCTCCAAATTAATGTATAAACAACAAAGACGGTATATTTTAAATACAGTTTAATGGTATCTTTTTACTAAGTAGTCTACTATTAATGAAGGCCAGTATAATAAGGACTTTTAATTTAAGTGAACTTAAAACAATCTTCACATAAACTATACATTTTGTATGTATAAACTATAAAATGAATATAAATTAATCTTTATTCAAACTACAAAAGTTAATCAGCGACTCGAGCAGTGGAGTGATTTCTCCTTTTTCTTTTGTTCTTTGATTTCCAGCAATGACAGACTTCACTAAAAGCAGTGTGGTCTCTTTAAAACCTGATGCACATGACGTGGATCCAGTGTTGCCAACTTAGCGACTTTGTTGCTTGATTTAGCGACTTTTCAGACCCCCCTAGCAGTGGCGGTTCTACACTGAATTACTCTCCGGGCGAGACCCCCTCTGAGCTTATATTTCTCAATTGCACAAATCCTTTAACAGAACATTTGAAAAACACAATTCTGCACAAAACAGTATAAGTTATCAGAACTTAAATAAATATACTCTATATACATAATAAACACTCTGTTGTCGACAATCAACAGATTTCCCATCCCCCAACACTGTCACTCACGACCAGAAGTCAAGACTAAACCAATTCACCTCCACATAATCGTTTTGTATTACCTATTTTTATTAGCCATTTCACACAATTCAGAAAAAACAAAAACGTGCAAATTATAGGCCTGTGTTTTAATATTATGAATGAAATGTGCGTTATTTGGAAGAAAGTCAAGGTGTGACTGACTTTAGCCCACTTGTCCCACTAATGGAGCGGACAAGCCCTCCTTGTCAGCTCCATTTGGGAGAGGTGAACTGTCCCCCGCGGCCGCGCCCCCCTCCCCTTTCCACTTCTCACACAGCTTCTGTGCACGGGACCTTCTCAGCAAGCAGGGGCGCCAATTTGCCAATTCCCCACACAGTTATATGATAGATAATAGAAAACCGCTTAGTGGCGCAGATGATTTTATTCTTTTTTTTTTTTAAGTGCTTGTGCCGCCCCCCACGTATCATGAAAAAATGCCTAGCAACAAATCTAGCGACTTATTGGACAAACCAGCTGTGATCGCTCGTACTGTCGCAACGGCGCGAGGTCAGCGCGCACGCACATCTTTCTCTGCATCTGCCCTGTTCAGCTCTCCCAACTCTTTACGGTCATTTAGGACTTTATAACTTATTTGGCAACTCACCATAACCGCGCATTTTGACATAATTGTGTGCGTTTTTGTCTGCTGAAGCTGCTCAGCAGCGTATGTGGAAAGTCGAACACGCAGCCATTCAAACTATACTCCTTTTGATAATCATCTTCGTCCAGTCTCTGCGCTATTTCTCGCCAGAAGATATGACTGATAACACTGTCATTATACACTTTTAAACTAGAGTTGCAGATATCGCATAATCCCCTCACATGAGCGCTTGTCTATGCTGCCGTCTACTGATGTTGCTGTCTCCGGTAGATTGTGGTTGTTGAGCATCTTCCTTTTCTTTCTCGGCTGTGAAACAACGGCCCACGCCAGTGTTGCCACCTTGTGGACAAACTAATTAGTGCAAAAACAATTCGAGGCGTGTTTGCGACCTGCACGTATTCTTCCCCTGGGCCAGATGAAGATGATTGGCAGGCCGGATCAGGCCCGCGGGCCGCCAATTGAATAGCCCTGCACTAAACTATAAAACTATATGCCATTTGCATTTTGGTTCTTATCTAGAATCGTACAGGCAAGCTCCAGATTTGTTTTCCTCTGAGGGGGCATTTACATGCCACCATTTTCAGCTAAAAACAGAAAAAAAGGGTAGGCATTTTGCCAGTTCATTTAGACAACAGTGTTTTGGGGGCCTGAAAATGCAAACTTTAAAAAAAAAAAAAAGTGTTTAAAATCGCATGTTTTTGGAAACAATACCATTATGGTTTTTGTGGAAACTATAAAAACATATGCATTATGTGTTCAGTTTATAGGAATGTGTGAGATTCTTTACAAAGTAACATCCCCAACTACTCGCCCGGCATAATAGCGTTTTTAGTATTTTGAAGGTGAAGTTGATTATTTTGAGAAATGTCTGTATGTGAAATTTTCCAAAAACACAACAGAAAACTTTACCTTTTGTAGTATATCATTGCCATGTGAAAATACCCTGAATCATTGATTCAAGCCCTACAAAATGTTGGCCCCGGGTGGGGGGTTGGGAGTACATTTTAATGAATTGAACTATATCTCCAAAACAGCAAAGTCGGACCTTGACACACATAGAGAGTGACAAATTCTGGCCCTGGAGGTGTAGTTTCAAGACTGTGCACAGAAAAAAAAAAAAAATGTACATAAAATTCATTGTCGTTTCATTTAAAGTTCAATAAAATCTAATATGATCAGTTTTAATACACATTATATTATATTGTCCCAAAGATATTGAAAACAAGCTGCCAGACATTACTGAAATGTATTTCTGCCCAATTAAAATGAAGAGACAACTATGTCTATTTTAAGAAAGTACACAGAATAGTAACTTACTTAAAGATACACTTAAAGATTTATGTTTGAAAAAAGACAGCCATTGTATCTTCTACATTTATTTATAGATTAATATATTTTTAGAGTAAATATTTCGGCTAGCTTCAGTCCCGTTAACTCTTCAAATATAAAATAATACCATAAATATAACTCATTCTTACTGAACATTATAATCATGATGAAGTTCTGGAGCCCATTAAAGTCACAAAACATTAGCCTGTAACATTTCACTTAATTAACTCGGTGGCTAAAGTGTGTTGTCGGCTCACTAATCAGCAGCTCGAGAGCAAGACGTAAATGTATTATAGAAAACGTTTAGATGGATTTTAGGGCGGTCTAGGCAACAATAAACGCGAATGGCGAGAATAGATTTGATTCATACTGAAGGGCCTGATGTACAGTTCAACATACGTCTAAAAATTGCGATACTATTAATTTTGCTCGTTTCTTTCTCCGTTTCTCTTACCCCATGTTTCGCCTGCAGTTCTGTCATACGTTGCCGCCTAATGGCTTCCAATTCTTCATCAGCCATGATTTTTAAATACAGAGCAAGCTTTCAGAGAGAAATAGGACACGATTCGTGTGCGTGTTCTGCTTCTGCATGGAGAGATACGAGTAAAGCTACGTTCTTCTTCTTCTTTTAATTTTATTGGCGGATGGCAAACCAACTTAAAGATGCATTTGCCACCACCTACTGGACTGGAGTATGGGCAGTAGCTTGATAGAGACGCTCTTCTTCTTCTTGAAATGTATAGGCGGTTGACAAACAACAAATTGGTGTATTTCCGCCACCAACTGGTATGGAGTGTGGAACAAAATGACTTACTCTTACACTTTTTTTTCTCTCAATATTCTCTCTGTGAAGCTACATTGGTTCCAGTTTGTGTTAATCAAAACCAGAGCGAACCTCACTCACTCATTCTTCTTCTTATTATTTTATGGCGGGTGGCATCCACGTTAAGGTGCATTTTCGCCACCTACTATACTGGAGTGTAGACCAGAGTGACTAACAGAACTTTATATATAAATAATAAACAATAATACAAAAAATTGCAAACTTTCTATTTTCTATTTCTAAAAAAATTCTATTTATTAACCAAGTTTCCCTCAATACTATTAAAAAAAATAATTTCCTGTTTGACCGAGGATTTGCTTTGTATCTAGTATCTCCTGTGGTGTCCTTCTGAATATTTGTCTTTCTGTAATTTATTTTTGGCAGTGACATAGCACATGTTCTACTGATTCTTCCTCCTGACCACACTCACACAGGCCTGTTGGATGTTTTCCAATGAGATGTCATGCCTTATTTAGTCTTGTGTGACCCAGTCTTAACCTTTATATATTATATATATATATATATATATAACCTTTAAATATTATATTTTCTTCCTTGGTACATCGCCCTGTCATCCTCATCCTTCCCACTTCCTTCTGGGTGGTATAAAGATGTACTTCCCTTGTTCCATTTACCTTGCCATTTGCTGATGATTTTACTTTTAATTATTGTCTTTATTTCTGTTTTGATAAATAAAATGTCCATTGTATTTTCCTGCCTGATTGCTTCCTTTGCTAATGAATCTGCTATTTCATTGCCTGTAACTCCTCTGTGAGCTGGTACCCACATAAATGTGACTGACCAGCAGAGTGCGATTTGCTGGGGGGATGGGGGGTATTTCCCCCCTCTGGTTTATGCATCCCTGCCTCTGCTGAATTATTTTCATCCCCGTGGAGATAAAAACATCCCGCAATCTCGCTCCGAGGTCCCGATTTAAATCAAATGATTCGCGATACGCGATCCGATTGGAGCACTTCGAGTGAATCATTTTGCGACTGAATGGTTTAACTGATTCAGAGTTTCAAAAAGCTCCATTGATACTGTGTTCTTTTCTCGCTTTCTCTATATAATTTATTCATTGCTTGAATAACCGTGGAAATGAAATCATTACAATTAATAGGCCTAACTTCAGCATGTTTAGTGTTTTTTGGGGGCCCTCAGCAAGTGGTCCCGGGAGGGGGCCCCCTTCTGTGGATTTGGTGATCGATTCCAGGGTAGGGAAAAGTATAGTTTACATTTTATTGATACCAATACGATACTGCTTATCGATACTGTTATCCATACTACCCAGCAAGCAATTTTCAGTTTAATAGATGTCTAATAGCCATCCAAACACAGCCCAGACGTCTAGGCTAAACAACAAATAAACAAATAAACAAATAAAACAACCAACAGTGAACTTAATGGAAATTATTCATTATTCGTTTTATTTCTTGTTTAAAATGCTTCCCAACTGCATTCCTCTAGTCCAACTCTGTTGCTGCCGGGAAGTTGGTCATCACAGCATCTGCCAAAATCACGTTGGAAAATGTTTTCATTCATGAATTATAAAAAAATAAGTTTGGATAGTACACTATCATGTCTGTGTTCAAAACTGTGAGTGACAGTTAAGGGGTTAAAATATATGATGGACTTTGTCAAAGATGAGAGCTTTAGTGAGGAAATGTTGTTTTGGAGAGTTTTTTTTTTTTTTTTAATTTTTAACATTGCTGATCTCCTCAATTTTCAATTGCTTTTCCACATGTTGAAACTCCTCCTCAGTTTGTCCAATTCTTGTGTGTGTTCACTGTATAAATTAATATAGATGAATCTTCGACAAAGCTGTGTTTGTTCTATTGTTTGCTCTTTCGTCTCTTCTTGCGCAGTTTTAAAATCGCTTGAGTTTGTAAACACGTACAAATGATAAAACGATAACACTTTACAATACGGTGACACTAATATGCATTAATTCATGCTTAACAAATGCACAGATAATCATGAGTTAATGTGTAACTCATGAAGAACTAAACCATTTATTAACAATTACTGCATCAGAAACAAATGAACATTCTATATGATTCATAGAGTAAGTAATCAATAAATTGTTATCAGTTAAATGCGTCATAATATATTAACTACCTAATAACTTATTTTATTAACTAATGAAGTAAATTCATATGTTAATTACCACATTGGGTCGAAGCCATGCCTTTAAACTTCCAGTTGTCTGCTTTAATTAATCATTAGCTAATTATTTGCATGGGTATCATTATGTTATGACTTTACTTGTTGAGGCACTCGACTAACTAATTCAAAATCTATAACCACAATGACATATTACTTAACAATTAGTTAATAGTCATGTGCCTCAACAAGTAAAGCGCCTCTCTGCCACTGTCTTCCTGGGGTGTGTGCTGCGCCAAGTCATCCACAAGTTCCTGGCAAGACAAAACCTGTCTCAGTAGGCTATATCCTTTCTCCCAGTGCTTAATTTGTAAATTTCGAGGTCCCGGAACAAAGCTGGGTGATTAGAGGGAGAGGTAACGGAGCATTCAGCCGATCACATTGGTGGGCCAGTTTAAGTGATTAACAGCGTGCATCAGTTGCTTTTATTAGGATTCGTACATTAAAAAAAAAAAAACTGAAAAAGCCATGAAATTTTGAAACAGCAATTTCCAGGCCTGGGAAAAAAAAATAAAGGAATTTTATTTCACAAATCTCTGTTATAAGAGTTATAATTAATCATGTCCAGAATTTCGTGGGGGATCGTGTGTATATCACATAGTTTTACTCATCCCCGCAGCTTTCAAGTTTATAATGAGGGAAATTCCTGCAAACATTTATTCAATATAGCAAGTAGGTTATATTAGTAAATAAATCCGCACAAACTAGCAGAATAAATC
Organism: Onychostoma macrolepis; assembly: GCF_012432095.1. NCBI lineage: Eukaryota > Metazoa > Chordata > Actinopteri > Cypriniformes > Cyprinidae > Onychostoma > Onychostoma macrolepis. Next base: position 20,780,486 of record NC_081172.1, on the reverse strand, counting down.
AGTCATTTGATTCAACTGGACCACGTCTTCTCTCTTTCACTCTCTCAAAGTGTTACGGGGCTGACGAGACGAGAGGCGTGCGGATCCATTTGCAGACTTTATTATTGGCAAGAGACGTGGTCGTACAGGCAGGGTCAAATAACAGCAAACAGGTATAACAAGGACGAGACGAAGAGTGATCTAAGACAAGCGTGGGTCGATGATAGGCGAACAGTATCCAAGGGGGCGAGACAGGAGAGGTAGTCAAAATGTCAGCGATAGTCCAGGCAGGGGCAAACACAATCCAACAAAGGCAAGGCAAGGCTAGGCTAGGCTAGGCGAGGCAAAACTAGGGAAACCAACGGGACTTCGTAAAGCAGCGATAAAGCATACAATACTCGGCAACGAGGGAGAGAATGTCCAGGGTTGAAATAGTGTGTGTGATCAGTGATGCTGTGTGATCAGGTGTGCATGTGATTAGTGCAATGAATGATTGGTGACAGCTGTGTGCGTGTGATGGGTGAGATGGCTGATGGGAAATGCAGTCCATGTGATGTGTGGTGTGAAAGTCCATGTGGTGAGCGGGTGACCTCTAGTGGTGAGTGACCGGGAGTGCAGACCAGATTCGTGACAGAGCCCCCCCCAAAGAGCGGCTTCCAGACGCTCCACACAGTCTATAATCAGGAGGGAGGTGGAGCGGAGGCGGAACAGGGGGAGGGATGGAGGGCCAGGTCCTTGTGGCAGCGGAGTGATCTGGGACCGAGGTAGAGCCGGCAGAGCAGGAAGCCAGGGCAGAGTGGACGGGACTGGAGCCCAAAAGGGCGGAGCCGACGGAGGTTGAGCCCACCAGGGCGGAGCCGACGGAGGTTGAGCCCACCAGGGCGGACCAGACGGAGGTTGAGCCCACCAGGGCGGACCAGACGGAGGTTGAGCCCACCAGGGCGGACCAGACGGAGGTTGAGCCCACCAGGGCGGACCAGACGGAGGTTGAGCCCACCAGGGCGGACCAGACGGAGGTTGAGCCCACCAGGGCGGACCAGACGGAGGTTGAGCCCACCAGGGCGGACCAGACGGAGGTTGGGCCCACCAGGGCGGACCAGACGGAGGTTGGGCCCACCAGGGCGGCGCAGAAGACCACCAGAGCCAGATAGTGGACCACCACAGCGGAGCGGGTGGAACAGGTGGAGCAGAAGACCACCAGAGCGGAGCAGACGGACCCGAAGACCACCACGGTGGCGCAGATAGAGCAGGAGCCCACCACGACGGATCAGGAACCCACAGCAGAGCCTGGGACCTAGGGAGGAAGGAGACAGAACATGCACAGACACAAGGACTGGGGTAGGGAACACAGGAAGTTCATAGTTCGTTCTTATAGCAGTGACAGAACAGAACGAGAGTTCATTGACAGCCTCCATAGCCGTGACAGGACAGAACGAGAGTTCATTGACGGCCTCCATAGCCGTGACAGGACAGAACGAGAGTTCATTGACGGCCTCTCTAGCCGTGACAGGACAGGACGAGAGTTCGTTGGCGGCCTCCATAGCCGTGACAGGACAGAACAAGAGTTTATTGACAGCTACTGCTGACACCTCTGGAGGTTCTGCAGCAGCTGCCGCCACCTCTGGAGGTTCTACAGCAGTAACCTCAGGACACAGGGAGAATTTAGTAACGGTCTCTTCGACCGCCACATAACAGGTTGAGAGTACATTACTGGGCGCCACCACCATACAAGGGGCAAGTGAGCACCGCTGGCCGGGAGGTTCTGCAGCATGTACCGCCACCTCTGGAGAAACTGCAGCGGGCACCATCACTTCCGGGAACACAGCAGTGAGCGCCACTACCTCAGGAGGTTCTGCAGCGTCAGCCGCCACCTCTAGAGACATCATAGTGGATGCCGCCACCTCTGGGAGTTCTGTGGTGGTGTATGCAGCCCAAACACACCAAAATGCGATCCCCATCAGGGGAAGTGTTTCAGACAGGGGAATCAGTTCAGGAACAGGAGGGTTAGAGTGAGTGAGTTTGGGGATACCAGCTGTGCGTGCAGACACCAGCGGTGAATCCCTCACACTGGATATCAGACTGGGATAATGAAAGACTGACCTTGATGATCTGAGTGTGTCAGCCCGGACGTGACGCTGTGACTCTGGAAGGTCAGCGGAGACGTGACGCTGTGACTCTGGAAGGTCAGCGGAGACGTGACGCTGTGACTCTGGAAGGTCAGCGGAGACGTGACGCTGTGACTCTGGAAGGTCAGCGGAGACGTGACGCTGTGACTCTGGACGGTCAGCGGAGACGTGACGCTGTGACGTGACTTGACTTTAGGAGATCAGCTGAGACATGAAATGACTCTGGACGAGCAGCTGTGATGTGACTTGACTTTAGGAGATTAGCTGAGACGTGAAGTGACTCTGGACGAGCAGTTGTGTCGTGCTGCTGTGACTCTGGACGAGCAGTTGTGTCGTGCTGCTGTGACTCTGGACGAGCAGTTGTGTCGTGCTGCTGTGACTCTGGACGAGCAGTTGTGTCGTGCTGCTGTGACTCTGGACGAGCAGTTGTGTCGTGCTGCTGTGACTCTGGACGAGCAGTTGTGTCGTGCTGCTGTGACTCTGGACGAGCAGTTGTGTCGTGCTGCTGTGACTCTGGACGAGCAGCTGTGACGTGACTTGACTTTAGGAGATCAGCTGAGACATGAAATGACTCTGGACGAGCAGCTGTGATGTGACTTGACTTTAGGAGATTAGCTGAGACGTGAAGTGACTCTGGACGAGCAGTTGTGTCGTGCTGCTGTGACTCTGGACGAGCAGTTGTGTCGTGCTGCTGTGACTCTGGACGAGCAGCTGTGTCGTGACTTGACTTTAGGAGATCAGCTGAGACGTGACTCAGTTGATGACGACCCACTGTGATTGGACTGGGCTCTTTAACAGCAACTGTGACTTGACTTCGCTCATGAAGATCAGCTGTGGCTTGTTTTGACTCGTGAAGATCAGCTTTGACTTGGCTTGACTCGTGGAGATCGATGGTGACTTGACTGGGCTCTTTAACATCAACTAGCATATGACGGGGTGTTGTTGTGGCCGCCATTTTGTGAACGGGCTTCGCTGTCGCTGCCACTTGGTGTGTCTGCTCCAGTGTGGCTGCTATCCAACGAGAGAGTGCGGTGTTCCATTCCTCCTCGACACCCACAGTAAACGCTGAACCAACAGTCATTAACTTGTAATCCATAAAGTCACATAGAGATGAACGGGGAGCTTCAAGGGCTAGTCGTGATTTGAGTGGCTGGTTAATACCTTCGCAGAAAAAGTCTATTAACACATAATCCGGTAATTCGGAGCCATTAGCCAAAGCCAAATATTCTGTAATGTAATCCTCGAGTGATCGTGTACCCTGCTTGAGGGCTAGCAACAAGATTGCCGCGTCCATACCTGGCAAATGTCCACTTGAAAAGCCGCTGGATCCTTTTGCGGCCGAGTATTCTGTTACGGGGCTGACGAGACGAGAGGCGTGCGGATCCATTTGCAGACTTTATTATTGGCAAGAGACGTGGTCGTACAGGCAGGGTCAAATAACAGCAAACAGGTATAACAAGGACGAGACGAAGAGTGATCTAAGACAAGCGTGGGTCGATGATAGGCGAACAGTATCCAAGGGGGCGAGACAGGAGAGGTAGTCAAAACGTCAGCGATAGTCCAGGCAGGGGCAAACACAATCCAACAAAGGCTAGGCGAGGCGAGGCGAGGCGAGGCGAGGCAAGGCAAGGCAAGGCAAGGCAAGGCAAGGCAAAACTAGGGAAACCAACGGGACTTCGTAAAGCAGCGATAAAGCATACAATACTCGGCAACGAGGGAGAGAATGTCCAGGGTTGAAATAGTGTGTGTGATCAGTGATGCTGTGTGATCAGGTGTGCATGTGATTAGTGCAATGAATGATTGGTGACAGCTGTGTGCGTGTGATGGGTGAGATGGCTGATGGGAAATGCAGTCCATGTGATGTGTGGTGTGAAAGTCCATGTGGTGAGCGGGTGACCTCTAGTGGTTAGTGACCGGGAGTGCAGACCAGATTCGTGACACAAAGCAGCTTCACATCAGCGCATCTCGTCTGAAATACAATGAGCTGTTGCACGCTGTCGCTGATCAGTTGACAGAATTGTCACTTGCTTAATCGGGTCATTGTTGCTCCATCACAAAAATGCAAGTCTTTGTAAACTAATCGGTACTCGCGCTCCAGAGGAGGTCTCAAGGCTGAGCGCTCACGGTCACACCCAAAGCCGCCTAGCGAGTATCATATTGAGTTATTTTTCGTAGTTTGTTGTTGAGCCTAAGTGGCCAAATACACACAAAATTACGCAAAAATGGCCGTCCGGGCGAATATCCAGGTTTTTTCGTAAGTAAATGTGAACAGTTGAGAAAGAAAACGCATGCGTATAGGCTATTGAATCCATGCATGTCTTGTGAGAGCAGAGAAGTTCACATGTCGTGTCTTTTGCGCGCTCAGGTTCTTTATTTCAAATGTAGATGTGCTGCAAGCGCGGTCATTATAGAGGATTTTTCATCTATGCACACTATAGGTCAGCACAAACGTCTTTCATTGGTGCATGAGGAGGGGGATCTGACAAAATGAGGTTCCGGATCCGGCTTGTTCCAGCACAAATTAAGCCCTGCTTTCTCCATTACCTCAAGTATCCAAGTCACCACTCACCTCCATCGGGTAACCCCTGCTGAATCAATAAATACTGCATTGTTTCTATAATCCTCTGTGTCCTGTCTGCTTCCATAACACCACCTAGGTTATGCTCAGAGGTGTAAAATACTTGAGTAATTTTACTTGATTACTTTACTTAAGTATTATTTTGGGAGATTTGTACTTTATTCAAGTACAATTTAAACTGACTACTTGTACTTTTACTTGATTACATTTCTGAAGAAAAAACAGTACTTTTTACTCCTTACAATTTTATTTCATCTTGAAATTTTTCATTTTTATTTTATCTTATGCACATTAAATATGGTAAACGGAAGCTCAAACGTGCGTGCTTGACATGAGAAGCAATGATCATTGTTTCATGCATCAAGCACACATATTTCTACTTCATTTATGACTTTCATCAGGTAAATGTCTGGCTTCAAAAGTTCACCATCAAATCCGAGGAAGCATATTGAGGTAGCAAAGTTGCATTTTCCCAAAAAATGTTTATTCATTATTTGTTCTGTATTGACAGAGCCATTAGCTGTGTAATATATTAGCTGAATGCACAAGATTGAGTGCAAATAAAATCAGTGATGAGAATTTAAATACCATTAACATTTTTGTGTAAATATTTTCTTAATTAATTAAAAATCTCCAAAAGTGTTTAAATAAGCATTGTTTGTTAAATTAATTGTAATTCATGTTTAGTGATGTTCTTACCAGGTAGTGGATAAGTTGTATTTATAATATGTCATATGACACATTGAGTAGGAATCAGGACTGTCAATGTTTTTTTGTTTTTTTTTAATCTTTTTAATTACATGATTTGCTCATTAATTTATGGAAGCCCGTTTCCGCCACTGAATAAAAAAATAAAAAAGGTTATTGCGACTTTTTATCTCAGAATTCTGACTTTTTTTCTCAGAATTCTGACTTCTTTTCTCAGAATTGTGAGATAAAAAACTCGCAATTCTGACTTTTTTTCTCAGAATTCTGAGATATAAAGTTGCAAATCTGATATAAACTCGCAATTCTGACTTTTTTTCTCAGAATTCTGAGATATAAACTCGCAATTCTGAGATATAAACTCGCAATTCTGACTTTTTTTCTCAGAATTCTGAGATATAAAGTTGCAATTCTGACTTTTTTTCTCAGAATTCTGAGATATAAAGTCGCAATTCTGATATATAAAGTCGCAATTCTGAGATATAAAGTCGCAATTCTGACTTTTTTTCTCCGAATTCTGAGAAATAAACTCGCAATTCTGACTTTTTTTCTCAGAATTCTGAGATATAAAGTCGCAATTCTGAGATATAAACTCGCAATTCTGACTTTTTTTCTCAGAATTCTGAGATATAAAGTTGCAATTCTGACTTTTTTTCTCAGAATTCTGAGATATAAAGTCGCAATTCTGAGATATAAAGTCGCAATTCTGAGATATAAAGTCGCAATTCTGGTAATGGTACTGTCCAACCGCGAGCGCAAAACACAGAAATGTAGAATAATTAGTCATTTGTATGTTTGTTCAAAAATCATATTCGGACGCAGCATTCATCTAGTTCATTTTGATAGTGCAAATTGAACAAAGCACTGCAAAGCCTTACACGGAGTTCATTGTGCGAGAAAGTCAGAGTTGTGAGATATAAACTCGCAATTGCGAGAAAAAAAGTCAGAATTGCGAGATAAAAAGTCGGTTTATGTATAGACTCCGTTGCTTATGTCTAAAATGAGTAAGTAAACAGCTGAGTGAAAACGGATGCGTGCCTCTGTATATTAAATGCGTGCATGTCTTAAAGGGGCAGTACTGAACATGCTGCCGACTGTCATTAAAGGGATAGTTCACCTTAAAATTTAATTTCTGTCATTATTTACTAACTTGCATGTCGTCCCAAACCTGTATTAATTTTTTTCTTGTGCTGAACACAAAAGAAGATATTTTGAAGAATGTGGGTAACCAAATAGTATCTGGTCCACATTGACTTTTGATAGAAGGAAAAAAAAAATACTATGGAACAAGTCACTGGGGACCAGCAACTGTTTGGTTTTCCACCTTCCTCAAAATAGAATTTATGTTTAGCAGAAGAAACTCATTCAGGTTTAAAGAAACTTTTGAGTGAGTAAATGATGGTATAAATATAAAACTTTTTATTTTAGGGTTAATTATTCCTTCAATGTTAATAAAACACCAAAACACAAAGAGAAAATCACTCACTTCTCTTGACTGAAAAATGTTAATACAGTTGATTTAATAGGAATCAATCTATATAGTGTTTTATTTGTATATCTTGAATGCTCCTGCTAAATACACCTATTGTAACACTGTTTTATTTATATATTATGTGTATTTGTAATGTGTATCTTTGTTCTCATTTTTTAATAACAAAGATAAAATAATGACAAAGATTTTTATCTTCGCCCACTTTGGCCTAAATATCCACCATTCTTTTTTAATATTTTTGTTATCTTGAAAGGTTTTGTCTTTATAATAGGGAAATTAGTTTGGCTGTAATGCTCAGACAACTTGCAAAATAGTAAAACCAACATGACAAAGAATCGTGATAAAATCGTGAATCGTGATTTTTCTTAAAAATATCGTGATATTATATTTTTGCCATATCGCCCACCCCTACTTTGAAGGTTAGCTGACTGGCATGTCACCATATTCTAATTTGCTGAGATAGTGAATTGGTGGGTTTTCGTTAAATGTGAGCCAAAATCATCACAATTAAAAGAACCAAAGACTTAAACTACTTCAGTCTGTGTGCATTGAATTTATTTAATACACGAGTCTCACAATTTGTGTTGAATTACTGAAATAAATGAACTTTTCCACAACATTGTAAATTATTGAGATGCACCTGTATATATATATATATATATATATATATATATACACACACACACACACACACACACACACACACACACACATGATAACAGTGCCTAAATAAACCCTTCACACATCGCATTTGTTTTCAACAAATAATCCCATGTGACTTGTTATAATCTCTCAGTTTTAATGAAAGAGTGACTCATAATCGAAATGTGTGAACATCATAGCTCCCTTTCTTAACGTTGACACTCATTAAGATTAAAACAACAACAGCCTCTTTAGCACCAATATTCCATCAGGTACGGTATGACATCAGCCTGTTTACTTATAATGTCCCCATAGACCTTTATTATGGAAATGCCAGTCAGAGCTTTGAGCCAAATATTTGACTCTTGAGTCACATTAGATGAGTACATGGAAACGTACTGCAATATTAAGTCGTCAATAGAAAATGATCTAACAACACAAACACAAAACACAGAAATTAGTCAGGTCAACAAATTAATGAGAGTTAGTTGGCAAATAGTTGCAAAGTTATGGATAAATTCAGAAAAAAAGTTCTCACTTTCAACTGCTTTTATTACATTTTTCTTGAATTGCTAAAACATTTCTTGAAACCATCACTCATTTTCTCAAAACCTTAAACACAAATCCAAATCTTCAAACTAAATTCAAAGAACCCCTGACTCTTCTGGCAAAATCAAATAATCGTTCAAAACCATTTCACTTGTAGTCAAAATCAAACAAAGCTTTCAAATCATACACACATTAGTCAGTAATATATGCACTACAGATCATTCATAAGACACTACATAAAAAAAAGGAGAACACTGTGTACAGTGCATGTCGTTACAAAAAAAGGTTTATTTGTATATAGTAAATATTTAGCAATAACACACACACACACACACACAGACACACGCACATACAAAAAAAAAAAAAAAGAAAGAAAAGAAAAAACATTGCACACAATTGCACATCTAAACCAGGTTAAATAATGGTTAATTATGAATTATATATATTATATTATTTATAAACCTGAGAAAAATATATAAATGGTATATATATATATATATATATATATATATATATATATATACATACAGTGGCGTGCCGTGGGGTTTCAGTCAGGGCCTTCAGTAAGCAACTGTAAACTACATGTACACATCTTACACATCTCTGTTACAGCTAACGCAGCCATATGCATATAATGCACGTATTATGCCGCACACAGGCTCTCAACAACAATGACAGCTGATCAACAATTTCAACAGTAGGCTAGATTAGGGTGGGTTAAATGCAGAGTAAATTTCCCTCCATGGATCAGTACAAGTAATCCGCTATCTCTGATAGCACACGTACGTCTCAGAGACGTCTATTTGACGTCTACATTTACATCTGCAAGATGTATTTTTTAGGGTGTTTGCTCATCTGCAATATGTCTATAGGACGTCTCCTTTTAGATGTCAAATAGACGTCTATTAGATGTCTTTAAGATGTTTATGATTTAGAATGTATATAAAACTGACATCTTACAGACGTCTGTCAGACATTTGTAGACAGCAGATGCTTTCCAGATCAAGAGATCTTTAACAGACATCTTGCAGTCACGTCACTCTTACAGTTTTTTCTGATGGCTTAAGCACATTTTTTGTAACTATTGGCTATTTTTGCAAAACTCTACACACAAATAAGAAAACCCTTCACCAAATCAGCAAAACATTGTAGTTTTCTTGCAAAAGCTAATAAACCTTGCTTAACTCTTCAAACCTTCGTAAAAATGGTATTTTCGTATCAAACAGTTAACACAAGCCATCACATTAATAAGCACACAATGCACCAACTACACACTGATGGTATGAATAAAAAACACATCTGGCTTTTGCTTTCTCTGTGCACAAGGTAGGCTATGTCAGTTTGAGGTCATACTTTTGTCATAGTTCTGTAGAGGGATCCAAACTTCAAGTACTGGTGTTTATTTACACACATCAAAACAAACACAAGTGTTTTTTTCCAAGTCAAAACAAAATAGTAATTTCAGTCTACATCGTGTCGTCTCTCTGGGTCCGGCCACAAAATTTAGTCTACATCACATGCAATGTCCTCTAGTCCAAGGCACCGGGGAAAATATCTTCTGCAATGGCGTATCCAGGCCTGACATGATGCCTGGTCAATATCCCCACATGCCTCCTCCATTGCCTGTAAAAGGGCTATGCGTTGATGGGATGACGGTCATAGACCTTCCAGTGCCAGGCAGAGAAGAACTCTTCAATTGGATTCAAGAATGGAGAGTATGGGGGGAGGTTGAGTGCAGTAAAGAGTGGGTGATCTGTAAACCAGTTGCGGACCAAAGCAGCCCTATGGAAACTAACATTGTCCCATATGATGACGTATCTGGTCTGCTCTGGTCTCTGAACATTAGTGAGCATGTCATGTAAGGTGTCCAGGAATGTAATAATCTGTGCAGTGTTATATGGGCCCAGGGTTGCATGATGGTGAACAACACCATTTTGACTTATAGCTGCACACATAGTTATGTTACCACCACGTTGTCCTGGGACATTGATTATGGCACGGTGTCCAATAAGGTTCCTGCCACGTCTCCTTGTCTTAGTGAGGTTAAAACCAGCCTCATCCACAAAAAACTGTTCATGACCCATGACATCTGCCTCTAGCTCCATCACTCTCTAGACAAGACAAAACAAATTCAACACAGCAGGCCCATGCACAGCACTACAGTATGCACTCCCAGATTCAGTACCAATGATACTATAGCTTACCTGCACATAGTCATATCACAGGTGTTTTACACGTTCACTGTTTCTTTCAAAAGGTACTCTGTAGTGTTTGTTTCATTCGGATTCTGTTGCGGGCAAGTACACGACCTAATACAGAAATGCTCACATTGTGTATGTTTTGGAAGGTGGTGTCATCCTCAATTATGCGTTGCTGAATTTCTCGTAGCCTTATGGAATTATTTGCAATCACCATATTGACTATATGGGTTTCTTGTTCTGCAGTGAACATTCTTCCTCTGCCCCAGCATCTGGTCGTCTAGCAATTCTGTAAAGTAACAATTTCAGTATTTTTACATCTATGGTATTGTTTTGTTTCTCATTAGAGTATGGCAGTGCTACAAATCTTAGTGCAAAGTGACTGTACTAACCGATTCTCATTTCGAAATGTCCTTATGATGCTTGCTACAGTGTAGCGCCTCAAGTTAGGCTGAACCCGTTGGCCAGCTTCCCTCAGGGTCATTCCATGGTTGATTACATGGTCCACTATTGTAGCTCTGATGTCATCAGTAATTCTATTTCTTCGTCCTCTTCCTCCTCCTCTTCCTCCTACTTCTTCACCTCCACGTCCTCTTCCTCGGCCTCCTCTAATTCTCACTCTTCTCACTCTTCCTGCTCCCTCCATTGTACTCCACACGGACAGCTTACCTGTAGCTTATTTATAGTGCTTAGGCTGATTGCAAAGTGAACTAATTATCTAAAACAGTTTTCACATGTGACAGTGTGCCAGACAGTTGGCAAAATAGTGTAAATAATAGCCATAAATGTGTATAGTTTTGCTAGGAGTGTGTTGATCATTTGGAAATTGAGTGTAAAGCAGTGAGTTGTGTTTACAGTTCCGCAAAAAGAGTGCTGTGCAGTGGATTGTACCTACAGTTTTGCAAAGTGTGTGTTACAAAATTGCAAACTGAGTGCAAAGCAGTGTTTGTGCTTTTAGTTTTGCAAACTCAGTGAGTGGTTTTGCTATAAGTATTAATAGTTTTAGAAATTGTGCTATAAGAATCACAGTTAGGGTTTAAGCATTCAGAAAAAACTGTAATGATGACGCGCCCAAAGCAGCAAAACACGCTGGACATCCACACACCACACCACAGTATTATCAATGCACCACGTACACCTCCATAACTATGTGCATGATACAATACTCATCAAATAATAACGCATTCACATCTGATTTGTTGCAAGCATTAGTGACAGAATCATCAGCCAATCAAATTTTGAGGTTCAATGACAGCCCGCCCTCTGGATCTAGCTACGTGCCCAGTGCTACCCCCAGCGTTAGACCGCCCCTTCAGGGATTTCCAAGGAACGAAAGTGAAATTCAATAAAAAGAAAACGACAGCCGAAATCATCGGTGCTTACACCAGATTTCGTTGCCGATCTACTAAAAACGCCTTTTTCAAGGCGCTCTTTTGCAGACAAAAGAGAATAACTGAGAAAGGAAGACCAACACCTTAACCGAATTCGCTAACAAAGGCCAGCAAAGGTTTTATGCACCATTTCAAAGATTGCTAGCACCGAACACAAGTTATTTTGTTGACCGTGTTTACTTTTTAATACAAGTAAAGGGACATGGAATGACAGACCCATGGACTTTATTTACAAGTGACAGGTGAGTGCGTTATTATTTGATGAGTATTGTAATACTGTGGTGTGGTGTGTGGTTGTCCAGCGCGTCATCATTAGAGTGACGTGAATGTGCATGGCGGATTACTTTTACTGATCCATGGAGGGAAATTTACTCTGCATTTAACCCACCCTAATCTAGCCTACTGTTGAAATTGTTGATCAGCTGTCATTGTTGTTGAGAGCCTGTGTGCGGAATAATATGTGCATTATATGCATATGGGTGCATTAGCTGTAACAGAGATGTGTAAGATGTGTACATGTTGTTTACAGTTGCTTACTGAAGGCCCTGACTGAAACCCCACGGTACGCCACTGAAAATAGGTATATTCTTTGGCTGTAGGATTATGTAGTCGCCAAGCATCACACACATCTAAATCCATAGTGAACAGTCTCAATGCTGTAGAGGACTGAGATTGTGCTATTGAGATTGACGGATTGGAACGATCCAAAACTGTGTCAAGCAAAGCATTCATGTCTGCTCCAATGATAATTGAGTAGCCATTAAGAGATAAGAGAGTTTTCAAAACATTTGGAAAAAAAGAAGGCATCATATGAATTTGGGGCATAAATATTAACAAATGCCAACCTCTTTCCTTCTATTGAAGTACAACAATATGCAACTCTGCCATCATTATCTGAACCTGTTCAACAGTGAAGTTAGAGTTACGTTTGAGTAGAATTATCACCTCTTTCTTTTTAGAATTACAGCTTGATGACACTATGGGAATATAATGCCTGTTTTGCATTTCTTGGAGGAATGCTACATCAATCTTTTTTCTATGTAGAAGATCTAAAACCTTTGTACATTTGGTAGGAGCGTTTAACCCTGCTGGAAAAACCAGCATAGACCAGCATAATTCCTATGCTGGTTTATGCTGGTCTATGCTGGTATATGCTGGTTTGGTGCTGGTCTATGCTGGTATATGCTGGTTTGGTGCTGGTTTAGCTGGTGGACCAGAAAGACAATGCTGGTCTACCAGTCTGGTCTTGCTGGTGATGCTGGTCTACCAGCCTGGTCTTGCTGGTGATGCTGGTCTACCAGCCTGGTCTTGCTGGTGATGCTGGTCAACCAGCATGGTCTTGCTGGTGATGCTGGTCTACCATCCTGGTCTTGCTGGTGATGCTGGTCAACCAGCATGGTCTTGCTGGTGATGCTGGTCTACCATCCTGGTCTTGCTGGTGATGCTGGTCAACTAGCATGGTCTTGCTGGTGATGCTGGTCACCAGCATCTCACCAGCATCCCAAGTAGCCAGCGGAACCTTATTTGCTCCTTATTTGCTCCTTATTTGAATATTTGGTCACCACAATGGAAATTAAACCTGTACACACACAATCAATCAATTAGGCTGAATTATACAATTACAAAAATATATATTTTTAAACAAAACACTTGTTGTCAAACCTTTTGCCTATCAAAGTTATTTATTCAATTTTATTATTATTTCAATTCATATTTCTATTAATTTTTAGGCTGACCTCAAATGGAATTTGCTTATAATTTAAAAATGTTCCCTTTCTCTAAATTGACACTTTCTGACTGTGTGTGATTGCAAAGACTGATACCTCAGTAAGAAGTGGTAAACTTTTACAAAATATGATTTCAGATGTTATAATAGTGATTATATTATGTCCAAATAAAAGTACCAGAGCAAAACTTAGGCTAGTGGGTAGAATGAGCCAATAAGTGATTCTCTGCTGCCATCTTCTGAAATCAGTGAGTGAAACTTTATTATTAATAACTGTAACAATATATATGTGTGTGTGTGTGTGTGTATGCGCGTTTGGTCCTCACTGCAGAACACAAGATCCAGGGGGTGTGGTTGGATCTAGATCCAACTCCTCCCACCTTACATTTACCTAAACCTACCTGTCTCCACCCCCTGATCCCTAAACCTACCCATCCCCACCCCTAAACCTACCCATCCCCACCCCTAAACCTACCCATCTCCACCCCTAAACCTACCGATCTCCACCCCCTGGATGTGGATCCAACCCTGCCCCCTGGATCTTTGTTCTGCAGTGAGGGGCTACTGCGTTTTTGTGACAAATCAGGACATAGATTTGTATAATGACAAGGGTATGACAGGTATTACAAGGATAAGGTGACTTTTCAGGACATTACCCCATGTCCCCACTTTTCAAAACGCTTATAAATTACACAGAATGGAGTGTATTGAAAATCTGAAATAGCAGAAAGTCTCCTGTAAGGGGTAGGGTTAGGTGTAGGGTTGGTGTAGGGCAATAGCACAGTTTGTACAGTATAAAAACCATTACGCCTATGGGATGTCCCCTCTTTTCACAAAAACAAACATGCGTGTGTGTGTGTAATTTATTTAATTTAATTACTTTTTTTTTTTTTTTTGCCAGGGAAAATGTAACATGAGGTAATGATTTAAATGTAGCCTACATCTTAGATTATATATATATATATATATATATATATATATATATATATATATAAATCAATCAATAGATATAAATGTAACTTTAACTATTTTACACCTCACGTGCAAAGAACAAGAGGTTATATAAGCTGCGGTCGTCACGTGACGCGCACAGCCGGACTCTGAGTGGACATCGCCTGACGGGAGAGCTTTCAGGAGGTAAAGTATTTTTTGTGTACATAAGTATAAAATCGACGGCTTGTCATTTAAATGTACCATAAGCCTACTGTTCACATAAACGAGCCTTTCCGTCTTTATTTTGTATGGCCCGCTCTTCAGCATTGTTAATTACACCGTTAATGCCGTTATATCTGTGTGACGTCATTTGCGCAGATCTGCTAGAATTGAGAAAACCTCCTTTCGTTTCACATTCATGTCGGTCAAGGTAACGTTAGTTTAAAAAAATGTAGCCTATATATTCATTTTACAATTATCATTAATATTTTCACATTTAAGCAGTGTTGTCTCACGATTTGTCTGAGTGAGAGCGCGCGACACTGACGCACACTGAACGCTCTCTCTCTCTCTCTCTCTCTCTCATCGTGTGTGGTAGAGCGAGCGAGAGACAGAAGACTCACACAAGCCAATGTAGCCTATCCTTATGAGATAATAATAGTAAAAATAATAATATTTCTGCTTTTTAATAACAAATAATTACAATAAAAGTAAAACATGTATGCATGTGTATACACCAGGGAAGAAATAAAAGTCATATTCAAGTAAAATTATCATTATTTTTAATAATGAAAATATTTATTCTTTTTTTCTTTCTTTTTTCAGATTGTCATCCGATTGTTGTAAGTGATCAGTCAAGCAGTCATCCTGCATCTTGGATTTGCCATGTTCAGTTTGTACAAACATTATCTGATATTGAGTGACGCTTTTTCTTTTTCTCCCCTTTGTTTGTGTGTCAGTAGCTGCTGCACCCCAAAGCCTCCACACCACAGCACAGCACAGTCTTTGGCTTTGTAAGTATATATTTTTTAAGCTGATTGTCAAACATTTTCTAATTTTTTTTTTATTTAGGTTCATTAAATATATGTCATGCAGCAGTCATTTATTTATTTATTTATTTAACAGTCTAGCATTATCTGATTTGTTTTAAAAGTTATGTATTTTGTAGTTTGTTAGTGAATTTAATTATTTAATTACACAACATATTATGTGAATAGTGTAATAATGTTCCTGCTACATTTCTTCTAATATTTTTGTGATTACTTTTTCTTCCTACCTGGTCTTTATGCTAAGTTATGCCGAGTTCACACTGCACGATTTTAGCCCGATTTTTCACTCGCCGACAGGTTTTGATAAATCGCCGACAAATGCCCGAAATCGGAAGGCAAATCGGAGCTCGTTCACGCGAGTGACAATCGCGCAGTGTGAATTACCAAAGACGCAATCTGAGAGAATCGCCGTCACGTCGCCGACGCCTGTGAAATATTTGGCATGCTAAATATCTGGAGCTGTCGGCGATTCACAATCCTGCTGTGTGCAATGATTTCTGACTGAAAACTATCGCGATGACCTTCAGCCAATGAGAGACAAAGATACAGGGCAGAGGGAAGTTCGGTGAGGAGTTATAGACCATATCAGTATTTTAATATGTACAATTATATCATACAGAAACAAGCACAAACGCTTGACCAGCCGCAACATCAGCATAACAGTTACTGCAAAATTATTATTTACCACTCTTTGCAGAACACAATCCCTGTTCCCTGCATCTCCCTCCTGCATAATCTGTTTTTCTTTTTGTAGCTGGAAATCAGGGCACAGACAATTTGCGGGCTATATTTTTTTAATACTTCCAGTCTCGCTTGAGAACAACGGGCTGACGCACGCAGGTTCTCGCGTTATTTCCTTATCACTTCTCGCGTGTGTTTTGTTGTGAAACGTAGTTTGCGGATCAGACAGAGTTGTCGGCGATTCTTCCTATTGTGAAATCGTACAATGTGAAAGCCCCTGTCGCCGATCCATCGTGCAATGTGAACACAGCAGCGACTGAATGCTACCCCAGATAGTCACGCAGTGTGAAAACAACAGCGATCCGACGAGTTTGAAAATCGTGCAGTGTGAACTCGGCATTAGGAAAACCAGCTTCATGTTTAAATAGGCAAACATGTGCCACATATACCAGACTGACACACACACACACACACACATATATACCAGGACAGCCAGGCACAAGAACAGTTTCTTCCCCCAGGCAATCTACAGAACAGTTCAATGCTTTTTTATTCTCATCTTATTTTTATTGTCTGTGTGTCGTTGTTGTCTCTGTGAACTGGAAGGTTTTGACACTAAAAGAAATTCCTTGTATATGCAAGCATACTTGGCAATAAAAGCTCTTTCTGATTCTGATTCTGATATATATTTTTTATAAATATATATATATTTATTTATTTTTCTGCAAATACTGCATTGTGCTGGATGGAGAAACTGAGAAGTTTATAACAGAAGGCATGGAAGAAGAGAGCAGGTCCTAAAACAAAGAAATTCTTCTTAAGGTATATGCTCCAAATTTACCATTTACCATTGAGATCTGACTAAACTATGTGTCAATATGTGTCCCCTCTTTATCTCTCTTTCCTTTTTTCTGTCCTCTTTTAGGATAAACTTGAGGTCCTGGGAGTTCTTAGAGGTTCTAAAGTGTTTTTTATGCATTTGGTGATGTCAAATTTTCAATAATAAATTCAAATAAATTCTCATACTTTTTACATTTATATGGTGTCATTCCTACTGGGGGGTATTGAAGAGGGAACTGCACGTGTGTGTGTGTGTAATATTTGTGGAAACAACATTGTTAAAAAAAATACTGGCTTTAATAATACATTTTTTTGTAGTTTTTAGAGAACCAATTAATAAAGTGAACCGTTCTTATCCATGTAGGCTATATATATATAGTGTGACGAGCGTCCCGGTCTCTCATCAGCGTTGCCCTGGAGACAAAGGCTCATCACGGCTGGGTCGGTCACACCTGAAACTCCTCAACCCACGACCATATAAGCCGGACGCGGCTGGGTGAGAGGAAAGACGGACTTCCTCCAGACTGAGGCTTAATGTGTGATATCTTCTCTCTCCACAGACGCCAGTGAGTGACCGACCCAGCTCTGACGAGGGCACAACGGAGTTTGCACCGCACGGAAGGAATCCCTCACGGAGAGCACCACAATACTGCCACCAGCCACCTTGCACTTATCGCACCTTCATTATCTTTGAATAAATCCACCCTCCGGGGTATTTATTTGAGCTCTCCTTGTCGCGTGATTCTTCCACCCCGTCACAATATATAATATTGTTTTGGTAAATTTTGTTGTTGTTATTAATTAAATTAATATTGGTTTGTATTTCATATACATTTCCATTTGGTATCCAGACTCGGCCCAGTACCGGCTAATTGTATAATCTATGCTGGCGTGATTGTGGCCTGATGCCGGCAGTGTCGGCTCAGTTTCGGCAACCGGACTCGGACCAGCGTACTCGGGCTACCTGGGATACCACCAGCATCCCATGCTGGTCACCAGCATCCCCACCAGCATAGCATGCTGGTCACCAGCATACCACCAGCATCCCATGCTGGTCACCAGCATATCACCAGCATCCCACCAGCATCCCATGCTGGTCACCAGCATACCACCAGCATCCCATGCTGGTCACCAACATACCACCAGCATCCCATGCTGCTCACCAGCATACCACCAGCATCCCATGCTGGTCACCACCAGCATACCACCAGCATCCCATGCTGGTCACCAGCATACCAGCACCAAAACACAACATATGCAACATTTTTCCAGCAGGGAACCCCCTAACATTAATAACAATAACAGCCAATTTGAAGGTTTTGGGGACATATCCTAATGACAATGATGAATTAATAATAGCCAAAAGAGGATCTATGACTTCTGGAAGCAGCTCTTTTAGTAGTTTAGATGGAATCGGGTCTAATATACATGTTGTTGGTTTAGATGATTTAACAAGTTTATACAATTCTTCCTCTCCTACAGTAGAGAATGAATGGAATTGTTCCTCTGGGGATCTATAGTGCGCTATCTGATGCAATACTGTAGCTGACGGCTGCAAGGATACAATTTTATCTCTGATAGTATCGATCTTGGAAGTGAAGTAGTTCATAAAGTCATTACTGCTATGCTCTTGGGAATATAAAACACCTGTTGATGCTTGATTTTTCGTTAATTTAGTTACTGTATTGAATAAATACCGAGGGTTATGTTTGTTTTCTTCTAGAAGAGACGAAAAGTAATCAGATCTAGCAGTTTTTAATGCTTTTCTGTAGGATAGGGTACTTTCCCGCCAAGCTAAACGAAATACCTCTAATTTAGTTTTCCTCCAGCTGCGCTCCATTTTCCGGGCTGCTCTCTTTAGGGCACGAGTGTGCTCATTATACCACGGTGTTGGACTCTTATCCTTAATCTTCCTTAAGCGTAAAGGAGCAACCACATCTAAAGTGCTAGAAAAGAGAGAGTCCATAGTTTCAGTTACATCATCAAGTTGTTCTGAGCTGTTGGATATGCTGAGGAACTGAGATAAGTCAGGAAGATTACTTATAAAGCAGCAGATCATGGCGCCCCCCGAGGCAGACGTGTTTGCTCGCTCCCCACTTGAATGCCGTCTTTTTCTTCTTTTTTGTTTGTTTATTTTTTTCTCTACAGTGCACAAATGCAATGCACTGCTAACATATAGCAGACAGGCACTGATGGACATCGCTAACTCAGACAACCGTTTTGAATTTACCAGTTTTATACCACCGGAGCTACAACTCATTACTCGCTCCCGCAACTACCGCCGCCAACCACAGGAAGGCCTCGAAGCACCGAGCTCAAACGAGGAATCTGACCTGAGGAGAGTGCTCCGGAGGCGGCGGCGTAAGCGAGGCAAGAGGGAGGGTTTCATGCTAGGCTAAAGGCCCGCTAACCGACCACCGCTACCCAGCCTCTTGTTAGCTAATGTGCGGTCTCTGGAAAACAAACTGGACGAGCTGAGAGCAAGGATCACATCACAATGGGAAATGAGAGAATGCTGCGCTCTGATTTTCACCGAGACCTGGCTCTCAGAGAAAGCCCCGGAATCCTCTGTTCAACTACAGACTCATTCATTACATCGAGGAGACCGGACCACAGCCTCCGGTAAGGCTAAAGGGGAGGTGTGTGTGTTTATCAACAACTCGTGGTGTGGAGATATACAGACTGTTTATAAGCACTGCTCGCCAGATGTGGAGTTTTTACTGCTGAAATGCCGTCCCTATTATCTACCGAGAATTCACTGCTGTGTTTATAGCTGCTGTTTACATCCCTCCATGAGCTAACTCCACAGCCGCTCGGCAAGCTCTACAACGTTTTCAGCGCTAGAAACGGCTCACCCTGATGCTGTTTTTATCGCCGCTGGCGACTTTAATCAGTGCAATTTACGGGCTGTACTTCCCAAATATCACCAACATGTGGACATTCCCACCCGCGAAAACAACACATTGGACAATGTTTACAGCAACATACGCAGTGCGTATAGGGCTGCACCCCGCCCCCACTTTGGACAGTCAGACCACATCTCTTTGTTCTTGTACCCAGCCTACAGACAAAGACTAAAACAAACAAACCCCATCACCAAACAGGTTAAACTCTGGACCCCTCAGACTGAGGGCATCTTACAGGACTGTTTTGCTCTGACAGACTGGGATGTGTTTAAAGCTGCAGCCACTTTGGAGGACTCTTCTGTCAGCGTACAGGATTATGCTGAGTATGTGACTGGGTACATTAGCACTTGTGTTGATAACATCATACCTACCATACAAGTCAAGAAGTTCCCCAATCAGAAGCCCTGGATAAACACCCAGGTACGCCACATGCTACGTGCTCGATCTCTTGCATTTACATCAGGCAACGAGACTGAGTACAAAGCTGCAAAGTATGGGTTGAGAAGAGCCGTTACAGTGGCTAAGAGGCAGTACAAAGAGAAGCTGGACAGTTTCTACTCTACTGCCGACGCCGGACGGATGTGGCAAGGCCTGCAGCACATTACTGACTACAAGACCACCACAAACACTAATATCAGCCCCTCAGACAGCCTGCCGGATGACCTCAACATATTCTATGCCCGCTTCGAGACCTCCAACGTCAACACAGAGAGGAGGCACACACACTCAGACCACCCAACCCCCTCCCCTCCTACCGTCTCATCAGCTGTGGTACACAAAGCACTGAGGAAGATCAACCCCCGTAAGGCAGCAGGGCCAGACAACATACCTGGGCGGGCCCTCAGAGCTTGTGCTACAGAGCTGGTCGACGTACTCACGTGCATCTTTAACCTCTCCCTCAGTCAAAGCACCGTCCCAACCTGCTTCAAAACCTCAACCATCGTCCCCCTTCCCAAGAAGAGCCCCCCAACCTGTCTGAATGACTACAGGCCAGTAGCACTCACTTCAATCATCGCAAAGTGTTTTGAGAGAGTGGTGCTGGCCCAAATTCAAACAGCGTGCCAGACACTTTGGACCCCCTGCAGTATGCATACCGGACCAACAGGTCCACCTCAGACGCCATTGCTGCTGCTCTCCATATTTCCCTCTCTCACCTGGAAGATAAAGACACTTACATCAGGATGCTCTTTATTGACTACAGTTCTGCTTTCAACACGGTCATCCCCCATAAACTCACCCACAAACTGCTTGCACTTGGACTACACCCCACACTCTGCGACTGGCTCCTAGATTTCCTGACTGGTAGACCGCAGTCTGTCAGGATTGGAAATAGGACCTCAGACACCATCATAACAAACATTGGCACCCCACAGGGGTGTGTTCTCAGTCCCATCCTCTACACACTGTTCACACATGACTGTGTCGCCTTCCACAAGGACAACATCATTGTGAAGTTCGCTGACGACACTGCAGTGATAGGACGGATCACTGGTGGAGATGAAGCAGCCTACAGGAAGGAGGTGGCCAGACTTATGACATGGTGTGAGGACAACAACCTCACCCTCAACACGGACAAGACAAAGGAGATGATAGTGCACATGAGGAAGGAGAGGAGAACTCACCAGCCACTGTTTATCCGAGATCTTGAAGTGGAGAGGGTGAGCAGCTTTAAATACTTGGGGGTCCACATCAGCGAGGACCTCACCTGGACACTCAACACCACCCAGCTGGTTAAGAAAGCACAACAGCGGCTGTACTTCCTAAGGAGGCTGAGGAAGTTTGGCATGTCACCTAAGATCCTCAGCAACTTCTACAGCTGTGTTGTTGAGAGCGTTCTGACCAGCTGCATCACCGTGTGGTATGGCAGCATTACAGTGAGGACATAGCGTCTGCAGAGAGTGGTGAAGACTGCTGAGAAGATCATCAGGACTCCACTGCCCTCCCTGCAGACCATTTACCATCGCAGAGTTCACAGGAGAGCTGCCTCCATCCTTAAGGACCCCACCCACCCACAACATGGACTGTTCACACTCCTACCCTCAGGACGGAGGTACAGGAGTGTGAAATGTAGACTTCAGATTAAGGAACTCCTTCTTCCCTCAGCCATTAGACTGTTAAACGGGTAGCCAGTGAACACAGACTAGTCTCACATATCTCATAGAATATGTGGACTAAACTGCTACAGCAAAAATTTTGCACATTGCTAATGTTACTGCTGCTATTTCATATCAAGTATCTTCATCTTGATTTGCACATTATTAATGTTAAAGCTGCTATTGTTATTATGTAGTTGCACTCAGTTGTTACAGACTACTGCACTACTGTTTTCTTTTCTTATTTATGTGTATTTTTCTATTTATTTTTATTCTATTTAGGTGTATGTCTGTTTTTATTTTTACATAATTTGCACTTGTCTTGGCATTCAGTGTGGACTGCAAAGAAAGAATTTCATTGTACAGGGAAACTTGCTTTTCCTCACTGTGCATATGACAATAAACGTTTTGAATTGAATTGAATTTTGTGGTAGAGGTAATGGTTCTACCATATTTGTAACAAGGAGTTGGCTTTACAGCTTTTTACTTGCTCTGCTGCCAAATTTCAATGCCACTGACATCAATTTCATGTGACAGTATTAAATCTAGAGTATGATTTCGACAATGAGTAGATCCTGACACGTGTTGTTTAACACCAATTGAGTTTAGAATGTCTATAAATGCTGATCCCAACGAATCTCTTTCATTATCAACATGGATATTAAAATCACCAACGATTAGGACTTTATCTGCAGTCAGCACTAACTCCGATAGAAGATCAGAAAATTCTTTAATAAAGTCTGTATGGTGCCCTGGTGGCCTGTATACAGTAGCCAGTACAAACATCACAGGGGATTTATCATTAACACTTGTTTCTTTGGATAACGTTATATGAAGCACCATTACTTCGAACGAATTATACTTGAAACCCGACCTCTGAGAGTCTGAGTCCTGTTACCGGGAAGGCAGCAACAGGAACACTCCCCGTTTCTGAGTCTTTCATCTAGAGAGACACTAACAGAAACACCAAAGTTCTGAGTCTCTGATACATCCAGAGAGACAGTAGCAGATACGACGTTCTGAGTCTCTGGCCTGACGAGGAAAGAGATTTCAAGACAGCTAAGGTTTAACTCAGCTCCTGAGCAAACCTTTCTTATTGCATTTGGCTGCCCTTCAGTTGCAAAGGACCCAGCAGTGACAGACCCCGTCTGACTCTTGCCGCTCTGAAAGCAGCCCAGTCTGCAAAGGACCTCCGCAGTGGCAGACACTGCCTGAAACCCACGGCTCCTCAACGATGCAGCCAGGCTGCAAAGGACCCCGTGAAGACCCATCTGACCCAGCTGCCCGGTCCATGCTATCTAAGGACCCTTTGTGGCACAACAGCAGTTCAGCATCCTCCAGGTCAGCGCATTGACAGCTACCGGAACGCAACGCTGTGATCACCTGCCTGTGGAACGTAATTATAAACTTACCAAACCTCTTTCCTAAAGACCTTGGCTTAGTTTATACCTGCAGCCTATGTTTCTCTAACCTGTTTAGATAGCATTTACTTGGGGTCAGCATTACGAATAATAGCTATATTATTTGTTCAGAGATAAATAAGCAGTTATTTATTGTTAATTCCACCAGAGCCATTAAGTGGTTCCCATAAGCAACATTTCCATAGAAATCTCTTCCATTGCTACATTCAGCTCAACAGCATTGCATTCAGCCATTCTGTGTTCATTCCATTTATTTGTTTCTTCGATTTACTCAGTATCTTCCTTCATATTTAGTTGTCTATTATTCTCTATTAGCAGTGCATATTCACTTATTGGTATCATCACTAGTTGTTGTATTTACTCTTGCATATCTATTGTTAATAAATTTCATTTATCTTATTACAATTGTGTCTTCTTTGTGTTGATGATCCAAGGCTCTACTAGCTAGCTAAACCACCAATCTTTCAGATAAATCAGTTGACCAGCTCCCTCCAATGTGTGCAATTCAAATTATTGAACAGCTTGTGGGAAACACGCCCGCATTGCCAAATTACCAGTCTTCGACTGGTGCACTAGACTAAGTGAGGTGGGAATTGGTCATCTGATATACTCATAACCGCACCTTGAGTGAAGTGTGACCCAAAATCACAATGTCTTAGGTGATGTGAGTCCCACACACTACAAGTTTTATCAAAGCAGGAATGGACAAAACCACACACAAGGATGTAAAAATAAGAGGTTTTGGCGAGTTACCTCATAAACACAGTCTTAAATCAGTTATAAAATCCTAAATGACCGTAAAGAGTTTGGAGAAAATTGGATGTTTGTCAAATCCGTGTCATGTGCATCAGGTTTTATTAAAGAAACAGCGCTGCTTTTAAAGTGAAACCTGCTGCAGTCTGTGATTGATGTAAATCAAAGAACTAAAGAAAAAGAGAAATCACTTGACTGCTCTGCTTGCTGATTAACTTTTGTAGATTGAATAAAGAATAATCAATATAGCCTATACATACAATTTATAGTTTATGTGAAGCCTATATTTTTTTTAAATATTTTTCAAAACCTATTAAATGTTGAAAATAGTATCATAACATTTCAATTATACTGTCATATTAAATGGCTGTAATTAATGGCTAAAATTAAAGGGAACAATAGGCTTTAATCGAGACAACAGTAACATTATTTGTATCAATGCTAGCCTACTTCTTCATTAATAATAGGCTATTAAAAAGATTCCATTAAAGACATATTTAAAATATACCATCTTTATGTTGTTTCTATATTAATTTGGAAGTTCAGTGTGAAAATGAGACAACAGAAATATATTAATATTCGTTTAGTCACATTTTTTAAATTAATTACAGAACAAATATATAAAATGTAAAGAAATTAAATAAATAATTGAATGGCAGACAGCACTAATGTTAACCTTTTATAGATGTTTCTGCTGGTATTACCGTATTGACCCGAATATAAGACGATGTTTTTTTCTTGAAAATACATATGACATGTCAGTAATACACCCACAACAACAGGTGGCGCCAAAAACGCATAAAACGAGTGTGCCATGAAATATGTAATGTAATGTGTGTTGTAAAGATCGCAAGTGAAAACAAAAGAAAAACAAAAGCTTACAGCGGCACGAGTCGTGACTGTCATGTTAGCCTGATGGGAACAAACTTCCTCTGTAAGTGATTTAAAAACATAAGACAGTACCCAGATTTGAAGACTACAATAAGATTTCACTTCTACTGTGATAAAATTTTGGTAGGCTATGAGATGGATAGCCTAAATGTTATATAATTCAGATGGGCTACCTTTTATTTCAATGGTATATCAAAAAGTGTATATTTTTCAATGTCATTGTTAGTACATTTTACCAGTATTTACCATACTTTCAAAACAAAAACTAAAATAGGAAAAATATGCAATTTGAAAATAATTTAAGAAAAATGTTTTACAGAGAAAGAGAGAGGAAAAAAAAAAAAAAGATTTAGATTTCAAAAAGCCTTTTTCCAAAAGGTACATCTGGAAAAAGGGGGGTCGTCTTATAATCAGGGTCGTCTTATATTCGGGACAATACGGTATTAGTTCATTTTACTGATGAATATGTATTTCAATTTAATTTCCAATTTTATAGACCCCCAGAAAAAGATCGGGACAGCCCCCCCCACCCCCTTGGCCCCCTTCAAATGTTCAATTCGATAATCCAGCCCTCAAAGGAAGTTAATTGAATAGCCCTGGCCTAAGCTATAAGAAGTTCGGTAACACCCTGGAACTGAGTTACAGTACAGTGGCCAGGGTCATACAGAGGTTTTCCAAGACGGGTTTCACTCGGAACAGGCCTCACAAGGGTCGATCAAAGAAGTTAGGTCCTCGTGCTGTGCATTAGGGGCAGAAGCTGGCTTCAAAAAACAGACGCATGAGTGCTGCCAGCATTGCTTTAGAGGTTGCAGAAGTGGAAGGTCAGCTTGTCGGTGCTCAGACCATACGCCGCACACTGCAACAAGTCAGTTTGCATGGCTGTCGTCCCAGAAGGAAGCCTCTTCTGAAGCTAGCTCACAAAAAAGCCTGCAAACAGTTTGCTGAAGACAAGCTGGCCAAGAGCATGAATTACTGGAACCATGTCCTGTGGTCTGATGAGATTAAGGTAAACTTGTTTGGCTCAGATGGTGTCCAGCATGTGTGGTGACGCCCTGGTGAGGAGTACCAAGAAAATTGTGTCTTGCCTGCAGTTAAGCATGGTGGTGGTAGCATTATGGTCTGGGGCTGCATGAGTGCTGCTGGTACTGGGGAGCTGTGGTTCATTGAAACATAGATTCCAACATGTACTGTGACATTCTGAAGCAGAAGATGATGCCCGCCCTTCAGAAACTGGGCCGAATGGCAGTTTTCCAACATAATAATGACCCCAAACACACCGCCAAGATGACATCTGCCTTGCTGATGAAGCTGAGGGTGAAGGTGATGGAGTGGACAAGTATGTTTCCAGACCTGAACCCTATTGAGCACATGTGGGGCATCCTCAAGCGAAAGGTGGAGAAGCACCATGTGTCTAACATCCAGCAGCTCCGTGATGTCTTTGTGGAGGAGTGGAAGAGGATGTCAACAACAACTTGTACAGCTCTGGTGAATTCCAAGCCCAGGAGGATTAAGGCAGTGCTAGATAACCATGGTGCCCCTACAAAATATTGACACTTGGGACACAGTTTTGACATGTTCACTTAGGGTGTACTTATTTTTGTTGCCAGATATTTGGACAATAATGGCTATATATTGAGTTATATTTAGAGGACAGTAAATTTGTACTTCTATACAAGCTGCACATTGACTACTCTAAAATATATACAAGTTTCATTTGTGTAGTATTGTCCCTTGAGGAGATATACAAAAATTTTTGCTGAAATGTGAGGGGTGTACTCACTTTTGTGAGATACTGTATATGTGTGTGTGTGTGTATACATTTATAATTTGACTGAGAGATTAGCTGATTGGATGTTAGGACAGAGTAAATCAGTCAAGCGGGGGAGTAGATGGTTGGCTCAGTCCTCTTTGTTTGGAAAGTCATTAATCTTTGGAAAGTACTTCGGCATTTGTCACCCCCTGTGGCATACGGTTAAATTCCCAAAACCCCAGTGGACAAACAAAGGCGGTTTTGGGTTTGCCTGTCTCCTCCACTTCTATCTGTTAAATTGAGGACAGAGAACCATTTAGAACCCTGTCAGAGCCGAGAATGTATCTTTAAGATTAGGAAAAGCATAGGCATCCTTCACTGTTTGAAGGTTTAACTTGCGATGATTTATACACAGACATACATCTGTGGTCTTCTTTCTCACAACCACAATAGGCGAGGAGAAGGATGACTCTGATTCCCGGATGACTCTACTTGCAAGAAGATCTTGCAGGTGTCTGCGAAAAGATGAGATAGAAGTAACAAGTGATGCTGAAACCTTAGACGTTCCTGCTGAAGAAGAAGAACAACAGTCAGAGAATGAAAGACAGAGTCTGAGTGCTCCGTTCAGATGCTCGGCTAGGGAGATGGAGAAATCTGAGAGACTTGCCTACTTTCAGCTTGGGAATCCTCTGTCTTATGTTGTTCAGTCTTTGTTCCAAGGGTTGAGCACAGCCCTTGTTAACTCCCTTGATGGTGTTGAAGATTTGGGTACTTCTTCCCTTACCTCTGACATTCCACCAAGCATAGTGACAACCCAGCCACTCAAAGCATGCAAAGGGACTTGCATTTTTTCAAGAGGGGAAGGTGTAACCCAGGTTAAATAATGGTTAATTATGAATATTATTATTTTTATTTATAAACCTGAGAAAAAAATGGTATATAAGTGTATACATTTAGAATTCGACAGAGAGATTAGCTGATTGGATGTTAGGACACAGAGTAAATTAGCCAATCGTGGCAGTAGAAGGTTGGCTCCGCCCTCCTGGTTTGCATGTAGTGCTACATACCGAGGAAGAGAGATACAGCGCGACAGAGGTGATATCTGACAATAGAGTGTAAATATAAAAAAATACAATACTTTTCAAAATCAACATAAACTTGAAAATATCAGAATATATTTTTACTTCTGGATAGTGAATGATTCAGTGTGATTGTGTCGACTGAGTGCTGTGGAGTTTGCATTTTGACTCACTCACTGACACCATTTTCGTCACGCATACCTGTTAGGAAAAGAAAAAAATACGTGAAAATACAGGTAATTGAATTTAATATTATTTGTTTTGACAATGAATGCATGTGTATATGTTTTGTGGGTGTTCTGATGTTATGTGTTTCATTATAAATCACAACGGGCCTAGAGAAAATAGTTCCTTTTCCATGGAAAATAGTCCTTTTCTTTAGGTCTGTTGTGATCCAGCATCAAGTGGGAGGCTCGCCATCAATTAAAGAAAATACAAATCCAAGGAAACAAAAAAAACATGGCCTGAACACAGACCAGAACAGAAATTCAGTATCACAAATTATTTATAATGAAACACATAATATCAGAACACCCACAAAACATATACACATGCATACATTGTCAAAACAAGCAATATTAAATTAAGTAGTTTTTTCGGGTACTTATACTTTTTTGAGTATATTTTTAAAGCTGTACTTTTACTTGTACTTAAGTATAAATTAAGCGAAATAATCTACTTCATTACTTTTAAATCATAGTTAGTTATTGAGTACGCCCACAATTTGAATTGATATTCAAACCTTTGATGACATTTCAGTAGCCAATAAAGATATATCCGAAAGTAAACGGACCAAGAAAAGCCCTGATATCTGAACTGGGAAAAGCCGCCGCTGCAGCAGGTTTGAAGAGCTGATTGGACAGTGAGGGAGCTGAGTGTAACTTATGGACTCAAAGTTTGGAGAAACAAATGACATGGTAATGTTATCATAAATATTTATATTTTGATACCGATACTGAAATATCTGACACGGTTCCATTACTCATTTTCCACAGTATCTATATTGTATATACGCCGATACACGCTGCATCTCGCTCTCTTCTCTCCGACAGTGAGTTTGACACGCATTTACAGCGAGTTTGACACACATTAATTCTGTCAATTACAAAGTCTGAATATCCGCGTGGGATTGCAGATATTACACATAATTAGAACAACCTGGTCTCACAGAATTCCGTGCAATGACCATGGACCCTCAACTCCGAATCTGTGGTGGCATCACGGAATCGCCGAAAATTCCGTGACGGGCTCACAGAAGTGATACCAATGTAAGTCAGTGACAGGCATCAGCCGTGGTCCACGCACGGATCCATTACACGGAATTCTGTGAAACCAGGTTGTAAATTATATATTGGGTAACAACATTGCCATTATTGCATATATGTTGGGGTGTGATTTTTCAATGTAAACAGCCACAACAGTTTTATTTATATTACATTACACATTTATGAGCACGTAACCCAACCCCTGCCCCTAAACCTACCATTTGTCAATAAAACAGAAGATATAACAACTACAGTCATAATTTATTCAAAAAGTATTAATGTTCCAAGTCTTCCGAGGCAAAGCGATTGATTTGTGAGAGGAATAGACGCGATCGCTGTCTCTGTCCGCCGTTAAAGCTCTTCCTATGTGCTGCAGTCTTTGTGCGTAAATTAAAAAAATGCCGCCACAAGAAGCCTTACGTCAGCTTTGGTTGTGAAATGCCATTGGCTCTTGCGTGTCTCGTGAT
Source organism: Onychostoma macrolepis (assembly GCF_012432095.1). Lineage (NCBI taxonomy): Eukaryota > Metazoa > Chordata > Actinopteri > Cypriniformes > Cyprinidae > Onychostoma > Onychostoma macrolepis. Next base: position 20,750,972 of record NC_081172.1, on the reverse strand, counting down.
CGATTGCGTCATGCTGTTGCGACAGGCTATTGGTTCTTATATGTCTCGTGACCGATTGCGTCATGCTACGGGACGGGAGTATCTTTTTGAATGAGATGTGAGCGCGTTAACGGAGCAGGATCATTTTCAGCGATTAAAACCTTGTGTTTTAATCTCTTCTTCGCATAAAGACTTCATATGTCTTCAGAAGACTTGGAATGCAACACGACTTGTTTGTAATGCTTTTATCCTGCTTGTTTATGGTCAATTAGCAAAAAATACCTGTGACTGCACTTATATTTGCCTGTGTGTGTTTTATATTGTTCAGAAGTGGGTAGGTTTAGGGTAGGGGTTGGGGGTAAGGTGCTCCAGTGAAAGTATAAATTTATATACAAATTCCGTGATGCCACCACAGATTTGGGGTTAATTAAGTCCGTGAACATTACACAGAATTCTGTGAGATCAGGTATCACTTCAGGTATCACTTCTGTGAGCCCATCATGGAATTTCCGGCGATTCCGTGATGCCACCACAGATTCGAAGTTAAGGGTCCGTGGTCATTACATGGAATTCTGTGAGACCAGGTTGAATTTGAATCATTCCCGCACAAATGTGGCTAGTGCTTTATTGTAACATGCATACACAGTCATGTAATTGCAGAAAACTGGATGTGAGCTCTCAACTAGGCCTAACTTATACAAATAAACTGCCTGTTCTCTCACTCTGATATTGCTTGTGCGCACTCAGACTGTGTGCAATCGCAATCTCCCGTGCTAGAAATTATTTCTCTTTGCTCCAGGATTACATTTTGTCAAAAGTTTCCAACCATTCAGAATAGATCCATGCCTGACCGATGAAAATGTTGCTGGAAATTTTATTGGCTGTAAGTGAAATGCATCAGAATATCAAAGATGGAACTTTAAATTCTTTACAATGTAAGTATGCTAGAAATGTTTCGGAATGGGATATTTGTATGATTTGTACATATAAATATCCTAGTCTGTGTAAATGCATCACTACATTGTACAGACATTACAGGTCAAAGCCATCTGATGTTCCATTTATCTAAATAAACAACATATATGGCTCTTAAAACACTGCCTATAAAAATTCAGTCTTGTCATATTTTGAACTGAATTGATGTCATTTGTTTTATAATTTTATTACTGACTGTGTACTTGTCTTTTTTTGTACATTCAATTCAGTTTGAAATCAAATTTGAAATCATGCTTCTTTCTGCTGTAAGCTTTTGAAACAAAGTTACCCTATTTTAAAGACACAAACACACAGAATGAGCAAATGTTTAACATTGAGATTTTTGTAATGATAATTGATCAATGTTTATATGTAGGCTATGTAAATAAAAGCCTATATTAAAATATGTTCATCATGTAAAGGGAACATGTTTAAAAAAAATTTTTTTTTTTAGAAGACTTGGATTAAACCACTCATTTAAAATAATGCATGCCTTGAAAAAAGTGGATGGACATTTTTTTTTATATATATTAAAATATCTATGTAATAATTAACTTTTATTTATATGTAAAAAATTTGATTCTCTCCTCATTTAAGCTTTTATTTTGAATTTTAGCTTTAGGAAATCGAATCATAGAGATTCGCTAGGTCGGATTAATTGATATTAATCAAAGCGTAATTTATATTTTCTTAACGATTCGCCCAGCGAGAATTAAACCAGTATATTTAACAATTCTGTTTATCCCGTGGCCACGATAATAATACAGAATTGGTTGGGAAATTTTGAGCAACAGGTAACACGAACTTGAAAAACACAGCACCAGCCCACACTTTATAAATGAAACGAGAGTTTATTTGCTATTCTGATACAACACTAACAAAACACATACACACAAACACACACAATACACACGTTCTGGCAAGAGGGTTACGATTTGAAGAAAGTTTAAGGTTCTAAGACCTGAGGAAGTCACAAACAGAGGCTTTGACTTTACTCTTAAAGATTCATTCAAATCAGCTCAGCAAATAGAGATGGTTTGGTTACTTGCTTTGAGTTGACTTGAAGGCTGGCTTGCTCTCTGGATGGTTGCTTGAGGGAATCCCGGAGCTGATTTTGCGGCTGCTGTGTCGTTGTCGCGTGACGTCACTTGGGGAATCACTTTTGGATTGGATGGCTTCTTGGCAGCGCGCGAATAGCAAAGCTTTGAAGTTCTTATGCTGCAGGCTTTGCAAGTTTCTTGGGTCAGAAGTTGACAGAGTGTTGAAGTCTTGGATGGTCAACCTGATGTTAAGGCTGTAGGCGGGTGAGGCGAGACCAAAGTTTCCAAGCAGCCAAGTTTTCCAGCAGTTTTTCCAGCAGCATGCAAAGTTGGGTGTCTGTTTTTATCGGACTGATTTGAGTCCATCCCATTCACTGTTCGATCCAATCACATTGTCTCTGTGGGGTGGAGCCCCGCCCAGCACGGCTTCTTTTCGTGCAGACATTATCTTAATGTTTCATCCATCATGTGAGGAACATTTCTTAACCCTCTGGGGTCGACAAACGCATATATGCGTTTTGAGGCAGATTTTCCTGATAAGGCCGAAATGAGCTTGAATTACTCTGCCATTTTTGATCGTACAGATAAGAGCAATACACCATTCGAATCTGTAAGGGGTCTACTTTTATTTGTATACACTCATAATAACAACTAAACTTTGTGCTTTTGAAGAATTTTTGAAACACGTCACTAAAATGAACTGTAACTCAGCAAATACTTCACAGAGGGACATGAGAAATATATATATAGAAAGCTTAGCATGTCTACTGTTAAATGAAGTAAGTCTTCCCGAAAACAAATATTCTGTGATAAAGTAATCCTTATAAAACCAAGGACATGTCCAGTTTTTCCGTCTGGTCTCATTATCTCTAATTAGGTCACGCCCACGCGCTGCTCGCGCTATTGTTATTACAAATCTCCACGCGAGCCATGCGGCATGTAAACGCCCACACCACCATAAACAAAGCAGCAACGCGTTCATCTCGGATACTTTTCAGTTTTGGAAGAACACGCTGTGAGGAATAAGCCTTGTATTTACCTCAGAAACACGCTGAGAGGAAAAAGCTTTGTATTTACCCCCAGAAGACGCGCTGAGAGGAAAACGCTTTGTTTACCTCACAAACCGAACGCGAGCGCAGCTGGAGCATAATGGAGCCTTTGTCTTCTCAGGTGTGAGTCACAGCATTATCCAGGATAGTTCACGCCCTCTCGCATAGACCCTTTCTGCTCAAAAAGTGACTTAGAAAATTTAAATCAATATATTGTTTTCTCTGAATGAGTGAGTTAGATTATTTTCAGATCATTTTGAAGCAAATATTCTAGGCTACAAGATCCAGTTCTCAAAAGTCTTGTGAACAAATGTTCTGTATGTGTTTTATGGCCTTATTTCAGTTACTTTAAAATTTTAGTGTTTTTCTAACCACGCATAAACGTTGTTTTCTCAAAAACAATCACATACGTACATGCTGCTCACGTATTATTGTAGCCCAGTTTGTGCTGAATACAGTGTTTTTAGACTTTAGCCATTAAAATGTTTAAGCAACTGAAAAAAACGGCGGAGTCGAGGGAGGGAGGAGCCAAGATGTAGATGGTGTGGCTGCTGACATCTGGGGACCAACCGATGGAGACAGAGCAGGTGGATCCGAAGGCGCAGAAGGAGGGCTGATGGAGCTGAGCGTCGTCGCAGGTTCCGGAGACCTGGGCACAGCCTCAGCAGTTTCAGATATACTGTATGCTCTCTTATAAGCAACCCTTCTTACAATTTGATCTTTGTTCTTATCTGTAATGAGAAATATATATTAGAAAATAAAGGCGATAAGATTGTCAAGCTTGAACAAATATAATAAATCACCTATCAACGAACACTACCACAGTTGGCTAATCAGCTCAAGACAAAGTAATTGTATGATCATAATCATGGTTTTTCAAAGATCATTAACCTCATTACAATGAAGTCAAATTGTTCAGGAAATCAGAAATAAACGTAATTTTGCAAATAATTTTTTTTTATGTTTTTCAATAAAGACTTTTTTTTCTGCCAATGCATGTGTCAAAAACAAGACCGTTACAGACAAATAACGTTAATTAAATTTCAACTCTTACCTGAAGTCAGTCACAGTGAGGTTCCAAAAGCCTGACGCCATACACGTATGCAGAAGCTGGTAAAAATACCTCTATATTTTCTAATTAATTTCATAGTTCCCCCAAAACAATTTGAATTATGTCATCACTCACCCTTAAGATGCTCCAAACCATCTAAGACTTTCGTTCATCTTCAAAAGAAAAGCGGAGATAATTTAATGAAATCTTTATGTCCCTCCGATGAAAGGTGATTCATCAAATGTTCACGTTTCAAAAAGTTAATTGCAAAAAAATAACATCGCCAAAGTAATCCATATGAATTGCGTGGTTTCCTCCAAGTGGTCTAAAGATACACGATCGCTCTATATAATATAACTGATTAAATTTAGACATATTCACATTCAAGGGACATTTGCAAGCACATCGTATTTGATTTACAAAGCTTGCGAGCTCATTATCATACGAACCAATCAGAGCCGTTCAATGGCTCTGGAACCAATCAGGTTTAGTCAGTGTGTTGTTTGAATTAATGCTGCCTTCACGTGCTATCGGAATTATCGTAAATACGAGTTTCCTAATCGGAAATTGGACGTGAACGGCCTCTTAAGTCGTATTTACGACTGGGAAATTCGGAAATAATTTTGATACCCGAGTTTCTGAGTTGGGCGGGTCATAAACATGGTGGAGGGAACAATCGTTGCTGCTGTCAATGCTGTTCTCACAACAACTATCCCTTTGTCTTGTCGCTAATGTAGTGTATTTATAGGCTAGATATGAACGATCATGCGAAGCATATTGTATGTTTTATAAGCAGTGAAATAAGCATGTATTTGACCGAAATTCCAGAATTGTCAGCAAACTGCATGTATAGCGCGGTGAATGTTTATGATTGTCAACCAATGGGATGATTAATTTTATTCTTTCCAACATTAAAGCACTTGAATACGACAAGCTCGTAATCACGACTTCATAAGTGGGAAGTAGGACATTTCCGATAGCACGTGAAGGCAGCATTAAACATAAGTAAACGCAAGATTAAATAATAATAATAATAATAATAATTGGTTTAAAGCATTTCAGATATGATGTTGAAATCCTTGTGGGAATTTCAGTAGTAGCTTATTACAATTAATGTATCATGTAATGGACAACAGCCTAATCAACCAAAGTATAACGTTTTAAGTAAAACTGAACAACATATTAAACAACATAGTTTAAGTACTGCAATGCTTAATAATAGTTGACAAACGTTTGTACATTGTAAATTATGAATGCATATATATTTAAAATATATTGCAGTAGGCCTACACATGGTTATAAAGTACATTAAAAACCCACTAAAAGTGTAATCATTTTGTTATGTTCTTACACAAAGTAGACATAAAATAAATTTTAAGTAAGAGTAACATAAGTGTGTTTTCTGTAAATATACTAAAACGTCACTAAAAGTATGCTTAAGTTTAGTATATTCCTTAAAAGTGAAACTAAGAATATATTTATTAACATAGTATTTCTACTATACCTTTTAGGAGTATATTAAAAGTATGCTTGTGGTTAGCATATTCCTTAAAAGTGTAACTAAGCATATATTTATTTCCAAAGTATTTCTAGTATACTTTTTGGAAGTACATTATAAGTATGCTTGTGTTTAGCATATTTCTTAGAAGTATAACTAAGCATATATTTAATACAAAAGTACTAAAATATATTAAATATATTAAAATGCAATTCAGTATTGTTACGTCAGAAACGAGGATACAATTGCAAGTAAAACTCTTTATTTAAAGTCAGAACAGATGATGATGATGATGATGATGATAATAATAGATCCGGGTGAAGCAGGCGGTGGCACAGGGACTTTGATGGTCAGACGTGGCGTGATGGATGAAGTGCAGCGTGCTCTGATGACGGATGACGGGAACCAGACACATAGACGATCCAACAAGACGTGAAACCGGAACACAGGAACTGAAGACGGGACACGAGGCACGTAAACAGGATCAGACAACATAGACTTCATGAAACGATCTGACAAAGGAGATGAGAAGGTGGTAAGTATTTATAGGAGGTGAGATGAGTGGCAGCTGGTGATGAAGAGTGATAGCAGCTGGATACTGATCAACGGTAACGATCCGGACACACCCACTCACACACATGTAAACAACAAAGCACGAGACTAGAGAGACATTGGATCTATGAACCGTGACAGTACCCCTCCCCTAGGAACGCCTCATGGCGTTCCCAGGGCCCCTACCTGTCGATTGTAATCATCGATAAGGAGTGATCCAGAATGTCTCTAGCAGGTACCCAACTTCTCTCCTCTGGACCGTAACCTTCCCAGTCCACCAAGTACTGGAATCCGCGTCCCCTCCGCCTTGAGTCCAGCACACGATTGACCGAATAAGTGGGTTCTCCATCTACGAGTCGCGGCGGGGGAGGAACCGGTGTTGGCGGATTAATACGAGAATGAAATACGGGTTTAATTTTGGATACATGAAAGACGGAGTGAATCCTCCTGTACACTGGAGGCAGGTTGAGGCGGACTGCCACCGGACTAATAATCTTGGTGACAGTAAATGGGCCAATGAATTTGGGAGCAAGTTTATTAGACACGGAGCGGAGAGGAATGTTCTTGGTAGAAAGCCACACTTTTTGACCAGCGACGTATACGGGAGGCCTAGACCGGTGGCGATCGGCTTTGGCCTTGGTGCGCAACCCCACCTGGAGTAGAGTCTCACGGGCTCTAGTCCACGTGCGATGACACCTCTGGACGAAGGCGTGAGCGGAGGGGACCGCGACTTCGGATTCCAGACTAGGAAAAATTGGTGGCTGGTACCCTACGCTACACTCAAACGGAGATAGGCCCGTAGATGACACTGGCAACGTGTTGTGGGCGTACTCCACCATAGAAAGTTGTTGACTCCATGAGGAAGGATTCTTGGAAACCAAACATCGTAACGTTCTTTCCAAATCCTGGTTGGCTCTCTCAGTTTGGCCATTGCTCTGGGGGTGGAACCCTGAGGACAGACTGACAGTCGCCCCCAGAAGCTTACAAAATTCTCGCCAAAATTTGGACACAAATTGGGGTCCTCTGTCAGAGACCACGTCTGTCGGGAGGCCATGTAACCGAAAGACGTGGTCAACGACAATCATCGCTGTCTCCTTGGCTGAGGGTAATTTGGGCAAGGGAATGAAATGAGCCGCCTTCGAGAACCGGTCCACCACGGTCAAAACTACCGTGTGACCCTGAGAGGGGGGGAGGGCGGTAACAAAATCTAGCGCGATGTGGGACCAGGGTCTCGAAGGGACCGGCAGCGGTTGGAGTAACCCATCTGGGGGTCGATTGGAAGTCTTACCAGTGGCACAAACTGAGCAAGCCAAAACAAAATTGTGAATGTCACGAGCCATGAGAGGCCACCAGAATCGTTGCTTGACTAAAAATCTAGTGCGAGTAACTCCTGGATGACAAGCCACATTGGAAGAATGCCCCCACTGAATGACGCTGGACCTCAGACCCTCAGGCACAAATAAACGATTCGGTGGGCAACCGACCGGAGGCGTTACCCCTTCTAAGGCCTTCTTGACCTTCGATTCGACCTCCCATACAAGTGTGGAGATGAATAGAGTCTCCGGTAAAATGCACTCGGGAGTAGACGGGCGTTCGGAACGATCAAAAATGCGCGATAAAGAATCGGGTTTGATGTTTTTGGAACCCGGGCGGTACGAGAGAGTAAACTCGAAACGACCGAAAAAAAGTGCCCACCGAGCCTGCCTGGAGTTCAATCTTTTAGCCGTCCGAATGTATTCTAAGTTCTTGTGATCGGTCCAAACGATAAAAGGTACCCCCGACCCTTCTAACCAGTGCCGCCACTCCTCCAATGCTAACTTGACTGCCAACAACTCTCTGTTCCCAATGTCATAATTATGCTCGGCAGGACATAGATGATGAGACAAAACGCGCAAGGATGCATCTTGTCGTCTGAGAGAGAGCGCTGGGATAACACTGCTCCTACCCCCACCTCTGATGCATCGACCTCCACCACGAACTGACGTGATGAATCAGGGGTTGTCAGAATGGGGGCTGAAACGAAGCAACCCTTCAGTTTGGCAAACGCAGCCTCGGCTGCGTCTGACCACCTGAACGTCGTTCTGGGGGAGGTCAAGACGGTCAGAGGTGCGGCTAGTTGGCTGAAGTTGCGAATAAAACGCCGGTAGAAATTGGCGAACCCCAGAAATCTCAGTAGGGCCTTACGAGACTCTGGACTTGGCCACTCTACCACAGCCTTGATCTTCTCAGGATCCATGCGCATTCCCTCAACCGACACGATGTATCCTAGGAATGGAACAGACTGTGCATGAAAAGCGCATTTCTCCGCCTTGACAAAAAGCCCATTCTCTAGCAACCTCTGAAGCACTCGTCGGACGTGCTGCACGTGTTCCTGGAGAGAAGAAGAAAAAATCAGTATATCGTCCAGGTAGACATAAATGAACTGATCTATCATATCTCGCAGCACGTCATTGACGAGTGCCTGGAAGACCGCTGGACTATTGGAAAGCCCGAAGGCATAACCAAGTATTCAAAATGTCCTCTGGGGTGTTAAACGCGGTCTTCCACTCATCCCCCTCCCTGATGCGGACCAAATGATAAGCATTACGTAAATCTAATTTTGTGAAGATGGATGCTCCTTGCAACCTCTCGAAGGCTGAAGACATCAACGGCAAAGGATAAGTATTCTTTACCGTGATGTTGTTCAACCCTCGGTAGTCAATACAAGGTCGCAGAGATCCGTCCTTTTCCCCACAAAACCCCGCCCCGCTGGAGAAGAGGAAGGCGAATGAACCCTGTTGCTAGAGAATCAGAAATATATTTCTCCATAGCCTCCCTCTCTGGTGTCGAGTGAATATAACTTGCCCTTGGGCAGAGCCGTACCTGGTAATAAATCTATGGCACAGTCATAGGGACGATGCGGAGGAGAGAAGCAGCCCGAGACTTACTGAACACCTCCTTCAGGTCCAGGTACTCCGGGCACGTTAGACAGATCCACTGCCTCCTCCTGCAACACAGGGACAGAAACAGACGGACAAGCAGACAATAGACAAGACTTATGACACTGATTACTCCACGAAGACACAGACTTGAGCTGCCAGTCCACTTTAGGGTTGTGACGGGTGAGCCAAGGGTGACCAAGGACAATGGGTGCAAGGGGAGTGTCCAGGATAAAGAAAGAGATGATCTCAGTGTGGTTGCCTGATGTGATGAGGGTGATGTCTTCTGTGGCAAAAGTGATGGTGGGAAGTTCTTGTCCATTAAGTGCGTGTACAGCAATCTGATGTGTGAGGGGTTTGAGGGAATCTTGAATTGGCGTGCGAATGAGTGGTCCATGAAATTACCTTCTGCCCCGGAGTCCAAGAGTGCTTGACAGTCGTGAGTGAGTGTTGACCATCTCAGTCTTACCGGGAGAAGGGTAGATGTTGATGAGGTCTTCTCAGCGAAGATCCCACCCGACAGTAGCCTCACACTTACTATCGGGCTTGGCCTTTTACCGGACAGTTGTAAGCATAGTGTCCGGCCCCTCCACAGTATAAGCAAAGGCCCTGGGACCTCCGCCTTTCCTCTCCTCCCGGAAAGCCGAGCTCGACCAACCTGCATGGGCTCGTGATCGCCGACGGGCTGACCGCGTCCCGCCTCCAAATCGTGGACCCTCGGCACCTGCCAGAGGGCGTCTACTCGTAGCGTGACCTCCCACTCGGGCTAGTCGAGCATCAACTCTGAGGGCTAAGGCGATGAGTTCATTAAGAGATTGAGGCAGGTCCAAAGCATAGATCTCTCTCTGGACGCGGTCAGCCAGCCCATGCAGGAACATGTCCCACTGAGCCTCCTCATTCCATTTGCTCTCCGCTGCTAGGGTCCGGAACTCGATTGAGAAGTCTGACACTGATCTCTCTCCTTGACGTAAATCAGCCAGCATTCTAGCAGCTTCTCTTCCGCCGGCCGCCTGGTCGAAAACTCTTTTCATCTCAGCGGAGAGCTCCTGGAACGAGACGCAGCACGGATCTTCATTTTCCCACACCGCCGTTCCCCATAACGCCGCTTTCCCAGTCAGGAGGGTAAGTACGAAGGCGACTTTGGATCGCTCGGTCTGAAAAGTCTTGGGTTGGAGAGAAAAATGCATGGAACACCGGGTTAGAAAGGCTCTGCAAAATTTTGGATCACCTGAATAGGGCTCTGGGGTTGGTAGGCGTGGCTCCGACTGGGATGGGCTCTCCGATGGTGTGGGGGGAGCGGCCGGTGTGGGCGGCGCAGTGGGAACCCGTAGCTGTTGGATCTGCTGGGTGAGCTCGGACACCTGCGCCACTAACGCCTGCACAGCGCGACCAGTCTCATATAAATTTATTTCTTGAATGTCCAGACGAGCCATACTGTTACTCAAACAGTCCTCCATGGTTGGCGCTGATGTACTTGCTGTATCCATTCTTGGTCAGATCGTTCTGTTACGTCAGAAACGAGGATACAATTGCAAGTAAAACTCTTTATTTAAAGTCAGAACAGATGATGATGATGATGATAATAGATCCGGGTGAAGCAGGCGGTGGCACAGGGACTTTGATGGTCAGACGTGGCGTGATGGATGAAGTGCAGCGTGCTCTGATGACGGATGACGGGAACCAGACACATAGACGATCCAACAAGACGTGAAACCGGAACACAGGAACTGAAGACGGGACACGAGGCACGGAAACAGGATCAGACAACATAGACTTCATGAAACGATCTGACAAAGGAGATGAGAAGGTGGTAAGTATTTATAGGAGGTGAGATGAGTGGCAGCTGGTGATGAAGAGTGATAGCAGCTGGATACTGATCAACGGTAACGATCCGGACACACCCACTCACACACATGTAAACAACAAAGCACGAGACTAGAGAGAGACATTGGATCTATGAACCGTGACAAGTATATTTTTAATGCACTTCAAATAAGCATGTTGGAATACAAATGTATTATAAACATACTACTTGAATTCCAAGTATATTTTTAATACTATGTCTTTTCCACCTGGGTATATACACAATCCATCCAACAAAAACCAAAAACACCACTTACATTGAGCTGAAAGAACAATAATGTTCCTCAAAATAGGGCCCATACAACGGCTTGAACAAAGATGAGCTCCTAGCCTCATGGCTACAATCTTACTCACTTCCTTATAAAAGGGTGAGCTAGAACCCAGTAGAAGGTGGAACCGTACCATAAAACAGTTTTAAGTTTTTTGACGTGGTAAGTATCACATTGATCAGGATGGTCTACCATTGCAACTACATAGTTTACTTTGTTGAGCTGCCTGATAATCTTTGCAGGACCCCTCCACTTTGCAGCTAACTTGGCCATAAATGCATTGTCAGCACAGGATGAGCATGTACCCACACTAAATCCCCTGGTTGAAAGGACTCATGTCTCCTTCTCTAGTTGTAGTACCTTTCTTGACGGGTTTGAGCCCGTACACCATTTTCTCTAACTCTTTCCAATAGAGCTTGTGTGCGTTCAATAACATCATAAGCTTCTTTGTCCGGGTCAGGAGGTCATTGTGCCAGACGCTCCAAAGGACCCTTGAGCTTACGCCCGAGTGCAATCTCATCTGGAGGTGTAGGCTGTGCTTTCTTGCCAAGCAGAGTTAATTGCAAAACGGAACTCGGAGATCCATCTGTCCCAGTGCCTATGATTCTCTTTGAGAAATGAGGCAATCGTAGTCTTTAGAGTTTTGTTAATTCTTTCAGTGAAGTTAGTCTGTGGATGGTATGATGTGGTAAGTTTCTGGGTCACTCCCCATTTTTTACATGTGATATTTATCAACTGAGAAGTAAATTGAGGACCACGATCTGAAACGAAGTAAGTAGGTGTCCCCCAGCGAGTAAAGATTTCTCTTATGAGGATCTCAGCAATTAAAGGGGCTTTTGCTGATCTTATTGGGAATACCCACTTACTCTAGTAGTCCACAATGACCAACAGTTCTCCTCCGGCCAGACGAAACCTGCAGTTCAAAAGTTCATATTTCTATTTTAATTTTGTTGCAATTTCTAACAATAGTAGTATTATGTAGTTAGGTATTTTATTATATTTTTAGTTTTATTGTATTTTAATTGAGGTCTTCACTGGGGATATGTCTCTGGGGCTCATCTGGGTGTCCTGGTCTCCGTTGACGATCAGGGCTGTAGACATCATCTCTTGGTGCTGATCCACTATCTGATCAGATACGGACTGAGAAACAGAATAGGAAAGAAACAGACAAATATTAGCGTAGATGCCATTCTACTTACGATGTAACGAGTACATTGTGTGTTATGGGGAGTGTTACCGGTTCCGGTTGATCTAATTAATGCAGCCTAACAATCCTTTAACGGATTTGAATAATAGAAGCGTATTAGTGTGTTATGTGTAAGCCAGGCTAAAGAGAGGGGTAGTTGTGGCTTAATGGTTAGGGAGTCGGGCTTGTAACCTGAAGGTTGCTGGTTCAATTCTTGTGCCGGCAGGAATTGAAGGTGGGGATTGTGAATGAACAGCACTCTCTCCACCTTCGATACCATGACTTAGGTGCCCTTGAGCAAGGCACCGAACCCCTAATTGCTCCCCGGGCGCTGGAGCAAGGCTGCCCACTGCTCCGGGTGTGTGTTCACTGTGTGTGTGTGCACTTGTTCACTACTCACTGCTGTGTGTGTGCACTTGGATGGGTTAAATGCAGAGCACCATTTCGAGTATGGGTCACCATACTTGACAATACGTCACGACTTAACTTAACTTTAATCTAGATTTAAACTGACAGAGTGTGTCTGCCTCCCGAACAGTGTTAGATAGATTGTTCCAGAGTTTGGGTGCTAAATAGGAATAGGATCTGCCGCCCGCAGTCTAGGTATTATCAAACGGCCAGAGGTTTGAGAACGCAGTGGACGTGGAGGACTATAATGTGATAAGAGTTCGCTCAAGTACTGAGGAGCTAAACCATTCAGGGCTTTATAAGTAATTAACAAGATTTTAAAATCTATCCGATGTTTGATAGGGAGCCAGTGCAGTGTTGACAGAACCGGGCTAATATGGTCATATTTCCTGGTTCTAGTAAGGACTCTAGCTGCTGCATTTTGGACCAACTGTAGTTTGTTGATCAAGCGTGCAGAACAACCACCCAATAAAGCATTACAATAGTCTAACCTTGAGGTCATAAATGCATGAAACGCGTGAAGTCTGGGGGCATCAACACTGGAGCTTTTTTCAAAGCATCTTTTAAGTCTTCAAAAGACTGTTGACATTCAGGAGTCCAATCCCAGGATGCATTCTTCTTCTTAAGTTCATGTAGAGGGGCTGCCCGCTTTGAAAATTGAGGAATGAATCGATGATACCACCCAACAAGACCCAAACACTGTTGCACTTCTTTCACATTCTTGGGGGTTGGAACTTTACTAACAGCGTCAACTTTGATTGTCTGAGTTCTGCCACAGAGATGCCCCAGAGATGACATGTCTCAGAAAGGAAAGTGATCTTTTGAGGAAGCTGCACTTCTCTAAGTTAAGGGTCAAACCTGCAGTCTCTAGCTTGACAAACATCTGTTTAAGGTTTTGGAGATGTTCTTGAACATCCTTGGAGTAAATAACTATATCATCAATATAGATGAAACAGCACTGGCCGATCAAGTCTTGTAACACTGTAAACATCAACCATCTGGAAAGTGGCAGCAGCATTTTTTAGGCCAAACGGTAAACGAAGAAACTCATATTGGCCTTTCTTGATTATAAAAGCCGTCTTCTGGATGCTGCAGTCATCCACACTGACCTGCCAATACCCACTACGGAGATCCAAAGTGCTGAAGACACTTGCTCCATACATGGATTCAAGAATATCCTGGATCTGAGGCATAGGAAATCCATCTAAGTGGGTTTTAGCATTCAAACCTCTGTAATCCACACAGAATCTCATGCAACCTCCTTTTTGGGTACTAAAACCACAGGAGCAGCCCACGGAGATGTGGATGGTCTTACAATCCCGCTTGCTATCATAGATGCTACTTCGTCATCAATGAAATGCGGTTTACTCAGTGGCACAGGATATGCCTTCTTTCTTACAGGAATTGGATCAGTGGTAACAATCTGATGCTTAATAACCCCTATGTGCCCTAGTTTGTCCATGCACACCATTGGCCAGTTTATCAGCAGCCCTTCAAGTTGTTTATTTTCGGCTCTGGATGCATCAGCGTTCATTGCCAACCCTTTAATTACTGTTACTGTGGAGCTAAATGTTTGAGCAAGAGGTAGAGCAAGATAAAGTTTAACCAGGTCCAAGGTGGGAAGACAATGAAAAGATCTTGAAACAGTTTCTTCCTCAGGCAAAGAATATGTATTAGCACCAAAGTCCAGCCTTATTCCTGAAGTAAAAAGAAATTCAAACCCTAAAACCATGGGAAATGTCAAGTTTTGGTCTTTCATGACAAACAATGTTAAAGGATATTCATTCCCATTCAGAGAGCAGCTCCAGGTGACTTTGCGCAATGCTGACTGAGCTTGACCGCTGGCGAGAATAAGTCTATCCTTGGGTGGCTTGCTAAGTTACGGTTGCTGACATTAGCTTTCTCCACAAAGATTCTTGTATCAAAGGAAAGGTGCTTCCTGTGTCAAGTATAGCCTTACACTGTTGACTTTTTATTGATTCAGATAAGGTTAAAGGTCTAGCTTGTTTCTCACCTCTTTCTGCATGAACAGCAATAGGACGGCTTTGTGCTCGCCCATGTTTGGATCTGTTTGTTCCATTACCCCTTGAAGCTTGTTCAGCCTGTCGCTGCCTCCAAAAAGCTCTTTCTTCTGCCATATCAAGTTCCACCAGTGTACCTACTTTAACTAGCTCATCAACCGATAAACTAACCAAAATCCAACGTCGAGCCAACGTCTCAAGCCAACGTCACATTGACGTCAAATACTGATATTTAGTCGTCAGGTATGGCAACCAAAACCCAACGTCTCCTAGACGTCATAATGGTAACGTCGACACAACGTCCAACTCTAACATCATTAGACATTGATCTTTTGTTAGTTTTAGGTTGTGGCATTAACTAACCAAAATCCAACGTCAAGCCAACGTCTTAAGCCAACGTCACATTGATGTCAAATACTGACATTTTGTGGTCTGGTATGGAAACCAAAATCCAACGTCTACTAGACGTCATAATGGTAGCGTCCACTCAACGTCAAACTCTAACATCATTAGATGTTGATCTTTAGTTAGATTTAGGTTGGGGCATTAACCAACCAAAATCCAACGTCAAGTTAACGTCTTAAGCCAACGTCAAATTGATGTCAAATACTGACATTTTGTGGTCTTGTATTGTGACCAAAATCCAACGTCTACTAGACGTCATAATTGTAGCGTCCACTCAACGTCAAACTCTAACATCATTAGACGTTGATATTTAGTTAGATTTAGGTTGAGGCATTAACCAACCAAAATCCAACGTCAAGCCAACGTCTTAAGCCAACGTCACATTGACGTCAAATACTGACATTTTGTGGTCTTGTATGGCAACCAAAACCCAATGTCTACTAGACGTCATAATGGTAGCGTCCACTCAACGTCAAACTCTAACATCATTAGACGTTGATCTTTAGTTAGTTTTAGGTTGGGGCATTAACTAACCAAAATCCAACGTCGAGCCAACGTCTCAAACCAAAATCACATTGACGTCAAATACTGATATTTAGTCGTCAGGTATGGCGACCAAAACCTGACATTTAGTCGTCAGGTATGTTGACCAAAACCCAACGTCTCGTAGACGTCATATTGGTAACGTCCACACAACGTCAAACTCTAACATCATTAGACGTTGATCTTTTGTTAGTTTTAGGTTGTGGCATTAACTAACCAAAATCCAACATCGAGCCAACGTCTCAAGCCAACGTAACATTGACGTCAAATACTGATATTTAGTCGTCAGGTATGGCAACCAAAACCCAACGTCTCCTAGATGTCATAATGGTAACGTCCACACAACGTCAAATTCTAACATCATTAGACGTTGATATTTAGTTAGATTTAGGTTGGGGCATTAACCAACCAAAATCCAACGTCAAGCCAACGTTTTAAGCCAACGTCACATTGATGTCAAATACTGACATTTTGTGGTCTGGTATGGTGACCAAAACCCAACGTCTCATAGACGTCATAATGGTAACGTCCACATAATGTCAAACTCTAACATCATTAGACATTGATCTTTTGTTAGTTTTAGGTTGTGGCATTAACTAACCAAAATCCAACGTCAAGCCAACATCTTAAGCCAACGTCATATTGATGTCAATTACTGACATTTAGTCGTCAGGTATGGCGACCAAAACCTGACATTTAGTCGTCAGGTATGGCAACCAAAACCCAACGTCTCCTAGACGTCATAATGGAAATGTCCACACAACGTCAAATTCTAACATCATTAGACGTTGATATTTAGTTAGGTTTAGGTTGTGGCATTAACTAACCAAAATCCAACGTCAAGCTAACGTCATATTGATGTCAAATACTGACATTTCGTCATCAGGTATGGCGACCAAAACCCAACGTCTCGTAGACGTCATAATGGTAACGTCCACACAACGTCAAACTCTAACATCATTAGACATTGATCTTTTGTTAGTTTTAGGTTGTGGCATTAACTAACCAAAATCCAACGTCAAGCCAATGTCTTAAGCCAACGTCACATTGATGTCAAATACTGACATTTTGTGGTCTGGTATGGCAACCAAAATCCAACGTCTACTAGACGTCATAATGGTAGCGTTCACTCAACGTCAAACTCTAACATCATTAGACATTGATCTTTAGTTAGATTTAGGTTGGGGCATTAACCAACCAAAATCCAACGCCGAGCCAACGCCTCAAGCCAACGCCACATTGATGTCAAATACTGACATTTTGTTGTCTGGTATGGCAACCAAAACCCAACGTCTCCTAGATGTCATAATGGTAACGTCCACACAACGTCAAATTCTAACATCATTAGACGTTGATATTTAGTTAGTTTTAGGTTGTGGCATTAACTAACCAAAATCCAACGTCAAGCCAACGTCTCAAGCCAACGTCTTAAGCCAACGTCATATTGATGTCAAATACTGACATTTAGTCGTCAGGTATGGCAACCAAAACCCAACTTCTATTAGACGTCATAATGGTAGCGTCCACTCAACGTCAAACTCTAACATCATTAGACGTTGATCTTTAGTTAGTTTTAGGTTGTGGAATTAACTAACCAAAATCCAACGCCGAGCCAACGCCTCAAGCCAACGTCACATTGATGTCAAATACTGACATTTTGTGGTCTGGTATGGCAACCAAAACCCAACGTCTCCTAGACGTCATAATGGTAACGCCCACACAACGTCAAACTCTAACATCATTAGATGTTGATCTTTAGTTAGTTTTAGGTTGTGACATTAACTAACCAAAATCCAACGTCAAGCCAACGTCTCAAGCCAACGCCTTAAGCCAACGCCACATTGACGTCAAATACTGATATTTAGTCGCCAGGTATGGCAACTAAAACCCAACGCCTCCTAGACGTCATAATGGTAACGTCCACACAACATCAAATTCTAACATTATTAGACGTTGATATTTAAGTTAGACTTAGGTTGGGGCATTAACTAACCAAAATCCAACGTCGAGACAATGTCTCAAGCCAACGTCACATTGACGTCAAATACTGATATTTAGTCGTCAGGTATGGCAACCAAAACCCAACGTCTCCTAGACGTCATAATGGTAACGCCCACACAACATCCAACTCTAACATCATTAGACATTGATCTTTTGTTAGTTTTAGGTTGTGGCATTAACTAACCAAAATCCAACGTCAAGCCAACGTCTTAAGCCAACGTCACATTGATGTCAAATACTGACATTTTGTTGTCTGGTATGGCAACCAAAACCCAACGTCTCCTAGATGTCATAATGGTAACGTCCACACAACGTCAAATTCTAACATCATTAGACGTTGATATTTAGTTAGTTTTAGGTTGTGGCATTAACTAACCAAAATCCAACGTCAAGCCAACGTCTTAAGCCAACGTCATATTGATGTCAAATACTGACATTTAGTCGTCAGGTATGGCGACCAAAACCCAACTTCTATTAGACGTCATAATGGTAGCGTCCACTCAACGTCAAACTCTAACATCATTAGACGTTGATCTTTAGTTAGTTTTAGGTTGTGGAATTAACTAACCAAAATCCAACGTCGAGCCAACGTCTCAAGCCAACGTCACATTGATGTCAAATACTGACATTTTGTGGTCTGGTATGGCAACCAAAACCCAACGTCTCGTAGACGTCATAATGGTAACGTCCACACAACGTCAAACTCTAACATCATTAGATGTTGATCTTTAGTTAGTTTTAGGTTGTGACATTAACTAACCAAAATCCAACGTCAAGCCAACGTCTCAAGCCAACGTCACATTGACGTCAAATACTGATATTTAGTCGTCAGGTATGGCAACTAAAACCCAACGTCTCCTAGACGTCATAATGGTAACGTCCACACAACATCAAATTCTAACATTATTAGACGTTGATATTTAAGTTAGACTTAGGTTGGGGCATTAACTAACCAAAATCCAACGTCGAGACAATGTCTCAAGCCAACGTCACATTGACGTCAAATACTGATATTTAGTCGTCAGGTATGGCAACCAAAACCCAACTTCTATTAGACGTCATAATGGTAGCGTCCACTCAACGTCAAACTCTAACATCATTAGACGTTGATCTTTAGTTAGTTTTAGGTTGTGGAATTAACTAACCAAAATCCAACATCGAGCCAACGCCTCAAGCCAACGTCCACATTGATGTCAAATACTGACATTTTGTGGTCTGGTATGGCAACAAAACCCAACGTCTCGTAGACGTCATAATGGTAACGCCCACACAACGTCAAACTCTAACATCATTAGATGTTGATCTTTAGTTAGTTTTAGGTTGTGACATTAACTAACCAAAATCCAACGTCAAGCCAACGTCTCAAGCCAACGTCACATTGACGTCAAATACTGATATTTAGTCGCCAGGTATGGCAACTAAAACCCAACGTCTCCTAGACGTCATAATGGTAACGTCCACACAACATCAAATTCTAACATTATTAGACGTTGATATTTAAGTTAGACTTAGGTTGGGGCATTAACCAACCAAAATCCAACGTCGAGACAATGTCTCAAGCCAACGTCACATTGACGTCAAATACTGATATTTAGTCGTCAGGTATGGCAACCAAAACCCAACGCCTCCTAGACGCCATAATGGTAACGCCCACACAACATCCAACTCTAACATCATTAGACATTGATCTTTTGTTAGTTTTAGGTTGTGGCATTAACTAACCAAAATCCAACGTCAAGCCAACGCCTTAAGCCAACGTCACATTGATGTCAAATACTGACATTTTGTTGTCTGGTATGGCAACCAAAACCCAACGTCTCCTAGATGTCATAATGGTAACGTCCACACAACGTCAAATTCTAACATCATTAGACGTTGATATTTAGTTAGTTTTAGGTTGTGGCATTAACTAACCAAAATCCAACGTCAAGCCAACGTCTTAAGCCAACGCCATATTGATGTCAAATACTGACATTTAGTCGTCAGGTATGGCGACCAAAACCCAACGCCTCCTAGACGTCATAATGGTAACGCCCACACAACGTCAAATTCTAACATCATTAGACGTTGATATTTAGTTAGTTTTAGGTTGTGGCATTAACTAACCAAAATCCAACGTCAAGCCAACGTCTTAAGCCAACGTCATATTGATGTCAAATACTGACATTTAGTCGTCAGGTATGGCGACCAAAACCCAACTTCTATTAGACGTCATAATGGTAGCGTCCACTCAACGTCAAACTCTAACATCATTAGACGTTGATCTTTAGTTAGTTTTAGGTTGTGGAATTAACTAACCAAAATCCAACGTCGAGCCAACGTCTCAAGCCAACGTCTCAAGCCAACGCCACATTGATGTCAAATACTGACATTTTGTGGTCTGGTATGGCAACCAAAACCCAACGTCTCGTAGACGTCATAATGGTAACGTCCACACAACGTCAAACTCTAACATCATTAGATGTTGATCTTTAGTTAGTTTTAGGTTGTGACATTAACTAACCAAAATCCAACGTCAAGCCAACGTCTCAAGCCAACGTCTCAAGCCAACGTCACATTGACGTCAAATACTGATATTTAGTCGTCAGGTATGGCAACTAAAACCCAACGTCTCCTAGACGTCATAATGGTAACGTCCACACAACATCAAATTCTAACATTATTAGACGTTGATATTTAAGTTAGACTTAGGTTGGGGCATTAACTAACCAAAATCCAACGTCGAGACAATGTCTCAAGCCAACGTCACATTGACGTCAAATACTGATATTTAGTCGTCAGGTATGGCAACCAAAACCCAACGTCTCCTAGACGTCATAATGGTAACGTCCACACAACATCCAACTCTAACATCATTAGACATTGATCTTTTGTTAGTTTTAGGTTGTGGCATTAACTAACCAAAATCCAACGTCAAGCCAGCGTCTTAAGCCAAAGTCACATTGACGTCAAATACTGACATTTTGTGGTCTGGTATGGCAACCAAAACCCAACTTCTTGTAGACGTCATATTGGTAACGTCCACACAACGTCCAACTCTAACATCATTAGACATTGATCTTTTGTTAGTTTTTGGTTGTGGAATTAACTAACCGAAATCCAACGTCGAGTCAACGTCTTAAGCCAACGTCATATTGATGTGAAATTCTGACATTTAGTCATGAGGTACACTGTAAAAAAAAAAAAAAAAAAATCTATTTTACGGAATATACCTGTACATATTTACAGTATTTTTCTGTTATTTTAAATTATAAGTAAAATTCTGTAAAACAACATCTATAAATTAAAAACTTGACTGTTATTTCAAGTAAGCTATTATATCTTTAATGACAAATTATAGTAGTTCTCATTTTTTAACACAGGAAAATGGGTGTATTATTTATACTGTATTTTTTCTGCATTCTTAAATTGCATGTAATTTAAATGTAAAAATTCCCCAAATAATCTGTAATATGTAGCTCATTATATTAAAGGTTTATGCCCATACTAGCTGTTTAGCATTTTTCTTTGTAATTTTAAAGTACATCATATTAGTTTTATATTTAGGTGTTTTTACATTTAACAATTCTGAACACAAATATAGCTGACTTACATCAAATAATGCATAGTCTGTTTTTAAAGAGTAAAGCTGCACTACTCTCCAGGTTGAAACTTTCAGGCCTCTGCCCAGACACCAGTTGATCCAAATTACTTTGGAAAGGAAATTGTGAACAGAGAAAAGTACACATAATCTTTAAAAGCTCAAACTCTCCAAAATAAATCCATTGACTTTCACAAACATGGCATACAGCCATTGTAAATTATTGGTATGTTATCTGATCAGAATGTGCATTTGTTATTTGTGTGAGAGAAACCCTATACCTACGGAGAAATTTGAAATTAGAAAAAAACAGAGCATGGAGAAAAGGGTCTGAAAGGACTGGATTGCATACCATAAAATTTTGAATCCTCGATTTGTCAAATGTGCATGTCTGCATTATGGAAAGACCATAATTTACCATAGTTTACATTTTCCCATACCATGAATGCTGTAACGGCATTACCACTGCAGTCAACAGTGTAATCTGTAGACAAATGTTGCAATTATGACAGTATTTGCAGTAAGTGTTACTGTAGACAAAGGAATAAACCAACAGGTGGTGTAACACTGTCTGCAATACAGCAAAGGGTCAGATACAGAAAATGCCACAGTTGTATGCACAGCTGCATTTAGGCATAAGAGTGGTTATACAGTTGAGACAAGGGATTTGCTAAAGTTCAAAAGGGTCATTATTGGTCATGTGAATGTAACTGTAATTTACGAGTATAGACAGACATGTACACACTGTCTGTACTCCTAAACCTAACCCTATTTCAACTCTAAATTCATAGGGAAATTATAGGTGAATAGTGAATAGCACACATACACTTGTAAGCATAAGTGAAAACACCATTTTACCAATTAATTACATGTAACAGCCTAAAAAATAAAAATCAATATACATACATATTTGCAATTTTTTGTTTAAAACTAGTTTTTTTCTACAGTTGCAATGTTATTTGATGTCTCTCTTTGTTGCTTTGGTCGTGATTGGTTAATCTAAACGTCATCCAGGAATCTGGCCAATGACAACTGGGCACGCCTCCTACCGCTCAAATTTGAATTTACACACCAGTCCATTGCTGCTCTGTTTATCTGCAGTCCTGCTCCGTTCAGTGCAGTAGTAATGGCTTTTACATGGATTATCACATATCTGACAGATGAATTCTTATTTTGACCGATTTTGAGTTATGCGGTGCAGATTGAGAACGAAAAAGCGCGAATATGAACACGGACACAATGGCTAATGGACACATATTGCAAACGGCAGAAGGTAAATACCATTTATAATTTTTCTACTGTTACTGTTAAAGTGATATGCTAATCGCGATGACATAATCTGTTATTGTTTTGATATTATGTTTTAATAAAGATAAGGCTGTGTGTAATGACGATGTTGTGGCCATGATTTAAAGTGACTACTTTGTGTTTTTAAATATTTGTTTATATCACGGAATGTAAATATATCCACATAACATAGTGCTACGAGTTACTGACGTTTTAATAGAGAAACATGCATGAATGACAGAATAAATAGCGGGACATGTATGATGTTAATACAGAAGGCCGCCGTTTGCTGATCTTATTTTTAATAACAGTATGAAATAGTAAAAATAACTAACGTTATATTGTTATTTTATTGTAAAATAAAATGTCTCACTGTGCAACATGAAAAACTGGCATATACACTTGTTCAACAGAGAGGACATGAAACCACCATTCTTGGACTCTGAAGAATACTATGCAAACCATGCTTTTGGATCTACTGTTAAGTTTTTGTAATAAAGCTGGTGAGTAGGCGTTTTTTAAAAGAGCGCCGTTCATCCACTCATCTACATTTCCTGCCAGTATTGAGACTCGAATCCATGACCTTCAGGTTACAAGCCTGACTCTCTAACCATTAGGTCACAACTAGATCATTAAATTAGCCAGAATGTCTCATAATGTCAAATGTTGTTTATAGAAAAGGTACACAAATGAAGTCCTTTTCAATAAATCTCTTTTTTTTATTTTATTTTTTTTATTTAACCCCCAGATGCAGCAAGGATCCAGCTGATTACTTCAGATTTGGTGGACTGCTCTTTATCTGCTGTGACTGTCACTTCTGGTGCAGAATCATGGACCTGTATTTGTATGTTTTGATTTTACTTATTACACTTGTGTAGCTAGTATTCAGGATTAAAATACAATGTAATTTTTGTCCACATATATTATCAGAGCTATATGGAATCCAAGAGGGTCAGTCAAATATTGAGAAAAAACACTATAAACCTGATTGGGAAAATACAAGCTAAAATACAGTTCTCTCCACAATCTTTTTCAAAGAAAAAATCATGATACTATAACCCTAACTTGTAAGATAAAAATGTAATTTTTAGTTTTTCAATTGCTCCTCAAGAATTCCTCCTCTGGAATTTGTTTACATAAATTTACATCTAAATAATGAAAGTTTTAAGCATGGAATACACTACACGACTTCTGAACAGATTTTTAAAACAGATTTTTGACTTACCGACTTTGTAAATAATGACAAAGGAAAGCTGGGCATCATATACTTAAGCCTGTAATACACTACACGATTCTTGCCCTGATTTTCCGCCAATTTACAGTCAGGAGAAGTTGACGCTAGTTGCCGAAAGTCAGAGCCAGTCTGCAGATTTGAGATGACAGATTCCATAGAAAATTGCAAAGTGTATGATAGTCACAGACTCTGGTTTTTTAAGCTTCAGACTCTGATTCTATCCAGTCGGAGGATATCAAACGTTTGATATTTTCAGCCGATTTTACAATGCATATTGTTTTCATTTGTCATGCGTCTCCTAGCAACAAGGCTCATGTTTCTGAGTGAGTTTGTTGTGATCGGAACAACTTTAAAGTCTGGTAGTGTATGATCCTCAGTCATGTAGTGTATGATGCCCAGTTTTCCTTTGTCGCTATTTACAAAGTCAGTATATGTATGATGCCTAGTGTTTTAAAAATCTGTTCAAATTTTAAAAGTCATGTAGTGTATTCCAGCCTTTAGAATTAACAGTCATTTGAAACAGTGGCAGTCTTGTAGATGTTTTGTATTTCTTCTTTTGAGAATATTTAATTCAACTTCTGATCAAACTGTTCTGTTAATTGGTACAGTATTGTAAATGTTGAAATGTATTTCCTTTCAAATTTGTACTTTTTTTTTCTTCAATAACTGAATGATTACATTTTCAGTTTTGTACAGTATATGTACACTTTGTATTTTGTCTTTCAAAATAAAACTTTTAATCTACAATCTTGAGCATGCTTTAACACTTTCATTTTTTTGTTTGTTTTTTAATAACCTGTAAAATAACAAGTGTTTCTCTGCAGAACTTTTGGGCTAGTGCTTTCAGCAGTTTATTGAATGCGTTTGATCATAATAATCTAGGAAAAATCTGAATGATAGTGTTCCTCTGTACAGTGTTTAGTGATGTCACTTTATTGAATTTGTCAGTAATAATCTAAGACAAATCCATAAAATAACAGTTTTTGCACTGTAAAAAAAAAAAAGAAAGAGTCCAATGACTGGCAGTAGCGGCTGCCAAACAAAAACCATAAAACTGAAGTAAATTTTTTAAAAATGGGACAAACCACGCTCATATAATGGTGGAATACCATTCATAGGCCTTAAATACGGGACGATTCTATGTTAATGTCAAGCCCTGTTTGCAAATATGTGCTAATATTGCCAGCTTCTTGGAAAATTATGGCAGACTGCTGATATTACTGAACTCATAGTGTGAAATATCCCAAAACATTGCTTTTGGTGCCATATAATAGTCATAAATTGCTCAGTCAGTTGTTCTTTGTTCTCTCTTTTGTGTACATGCAACAGACCCAAGTAAATGTTAAGAGATGTGTTCACATCCTCACTGCCTTTTAGCATCAACATCAGGAAGGTTTTAGGTTTTGAAATTGCATTATATCAGTTGTGTCTCCAGAAGATAAAAACCTAGCAGTTTGGGTGGGCCCATGATCTTCCATCTACCACCACAGTAGAACCAATGTGACTTCTACACTAGATATGACAAACTTGACACAAACTATAACAAGCGGTTCATAATGTGTTATGTATAATCAATTATTTGGACATTTAACTCCTCTTCCTTTTGTGTTCACAGGTTGATGACAAATGTGGTAATGGCCAGTTTCAATAGGGATGTAATGCAATGTCTGTCCATTGGAGATTGACGGCAATTTGACGATGGGTTCTGACGTCAATCTTACGTTGGGTTCTGACGTCAACCTGATTTTCATTTTCAACCAAAATGCAACGTCTATCCAACGTTGGAGATTGACGTCAATCTTACGTTGGGTTCTGACGTCAGTCTGATTTTCATTTTCAACTAAAATGCAACGCCTATCCAACGTTGGAGATTGACGTCAATTTGACGTTGGGTTCTGACGTCAACCTGATTTTCATTTTCAACCAAAATGCAACGTCTGTCCAACGTAGGAGATTGACGTCAATCTTACGTTGGGTTCTGACGTCAGTCTGATTTTCATTTTCAACTAAAATGCAACGTCTATCCAACGTTGGAGATTGACTTCAATCTTACGTTGGGTTCTGGCGTCAATCTGACGTTGGGTTCTGACGTCAACCCGATTTTCATTTTCAACCAAAATGCAACGTCTGTCCAACGTTGGAGATTGACGTCAATCTTACGTTGGGTTCTGACGTCAATATGACGTTGGGTTTTGACGTCAACCTGATTTTCATTTTCAACCAAAATGCAACGTCTGTTCAACGTTGGAGATTGACATCAATATGACGTTGGGTTCTGACGTCAATCTGAGGTTTGGTTTTGACGTCAACCTGATTTTCATTTTCAACCAAAATGCAACGTCTGTCCAACGTTGGAGATTGACGTCAATCTTACGTTGGGTTCTGATGTCAATCTGACATCGGGTTCTTACGTCAACCTGATTTTCATTTTCAACCAAAATGCAACGTCTGTCCAACGTTGGAGATTGACATCAATCTGACGTTGGGTTCTGATGTCAACCTGATTTTCATTTTCAACCAAAATGCCACGTCTATCCAACGTTGGAGATTGACGTCAATCTTACGTTGGGTTCTGACATCAATCTGACGTTGGGTTCTGACGTCAACCCGATTTTAATTTTCAACCAAAATGCAACGTCTATCCAACGTTGGAGATTGACGTCAATCTTACGTTGGGTTCTGGCGTCAATCTGATGTTGGGTTCTGACGTCAACCCGATTTTCATTTTCAACCAAAATGCAACGTCTGTCCAACGTTGGAGATTGACGTCAATCTTACATTGGGTTTTGACATCAACCTGACTTTCATTTTCAACCAAAACGCAACGTCTGTTCAACGTTGGAGATTGACATCAATTTGACGTTGGGTTCTGACGTCAATCTGAGGTTGGGTTTTGACGTCAACCTGATTTTCATTTTCAACCAAAATGCAACGTCTGTCCAACGTTGGAGATTGACGTCAATCTTACGTTGGGTTCTGACGTCAATCTGACATCGGGTTCTTACGTCAACCTGATTTTCATTTTCAACCAAAATGCAATGTCTGTCCAACGTTGGAGATTGACGTCAATCTGACGTTGGGTTCTGATGTCAACCTGATTTTCATTTTCAACCAAAATGCAACGTCTATCCAACGTTGGAGATTGACGTCAATCTGACGTTGGGTTCTGACGTCAACCTGATTTTCATTTTCAACCAAAATGCAACGTCTATCCAACGTTGGAGATTGACGTCAATTTAACGTTGGGTTCTGACGTCAACCCGATTTTCATTTTCAACCAAAATGCAACGTCTGTCCAACGTTGAAGATTGACGTCAATCTTATGTTGGGTTCTGACGTCAACCTGATTTTCATTTTCAACCAAAATGCAACGTCTGTCCATCGTTGGAGATTGACGTCAATTTAACGTTGGGTTCTGACGTCAACCCGATTTTAATTTTCAACCAAAATACAACGTTTCTCCGACGTTGGAGTCCAACGCCAACCTGACGTTATATTGACGTCCGGTGCCTGCTGGGTACTTTTACTCTTACTCAAGTACATTTTTAGTGAAAAAACTGTACTTTTACTTCGTTACTGTGGGCGACGCTCCTCTCGTTACTTTATCTTAATGCAGTACAAGTTAAAAATCCTTCATGAGCGATGCCCGTTCGCGAATGATTCATTCTTTTGAGTCAATTCTGTTCGAAGGCTTGATCAAACCAGTTGGCAGACCAGTAAATCGGTTCGCGAATCAGTTTGAATGATTCGTTCAGTTCCCTGCCGCACGCGCTGAGTCGTCTGAAGCGGTTCTCACTCAGAGTTGTAGAAGAGCGTTGAAGACGTGGCTTTGGATCAACAGGCAGTTGAAAGCAAAGGCTATGGTTTGCTAGCTATGAAGACCTTTATTAGATGAACACCACGTGTGCTGTCGGTTCCACAGGTATAGATTCGATTGCAGTACACGATACCACTATGACATTGCCAGTTTGTTGTACATGTACCTTACACATTAAATACAATGTATAATTTATTCATTAAATAAGCAGAGTCACAGAGTATGAAATAAACACCCGATAACCCGCGTTAGTTCCAGGAGGAATGCTTTGCCTGGAGACAATTAATATTGATATTTTCACAATATTTACGCTTTCAGAAATAAAGGCTACATTTGTTTACATTTTGCAGAACAGACGGAAGAAGATCCGTCAATGTGCATTTTTTTCGTTATGTTCAGATGTTCTGTAGCGGTCATGTGAGGAATTTTCACTCTTCTCCGTGTCAGAGGTTATATACATATATACATTTATTATACATAATTAATATACTTTAAAATAATTTTATTTAATTCAGTGATGCAAATCTGAATTTTTATCAGCTGTTACTCCAGTTTTCAGAGTCATATGATCCTTCAGAAATCATTCAAATATATTGATTTATTACCAGTGTTGTTGAAAAAAACAAAAAACAAAAAAACAGCATATGCTGGTTAGGTATGTTTTGAAGCTGGGATGCTGGTTTATGCTGATCATGTGCTGGTCTTGAGCTGGTCGGACCATCGTAGGACCAGCACATGACCAGCTTAAACCAGCTAAGGACCAGCTTAAATCAGCTCAAACCAGCATCCCATGCTTCAAAACATACCATACCAGCATATGCTGGTTTTTTCATCAGGGAACAGTTTTGCTGCTTAATATTTTTTGGAACCTGTGACATTTTGTTCAGGGTTCTTTTATGAATAGAAAGCTAAAAAAGAACAGAATTGATAATAAATCAGGCTGATAAAAATTCTGATTTGCATCACTGAAATAAATTACATTTAAAAAAAAAACATTAAAAGTATTTTGAACGGCAGTGTGTGTGTGTGTGTATGTATGTATGCATGTATGTATATCAAATTTTATCTAAATATCTATTTATCTAAATAAGAGTATACTATATGCAGTATATGATCCAAAGTAACTAGTAACTAACTACTTGAGTAGTTTTTATCCGTACTTTTTACTCTTACTCAAGTAACTATTCAGACTATTACTTTTACTTTTACTTGAGTAAATATTTCTTCAAGTACTTTTACTTTTACTTGAGTACAGTTTTTGGGTACTCTACCCACCTCTGGTCATAAGCAGAAAGCCCCCTGGACAGATGGCCAGTTCATCACACACATTCATATTCACACTCACTTACAGTCTCCAGTTCACCTGTCCTGTATGTCTTTGGATTATGGGAGAAACTCAGAGGAAACCAGCATCAACACAGCGAGAACATACAAACTCCACACAGAAAGACTCCTGGAGCAGCTGGGACTCCAATACTGCACATACAGGACCTCATTATTCTAGATTGATGTTGTTTTTAATTTTTTTTTTTTTTTTTGCAATTATTGCTTTTTGAATTTTTTTATTGTATATTTTTCTCAACTTTTTGTATTTATTTTTGTGTCTTTTATTTTTCACAAGTAAATTTTGTATGTGTAATTTTTTTCACAAGTAACTGTTGATGAGTTTTTGTTTTTGGTATATAAAGAAATGCTGCTTTTCTCTTTCATTCTTTGTGCTGTAATACAGTCAGTAAAATTAAAAGATGTTATTCTTATCCTAAAATGAAATACTTGTGTGACAAATCATTCAAACTTTTCATTTCACTTTAAACAGTTTCAACCTCTGTAAAGTGAGGAGATGCTGGAGGAACATTCATTAGGCAGAGGGTCACTGTTGCAGTGTCAATATCACCATGTGTGCTGCCATCTCCAATGATAGAGTCCTTTGCCACATGCAAACTATCAACATACAGAATGCCTCATCACATTTCTTGATGCTCTAAATGAAAGACTGGTTTCACCTAAAGAGAGAGGGCTGTTGATGGATTTGCCATGCAAGTAGATATTTCCATTGGTGCATTGCAACACTGCAAGGGAAAACATCCAATGTGAAGTTCTGAGTATTTCAACTCTTTATTTTGTTTTTTACAAGTCAAGTCAAGTCAAGTCAAGTTAAGTTGAGCTTTATTGTCATTCCGCTACATGCGGGGGCATACAGTGGAACGAAATGTCGTGTCCCACAGGACCACGGTGCTACAAAAATACAGGTATACAGCAATGAAGTAAAACAATATAAACATATACACAACTATCCTACTGATAGATTTTGACTATAAATATACTATATATAATTTTTTTTTTACCTATACATAAACTAAAAAATACAAACTATACGAATACTTACAGATAAATGTAGAGATAAATACTGTACATGTGCGAAGAAACATTGTGAGTCAGCAGCTGGCTGGGGAACAGTGCAGGATGATTTGTAGTGCATGAGTATGTAAACATACATATATTACTGAGTCTTTTAGTGGGATTTGTATACACACAGCAGTGTGTGTAAAAAGTGACTAGTGCGCATAGAGGAGGAGAGTGTGCTACTACAGGTGGTTTGTACAGGCCCACTCACCTGTGTGTAGCACACTTCGATTGCACAAAAAAAAGTTCCATAAGTTTCAGATGGTCCATGTTTCAGGAGGTAGGGTGTTTGTATGGGGTTTCAGAGAGGGGTGGGGTGATTTGAGTTCAGGGCTCTCACAGCCTGGGGGAAAAAGCTGTTGAGCAGTCTGGCAGAGCGGGCTCTGATGCTTCGGTACCGTCTTCCTGATGGTAGGAGCTGGAAGAGACTGTGGGAGGGGTGTGTGGAGTCCTTCACGATACTGTTGGCTTTGCTGGAGCATTGTGTGAGGAAAATGTCCAGGATGGAGGGGAGAGGGACACCGATGATCTTTGCAGCTGTGTTCACTGTCCGCTGGAGGGTCTTGCGGTCTGCTGCAGTACAGTTCCCATACCAGACAGTGATGCAGCTGGTCAGCACACTCTCAATGGTGCCCCTTTAGAAAGTGGTGAGGATGGGTGGAGGGAGACTTGCTCTTTTCAGCCGGCGGAGAAAGTGTAGGCGCTGTTGTGCCTTCTTGGAGAGTGACATGGTGTTGGTGGTCCAGGTGAGATCCTCTGTGATGTGCACCCCCAGGAATTTAGTGCTGCTGACTCTCTCCACAGGCGAGCTGTCGATGGTCAGTGGGGGGTGATCACCGGAGTTTCTTCTGAAGTCCATCACAACCTCCTTTGTCTTACTCACATTGAGGGACAGGTTGTTAGTGCCACACCATTTCGCCAGCTGTGCCACTTCCTCTCGGTAGTGCGTTTCATCATTGTTGCTGATGAGACCTACCACTGTTGTGTCATCAGCAAACTTGATGATGTGGTTGGAGCTGGACTTGGCAGTGCAGTCGTGGGTCAGCAGCGTGAAGAGCAGTGGGCTGAGCACATAGCCTTGTGGGGCACCTGTGCTCAGTGTGGTAGTGCTCGAGGTGTTGTGGCCGACACGGACTGACTGAGGTCTTCCGGTTAGAAAGTCCAGAATCCAATTACAGAGGGAGTTGTTAAGGCCCAGCAGGTTTAGTTTATTTATGAGCTGTTGTGGGATTATTGTGTTGAATGCTGAGCTGAAGTCAATGAACAGCATTCTAACATAAGAGTCTTTGTTTTCTAGGTGGGTAAGAGCCAGGTGGAGGGTGGAGGAAATTGCATCGTCCGTAGAGCGGTTTGGACGGTATGCAAACTGGAGCGGATCAAGTGTGTTGGGGAGGCTGGTTTTGATGTTGTGCATGACTAACCTCTCAAAGCACTTCATCATGATTGGAGTCAGTGCTATGGGACGGTAGTCATTTAGACAGGACACAGGTGATTTCTTTGGTACCGGTATGATTGTTGTGGATTTGAGACATGTGGGGACGACTGCCTGGCTCAGCGAGGTGTTGAATGAATGAGGCATTTATATAGCGCTTTATTGTGTATTGCAATACACCCAAAGTGCTTTACAATTATGTGGGGGGGTCTCTCCTCAACCACCACCAGTGTGCAGCATCCACTTGGATGATGCGACGGCAGCCACAGGACAACGGCACCAGTGTGCTCACCACACACCAGCTATAGGTGGAGAGGAGAGAGTGTCATAGAGCCAATCAAGTGGATGGGGATTATTGGGAGGCCATGATTGACAAGGGCCAGTGGAGGGAATTTGGCCAGGACACCGGGGTTACACCCCTACTCTCTACGATGGGTGTCATGGGATTTTTAATGACCACAGAGAGTCAGGACCTTGGTTTAATGTCTCATCCGAAAGACGGATGTTGACGGTGTTGAAGATATCTGTTAGGACATCTGTCAGCTGTACAGCACAGTCTTTCAGTACACGGCCAGGTATGTTGTCAGGACCCGCAGCCTTGCGTGGGTTGATCCTAGATAGGGTCTTCCTTATGTCGGCTGGAGACAGACAGAGCGCTTGGTCGTTGGGAGGTGTGGGCAGTTTTTGTGCAGGTGTGTCATTCTGCATTTCAAACCGTGAATAAAAATGGTTGAGTGTATCTGGGAGGGATGTGTCATCATCACAGGCCTGTGGCGGGAGCTTGTAGTCTGTGATGGTCTGAATGGCTTGCTGAATGGTGTGTCTCTGCTGTCTGTGAAGTGATTGTTGATTTTTTGAGCATATGACCGTTTTCTATTTTGTACAAGTTAGACAAAAAAATATAAAGAAAAACAAAAAAACAAAAACAATGCCTTTACGATTAATAAAGACAGAGAGAGAAAGAGCAAAGGCTGCTAAAGGCAGTTCAACACTGCAAGCATGGATTCAAAGCTCCAGCAAGCCAGCATGTAAAACATCATATAGAATATTTAGCAGTTTGTCACACTTTAATTCTTGTAATTAAATATATTTCCCATTATAATCACTTGTCTTAGTTGATAGTAATCTATAACACATCAGGGGAGGATCTACTGGGGTGGCAACTGCCACCCTAAGAAAAAACTGTGCCACCCCAGAATTATCACAGAATAAAATATAAATGTAAGCAGTTGTTCATGTGCCACTTTTCAACTGCGGTGATGACAGCGTAATGGAAAATAATGGCAAAAAAACAAGTCTTTCATTAAACTGTGCATTATGGTTGCGCGCACACGCAGCGCGCCCAGTGTAGTCGGCTTCATTAGCAAATGACTCTTATGAACCGGTTCTTTTTGAGTCGAAAACACAAAGCGCAGCCCATTCACTAACAAATTGTTTTTACATTTGTGAATCAGATACTGCTTCTCGGTTTATTCAGAAGTCCTCTGAGAAATTTTATCCCATCCGGATATGTCTGAGATTCATCCCGTAATTGTTTGGTGATCTGATTCTCCGACCACTCGCTTCACTTTCATCATGGATATAGGCCTTTCTGCCATATCGGATGAAACAATAACATGAAATCAATAAGAAGATGCCGATCATGAAAACTAATAGCAGATTTAGGTAAGAATCTTGTATTGCAGTTTTCTCTATTGTTAACATAATATAACTGATTTTAGCTGGCCCATTTTCCCAAACCATTAATTCAGTTCTCAAAACAAAGACACATTTCTCAAAAAGTTTAACAATGAGTAAGTTAAACATTAGGTAGCAAAACTGATGACACCAATCAGAATCTCAGCATCCTAACAACGGAGAGAGGAGAGAGCTGAACGAATAATATAGCCTACATGGGTTTTATACTTACACATTCAGTATAATTACAGTACAGTACCAGTACATTAGATGATGGAAATTTCACTATTCTATATGTACAGTAAACTGTAGCACATGTTGTACACCTTCAAACTTGTTACTGTCAAATTTTATTTGTAACCATTTTTTATGTGTACTGCATGTCTGCAGAACTGAGAAATGACTGCCTAGAGATATAGCTAGTCTTGTGTCAGAAGACCAGGAAACTGCTATAGTACTGTATACTGTAATGAAATTTGACCAAATGTGCAGAGGATGCTGAATTTATTTATTTATTATTTTTTACTGTACTTTATTGTGGTGCATACCAAGTTCATTTACAATTCTTTGGTATTTGAACTTTTCTAGTGTTTTTCATCTACTGCAAGATTACTTTACAGTAGTAAAATTAAAATGATCTGTTCCCAAAAGTTAATTGCTGAATTATTAGGGGTTCAAGCACTTGTGCTGAAATCCTATTGTAATTGTTAGGATTTTTAAATTTTTTTTGAAATTATTATTCTTCTCCGGTAAAACTGATCGTGCAGCCCAAACCATAAGGCCTAGAGAACTGACACTGTAGTGTCTTCCGCTGCTGCTCGAAGAATCATGCACAATCTTGGAGTTTGATACCAAAAGGATAGACTTTATTATCTATTTAACAAGAATAAATCCGAGACCCTTTCTGCAGAAGAGTCTCTCGAATGTCTCTCGGCTCTGGTATATATACAAGTTTTTAAGGTGGGTTCCTATACATTAGGAATTTCTCTTATGTATACAATTCTACATTTCACTTACGTATGCAATTCTATCTCTCCCTTAGGAGAAGAGACCTCCTAGACTTGTTATGGTAAAGGGAAAAGCCCCCCCATTTCTCCAGATGTTTTCTTGTCTGGACAACCCTGCCACGTAGGCACTTTTTGCACAGAGGCCTTAGAACATAATGGAAGATTAAATGGATATATTAATGGAAAGATTCACCTTGATTATACTTGATTAATTTGGATCTTTAACAATAAAAATCTTCTTCAAAACTTGGTCAGATCGTAGTAGTATTGCTCGCTATTCAGATCCAAAGGCTCACCCCAATCGGCCAAACGGGGGCGCTACAGCGATCAAAAATGTGAAACTGTGAATTTGTATTA
The DNA here is from genome assembly GCF_012432095.1 of Onychostoma macrolepis. Taxonomy (NCBI): domain Eukaryota; kingdom Metazoa; phylum Chordata; class Actinopteri; order Cypriniformes; family Cyprinidae; genus Onychostoma; species Onychostoma macrolepis. Next base: position 20,716,420 of record NC_081172.1, on the reverse strand, counting down.
ACAAGCACCCACCCCCTTAGTGCCATTTTTTTGGTTTGGATTTGGTTTGGGCCACTGCCCCTCAAAATGTCACACTACCAAACACTCCTGAGATAAGGGAACGAGCGTTGTGTGTATGGGGAAAACTCCTGTTTTACTCTGTACCAAAGCCTAGTTGTTCACGTTTGTGTAGCTGCACAAACCAATGGCGCTTTAGCCTGCCAGAAAGGGCAGAGCCGACGTGTATATAACATTCAACAGTCATCGATTCGCGTGCAGCTTATAGCACGGCAAGTGAAACAACGCTCGTTCCCTTATCTCAGGGAACTGAGGTTACGCGTCCAATCATGCCATGCTATGAGCAGATAAAGGACATCCTGCTCTGCGAGCCCAGTCTCGGCGCACTAATAAGGACCCCTAAAAACCTGAGCACATTGTGCTCCAAGCTAGTAGCTGAAAAGCACTAATATAACCAACTTCACCCATGGGGAAAGAGTGGAGCATCAAACAGACAGAACTCGCGCCTGCAAAGCAGGGACGTCTAAGTAATAAAATCTGGCAAATGTGGACAGCGACAACCAGCCGGCGGCCGCACAGATCTCACCAATAGAGATTCCGCTGGACCAGGCCCAGAAGGAGGCCATCCCTCTTGTGGAATGGGCCCTCACACCTGTAGGGCATTGCAAGCCTTCTGAGGCATAAGCCAAGGCTATCGCATCGACGATCCAGCGAGAAAGTCTCTGCTTTGTGGCCTGCAATCCATTTTGGTGGAGTCCAAAGCAAACAAAAAGCTGCTCTGACTGTCTAACAGGCTAGAGTGCTCTAACTGTGCGTTCACACCAGACGCGACTTGCGCAAATAAATTGCGCTATTCGCGCGTAGTTGGACGCTTGAACATTTTGAGTTTACTCATTTCATTCGCGTGTGAAATTCACTTCACAACAGACGCGAATTCGTGTCAGGGAGGGGCTTCTGCCAGGCGGCTCCAGTCTTGTTGTGAATGGCTGACATGGATTTTGTTGACTCTTCCACTTCTATGGAAGCAGAATAATGACAATAATTTTTGAAACATAAAGCATGCTGAATTCCACAAATCGAAAAAAAAGATGCATTGCAATTAACAGTGCTTGAATTTTAATGCCTTGTATTTCCAGGGCTTGCATTTTTAGGTCCTGAAATTTAAAATAGTTGTTTATTTAAGCTGTGAATATTTCAATTCAAAATATTTCACACACATTTTCATAATTAAAAATTCAATAATTCATATTCACTTTCCAGAATTCACTTCCAAAATATTCAATCTGATTAAAAATACGATGTATAATATTCGACAGGCAAATTTCAGTCATTTTATTTCACTTTCCAAATTCGCTGCCACAAATTTAGTGGTTAAAATTCGGCAGAAAATTCAGCGTTGCACATCCGGGAACCGCAGGAATAGCAGTAGAGCACCGATGCATGATCTCCAGCTGATGTCAGCCTCTCACCAGCAGGTGGCGCAAGCGGCTGTTGATGAAGGCCATATGTGGATCAAGTCACTCATTTACAAAAACTGATTTGCAGAAATGGAGCTAGCCCTAGAAGTTTTGACCCTTCCTAGCCCTCTGAGTTCGATTGCTTCAGTCTGTTGTGCTGCTGAGAGGTTTGTGTTTGTAGCTCCGTGTACCTTCGCTTTTTATTGAATCTCTACCTTACTTTCAATCCCTTTTGTCTAAAGTGATAATATATAACTTAATTCCCACCATATTTCTGGTGTTATCTTTCAAACTAATCTAACTAATTTGATCGTTCTCCTTTAAAAACCGCGAGTGCAGCTTGTTAGCCCGTTAGCTTGTCACTCGCGGTTCCATTTGCATTTCTATTCGCCTATTATTATTTTATTTTTCCTCGCTCCGTTTTCACGAGCTCATCAAACAACAGTGGTAAGTGGTAAGTTAAGTTGGTATCATTCATCAATCACGGTGAGTAATGGCTTCTTCTCCGGCTATTGTTGTTTGCACTGTTTGCCACATGTATAGTTTATCTGTCTCTGTCAGCAGTGAGGGATTCACATGTGATAAATGCAGGGAAATAGTTAGGCTGACAGAGAAGGTTTTAGAACTAGAGACACACATCCAAACTTTAGTTGAGGACAGTAAGAATGTGAGGGCTGTAGACACTGCTTTGGATGCGACTAGCTCAGGGAGTCCTGTACATTGTTCGGTTTCGGTTGAGCCCGTGCAGCAGGGCAACTGGGTGACAGTGAGGCAGCATAGTCGGGTCAAAACACCACTCTTCCGTTCCGAACAGAACATCAAACAGGTTCTCCCCACTCAGTGAAGCACCCACTGAGAAACCTGATGAAAGTGCTCTGGTTATTGGCGATTCTATTGTACGGAACGTGAAAATAGAGACACCAGCCACCATAGTCCATTGTTTACCAGGAGCCAGAGCGCCTGACATCTTGGCAAATTTAAAAGTGCTGACTAATGCTAAACGTAAATTCAGTAAGATTGTTATCCACGTCGGCGGTAATGATGTTCGACTTCGCCAGTCGGAGATCACCAAAAATAATGTTAAAGAGGTGTGTGAACTTGCAAGTACGATGTCAGACACTGTAATATGCTCTGGTCCGCTCCTGCTTACCGGGTGATGAGATTCATAGCAGACTGTCGTCACTTAATGGCTGGATGTCTAAGTGGTGCCCGCAAAATAACATAGGCTTTATAGACAATTGGAAGAATTTTTGGGGCAGACCTGACCTGTTGAAAAGAGATGGTGTTCATCCCTCCTGGGGTGGTGCCGCTCTTCTCTCTAGAAATATGGCACATAGTCTTAGAGTTTGTACTTGACTAACTGGAGCCCAGGTCAGGAAGCAGACAGACTGGCTAAACCGATCGCCTGCTAGCCGCCTCATGTCACCAAAGTCAGTTAACTCTCAGCACATAGAAACTTTTTCACCTAGATATCACTCTATAGAGACTGTGTCTGTTCCCGAACTAGAAAATACAGAAAACATCCAAACCAAAGTAATAGTAACAATTTAATTGATGTTCAACAAATAAAAAGCGATATAATACAGATAAACACATGATAAAGCTTGGCTTATTAAATATTAGATCCCTTTCTTCAAAAGCACTTTTGTAAATGATATGTTCACTGACCATAAACTAGATGTGCTTTGTCTGACAGAAACCTGGCTAAAACAAGATGATTACATTACTTTAAACGAGTCTACACCCCAAGATTACTGTTACAAACATGAACCGCGTCCAAAAGGTAAAGGGGGAGGTGTTGCTACAATTTATAGCAATATTTTCAGTATCTCTCAGAGGTTGGGTTTCAAGTATAATTCGTTCAAGTAATGGTGCTTCATATAACGTTATCCAAAGAAACAAGTGTTAATGATAAATCCCTGTGATGTTTGTACTGGCTACTGTATACAGGCCACCAGGGCACCATACGGACTTTATTAAAGAATTTTCTGATCTTCTATCGGAGTTAGTGCTGACTGCAGATAAAGTCCTAATCGTTGGTGATTTTAATATCCATGTTGATAATGAAAGAGATTCGTTGGGATCAGCATTTATAGACATTCTAAACTCAATTGGTGTTAAACAACACGTGTCAGGACCTACTCATTGTCGAAATCATACTCTAGATTTAATACTGTCACATGGAATTGAAGTCAGTGGCGTTGAAATTTTGCAGCAGAGCGATGATATCTCAGATCATTATCTAGTCTCCTGTATATTCCATATAGCTAAAGCTGTAAAGCCAACTTCTTGTTACAAATATGGTAGAACCATTACCTCTACCACAAAAGACTGCTTTATAAATAATCTTCCTGACTTATCTCAGTTCCTCAGTATATCCAATAGCTCAGAACAACTTGATGATGTAACAGGAACTATGGACTCTCTCTTTTCTAGCACTTTAGATGCGGTTGCTCCATTACGCTTAAGGAAGATTAAGGATAAGAGTCCAACACCGTCGTATAATGAGAACACTCGCGCCATAAAGAGAGCAGCCCGGAAAATGGAGCGCAGCTGGAGGAAAACTAAATTAGAGGTATTTCGTTTAGCTTGGCGGAAAGTACCCTATCCTACAGAAAAGCATTAAAACTGCTAGATCTGATTACTTTTCGTCTCTTCTAGAAGAAAACAAACATAACCCCGGTATTTATTCAATACAGTAACTAAATTAACGAAAAATCAAGCATCAACAGGTGTTGGCATTTCCCAAGAGCATAGCAGTAATGACTTTATGAACTACTTCACTTCCAAGATCGATACTATCAGAGATAAAATTGTATCCCTGCAGCCATCAGCTACAGTATCGCATCAGATAGCGCACTATAGACCCCCTGAGGAACAATTCCACTCATTCTCTACTGTGGGAGAGGAAGAATTGTATAAACTTGTTAAATCATCTAAAGCAACAACATGTATGTTAGACCCGATTCCATCTAAACTACTAAAAGAGCTGCTTCCAGAAGTCATAGATCCTCTTTTGGCTATTATTAATTCATCGTTGTCATTAGGATATGTCCCCAAAACCTTCAAATTGGCTGTTATTAAGCCTCTCATTAAAAAACCACAACTTGACCCCAAAGATCTAGTTAATTACAGACCGATCTCAAATCTCCCTTTTCTGTCAAAGATACTAGAACAGGTAGTATCCTCACAATTATATTCCTTCCTAGAGAAAAATGATATCTGTGAGGAATTCCAGTCAGAATTTAGATCGTATCATAGTATTGAGACTGCTCTCATTAGAGTTACAAATGACCTGCTTCTATCATCTGATCGTGGTTGTATCTCTTTATTAGTTCTACTGGATCTTAGCGCTGCGTTCGACACTATCGACCACAACATTCTTTTGAATAGACTACAAAACTTTGTTGGCATTAGTGGAAGTGCCTTAGCATGGTTCAAATCATACTTATCTGACCGCCATCAGTTCGTAGCAGTGAATGAAGAGGTATCATATCGATCACAAGTGCAGTATGGAGTACCTCAAGGCTCAGTACTAGGGCCGTTACTTTTCACGCCTATATGTTACCCTTGGGAGATATTATCAGGAGACATGGTGTTAGCTTTCACTGTTATGCTGATGATACTCAGCTCTATATTTCTTCGCGGCCCGGTGAAACACACCAAATTCAGAAACTAACGGAATGCATAGTCGATATAAAAAACTGGATGACGAGTAATTTTTTACTGCTAAATTCTGAAAAACAGAGGTGTTAATTATCGGACCTAAAACCCCACATGTAACCTAGAACATTATCTAACACTTGACGGCTGCTCTGTCAATTCTTCTTCATCAGTCAGGAACCTAGGTGTGCTGTTCGATAGCAATCTGTCATTTGAAAGCCATGTTTCTAGCATCTGTAAAACTGCATTTTTTCATCTCAAAAGCATATCTAAATTGCGACCAATGCTCTCAACGTCAAATGCAGAAATGTTAATTCATGCGTTTATGACCTCAAGGTTAGACTATTGTAATGCTTTATTAGGTGGTTGTTCTGCACGCTTGATCAACAAACTACAGTTAGTCCAAAATGCAGCAGCTAGAGTCCTTACTAGAACCAGGAAATATGACCATATTAGCCCGGTTCTGTCAACACTGCACTGGCTCCCTATCAAGCATCGGATAGATTTTAAAATCTTGTTAATTACTTATAAAGCCCTGAATGGTTTAGCTCCTCAGTACTTGAGCGAGCTCTTATCACGCTTATAGTCCTCCACGTCCGCTGCGTTCTCAAAACTCCGGCCGTTTGATAATACCTAGAATATCAAAATCGACTGCGGGCGGCAGATCCTATTCGATTTAGCACCCAAACTCTGGAACAGTCTACCTAACACTGTTCGGGAGGCAGACACACTCTGTCAGTTTAAATCTAGATTAAAGACCCATCTCTTTAGCCTGGCTTACACATAACACATTAATACGCTTCTATTATTCAAATCCGTTAAAGGATTGTTAGGCTGCATTAATTAGATCAACCGAACCGGAGCACTCCCCATAACACACAATGTACTCGTTACATCGTAAATTGAATGGCATCTACGCTAATATTTGTCTGTTTCTTTCCTAGTCTGTTTCTCAGTCCGTATCCGATCAGATGGTGGATCAGCACCAAGAGATGATGTCTACAGCCCTGATCGTCAGCGGAGACCAGGACACCCAGATGACCCCCAGAGATATATCCCCAGATATATCAACCAAAAATAACAAAATAACTAAAATATAATAAAATACCTAACTACATAATACTACTATTGTTAGAAATTGCAACAAAATTAAAATAGAAATATAAACTTTTGAACTGCGGGTTTCGTCTGGTCAGAGGAGAACTGGCCCCCCGACTGAGCCTGTTTTCTCCCAAGGTTTTTTTTTCTCCATTCTGTCTCAGAGGGAGTTTTGGTTCCTTGCCGCTGTCGCCTCTGGCTTGCTCAGTTGGGGACACTTAATTTCTAGCGATTATCGCCGATTTGATTGCACAGATACTATTTAAACTAAACTGAGCTAGACAATGACATCTCTGAATTCAATAATGAAATGCCTTTAACTGAAAATTGAGTGTTTAATCTTATCATTATACATTACTGACACTCTATCCTCCAATTTGATACTGTTAAGTGCTTTGACACAATCTGTATTGTAAAAGCGCTATATAAATAAAGGTGACTTGACTTGACTTGACTTGATTATCGGGGCCAGTATAAACATGTGGAAACGCTGATTGTGTGTATGTTTAATTCAACATTTTTGCTGTTTCCCGTAGCCTACATATAAGCAGCTTTCTCTACCACAAAGGAGATTATAATGCTCTTTTACCCAACGCTGAAGTACAGAACTAACATTACATCTGAGGAAGACATATATTGCTTTCGGTTGTTTAGTTTCTGTAACTCTGTATCATGGCTTGTGTGTGATTGTGCTGTAATACTGGGGTTCCCCTCATACTCACACTCCAGGATTCCCCAACGACGCGTAACGCGCCTCAGTGAACTAATACAGTGATATAAGACCTCAGATCTCAGAATACACCTTATTGATGATTATGCGAACTAAATGGACAGTTAAGCAGATGTAGAATATGAACGAACACGTAAGGTTTCACGCTGTTTCCCTCAGAAATCGGTTAAAGAAAACACATTACGTGGCTCAGTAGTGCACTAACACAATAACAGCTATTAGACTTGTTTGAGATGCGCCTTGCCTTAAATGTAGGCGAGAGTAGACGGCTGCAGTGAGGGGAGGAGTGAAATAAACGCAGTCAAGACGGACAGTTCAGACCTCTCGAAGTGGAACAGATAGACTATACGAGATCAAAGGCGGATATCGCGTTATTCTCACTCATGTGCTGTTCTGCTAATAAATGTGATATAATTTCAGTTCTGTTGCTTTTATATGCATATAAATATGATGAACAGGACACTCAAAGTGCTTCCTATTTAATCCCATACGAAAGGCGTATTTATCATCCATTCTACTTTACAAACATGTATTTTCGATTTTTATAGAAATATGACAACAATCACATATCTCACACAGAGATCGCACTGTCATAGTGTTTGGGAATATTCAAGCATAATTTAAATACACAATCACATGAAATCAGATAAAAAAAAAAAAAAAAAACATTTTAGCAGAGAACACAGCATCACAGTTGTCTGAACCAATGAACATTAATCTGTGTCGTCAGTCAGTCGCTTCCCATCCTGCTTTTGATCCGCACAGTCGGTGGAGAGCAACTGCGCGTGACTGCTCAATCCGACACAGCCGCCTCACCGTCCCAAGAGTTTTTTGGCACACGTCAGCATGACATGACAACAAGGCGGATGTAACTCGGACACTTTTTATTTATTTATTTATTTTAAAAGATGTTTATGGCAACTATTATTTATTTATTTTTCTCTTTATATTTCTTTTTTGTTATTGCTATTATCGAGGTATTTACTGTTTTGTATTCTGGTTGTGTATGTATTTTATTGCTTTGACTGTATCCCCTGTGAATGTTATATGTTTAATAAAAAATTTAAAATAAAAAGAACTCAGACACTTTTCTAACCGGCATGCATCTCGCGGTGATCACCGGTGATCGGTTCTGCACAGATTTTGTTCATCTCAAACAAGCCTATTAAAAGACCAAACTCAGATCTTACTAATGATGCAAACAGATGCAGATATGAACACAAGTTACGGAACGCGCAAAACTGCACGTTAAACATTTCCCATAAAGAAAACACTTAACACGGTTTGCCTCAGTGATAATAAATGATTAAATTCAGCATCTAATTCATAAAATATATTACTGTATATTATGAACATTTAAGCAGATGAGCCCACAACCAACAAGTTTCACCAAACCATTTTTTCTCCCATAGAAAACAAAGCGCGATATTATAGGTTTTAGGTTTGATATTCACTGCATATTCGCCTAGGCTGCTTTAGGGACCGTCTGCAAATTTACCTCACAGTACAAAACAAAGTAATTTACTAAATTATTTAAATGTAATTATTAAATTCAAATCATTTATTAAAATTAATGTTTACAGTAAATTAATAATTTACTCAAACTGACTAAATATATATTGCCAATAACTCACCTTAGACAATAATTTCCCTAAGTATGTACACTACACAAATATTTGTAAGAATTTTTAATTCACCAAAATGGGATTTTTCGTGTTCCAAATGCTGTATGTTACGAGTGACCAGACTGACTTACTACAGTTGAGATTTTGCCAATATCTTCCTCATTGTACATACAGTATATAATCATTCTTAAGAAATTAATTCACAAAGTTTTTTGTTTTTTGGCGGGGGCACTTAATTTCTAGCGATTATCGCCAATTTGATTGCACAGATACTATTTAAACTAAACTGAGCTAGACAATGACATCTCTGAATTCAATAATGAAATGCCTTTAACTGAAAATTGAGTGTTTAATCTTATCATTATACATTACTGACACTCTATCCTCCAATTTGATACTGTTAAGTGCTTTGACACAATCTGTATTGTAAAAGCGCTATATAAATAAAGGTGACTTGACTTTTGAGGTCTTACAGATTTTTTGTTTTTGTTTTAAAAATGAAAAAAGTAAATTGTACATACAGTAAGGGAGATATTGGCAAAATTTCACTACGTACTACAACCTGTAGAACATGAAAAACCCTTTTGGTGAATTACTGTAGTTTTTTTTACCAACAATTACCAACATCAATAATAATGATCACACAGTTGTTTTGTATCTAGCAATGTACTACAACCATTGGAACATGAAAAAAAAAAACCTTACCAGTACAGTATATATATTGACAAAATCTAATCTGTAGTAAATCACTATGAGCAATACAAGCTTTACAATTTGACTGTGTTAAATGTTAAAAGTCATTTTAATTTAAATACATTGGACGTTTTAACCCAGTTGGTGGAATTGTCAGACGGCTCCTCAGGTTTACATTTGCTGCACAAATACACCTAGGCAGTTTTGAACTCCTTTTTTTATGTTGATATAAAGTGGTTGCTTACTGTTAAAACTAATCGTGGTATTGATATCTTTGTAGGACTGTCGACTATAGATCAGTGGTAAGGGAAAGCAACGAAAATGCAGCGCGTTGCTTTCTTCTGACCTCATTTGCATGCCTGCATATAGTTTGCATAATCATCAATAAAGTGTATTCTGAGATCTGAGGTCTTATATCACTGTATTAGTTCAACTGAGGCGCGTTACGCGTCGTCGAGGAATCCTGGAGTGTGACGTATGAGGGGAACCCCAGTATTACAGCACAGCATCACACAAGCCATGATACAGAGTTACAGAAACTAAGCAACCGAAAGCAATATATGTCTTCCTCAGATGTAATGTTAGTTCTGTACTTCAGCGTTGGGTAAAAGAGCATTATAATCTCCTTTGTGGTAGAGAAAGCTGCTTATATGTAGGCTACGGGAAACAGCGAAAATGTTGAATTAAACATACACACAATCAGGGTTTCCACATGTTTATACTGGCCCCGATAATCAAAACTTCTAGGGCTAGCTCCATTTCTGCAAATCAGTTTTTGTAAATGAGTGACTTGATCCACAAATGGCCTTCATCAACAGCCGCTTGCGCCACCTGCTGGTGAGAGGCTGACATCAGCTGGAGATCATGCTTCGGTGCTCTACTGCTATTCCTGCGGTTCCCGGATGTGCAACGCTGAATTTTCTGCCGAATTTTAACCACTAAATTTGTGGCAGCGAATTTGAAAAGTGAAATAAAATGACTGAAATTTGCCTGTCGAATATTATACATCATATTTTTAAACAGATTGAATATTTTGGAAGTTAATTCTTGAAGGTGAAAATGAATTATTGAATTTTTAATTATGAAAATGTGTGTGAAATATTTTGAATTGAAATATTCACAGCTTAAATAAACAACTATGTTAAATTTCAGGACCTAAAAATGCAAGCCCTGGAAATACAAGGCATTAAAATGCAAGCACTGTTAATTGCAATGCATCTTTTTTTCGATTTGTGGAATTCAGCATGCTTTATGTTTCAAAAACTATTGTCATTATTCTGCTTCCATACACTTCTTTCTGCACACTTCCTCTGAATAAACACATCAACTCAATATGTATATATATATAGCTCAAATTGAGTAAAGAGCGTTTTTTACAACTTAACAGATTGTCCGACCTCATCACTCACTTTCTTCCAAGCAAGATCCATTTTATTCCTGTTTCTGTAAAAGTATGAAGATGTATCACCATCTGCAACAGGGAGTGCCAATAGGGGGATCACCTGAGCTCTGAGAGCACCTTAGGAACATAACCATGTCTTGGGTTAAGAATGACTTTACAGTCATTAGGCCCAAATTCAAGAGATGAGGTGCTAATTGACAGCACTTGTAAGTCAAGTCAAGTCAAGTCACCTTTATTTATACAGCGCTTTTAACAATACAGATTGTGTCAAAGCACTTAACAGTATCAAATTGGAGGATAGAGTGTCAGTAATGTATAATGATAAGATTAAACACTCAATTTTCAGTTAAAGGCATTTCATTATTGAATTCAGAGATGTCATTGTCTAGCTCAGTTTAGTTTAAATAGTATCTGTGCAATCAAATCGGCGATAATCGCTAGAAATTAAGTGTCCCCAACTGAGCAAGCCAGAGGCGACAGCGGCAAGGATCCAAAACTCCCTCTGTGACAGAATGGAGAAAAAAAACCTTGGGAGAAACCAGGCTCAGTCGGGGGGCCAGTTCTCCTCTGGCCAGACGAAACCCGCAGTTCAAAAGTTTATATTTCTATATTTTATTTTGTTGCAATTTCTAACAATAATAGTATTATGTAGTTAGGTATTTTATTATATTTTTAGTTATTTTGTTATATTTTTAGTTTTATTGTATTTTAATCAAGGTCTTCACTGGAGATATGTCTCTGGGGCTCATCTAGGTGTCCTGGTCTCCGCTGACGATCAGGGCTGTAGACATCATCTCTGTAAGTCACTCACTCGCTTAACTGACGGCAAGGCAAGGAGCAGGGCCGTTTTAATCAATAAGGGCCGCAAATCGGCCGAACTGAGCGGCCCGAAGGGGGGCCCTCTCAGGGCCCGCAGGACTATAGACAAGTCCCAAGACCACGCGGTCTGAGGACGAGGAGGATTCAGCCTCTGTGCACCCTTCAGGAACTTAACGATCAGGTCGTTTTTTTCTATCGATTGGCCAGCTTGGAGAGAATGGTTTGCTGCAATAGCTGCCACATATACTTTCAGCGTGGAGGGGGCGCACCCCTTATCCAGCAGCTCATGCAAAAAGGTTAGCATGTGGGACACGTCACATGATATTGGGCCCAAACTTAACTTAAACACCAGTTAAGGAAGACCAGCCATTTTAGGCTGCAAGTCATCTTGTAGATGGCGCTCTTGCCTCCAAAATGGTATTGCTTACACTCGCTGGGAGCTGATTAGGCTCCTGTCGAGGCACCATACATGAAGGCTCCACAGCTCCAGCCGGGGATGCCAAATCATGCCTTTCGTCTGTGAGAGAAGGTTTCTCCTCAGCGGAATGGGCCACGGGGTTGATGCTGAGAGCAGCACTAGCTCTCCAGGCCTGGTTCCTCCAGAGCGGGGCCACTAGGAGGAGAGAGCACTTCGTCTCCCTGACCCGCCTGATGACCTGAGGAATCAGGGCGATCGGGGGAAACGCGTATAAGCGAGCACTGGGCCAGTCGTGGGCCAGAGCATCTCGCTGTATCGAGAAGTATGTTGGGCAGTGAGAGTTTTCTTCTGAGGCATAGAGATCAACCTCTGCCATCCCGAAGTCTGACCCGATCTCTTGAACCGTTAGAGGGTGTAGCGCCCATTCGCCCGGGGCTACCTTACCTCTGGACAGCATGTCTGTGCCAAGGTTCAATCTGCCCGGCACATGAACCGCCCGTAATGAGATGAGTTCTTTTTGTGCCCAAAAAAGGAGGCGACGAGCCATCCTGTAAAGAGTGTGTGACCTGAGACTGCCATAGTGATTGATATAAGCCACCACCATCATGCTGTCCGACCGGACCAAGACGTGGGGCCCTTTTAACCCTCTGGGGTCTGAGGGTGTTTTGGGGCCCCGGAGAAGTTTTGACATGCCCTGATATTTGTGCTTTTTTCAGTTGCTTATAAACATTTTAATGGCTAAAGTCTAAAAACACTGTATTCAGCACAAACTGGGCTACAATAATATGTGAGCAGCATGTACGTACGTGCTTGTGTTTTTGAGAAAACAACGTTTATGCGTGGTTACAAAAAAACTAACATTTTAAAGTAACTGAAATAAGGCCATAAAACACATACAGAACATTTGTTCACAAGACTTTTGAGAACTGGATCTTGTAGCCTAGAATATTTGCTTCAAAATGATCTGAAAATAAGCTAACTCATTCAGAGAAAACAATATATTGATTTAAATTTTCTAAGTCACTTTTTGAGTAGAAAGGGTCTATGCGAGAGGGCATGAACTATCCTGGATAATGCTGTGACTCACACCTGAGAAGACAAAGGCCCGCATAATGAGCTCCATAATGAGCCATTCAGTCAGGTGTGTGACTGAGAGGGAAGAGTTACAAGAAAGAATGTGAGGAAAAAAGAAATGTGTATACATATAACTATCACATAAAATAACTTGAGATTCACTTGCGAGTGCAGTTAAACAGTTCATTAGGAACAAACAAACAAATAAACAACAGAAGAGTCAAGACATCGTGGGTGCAATATCCAAAACAGTGGCAGGAAACTGGAACCCAGGAAAACGGGAGACAGCAGAAACTGCATGAGAAAACACAAAACAGACGTGAGCGACACAATGAATGGACAAAGACAAAGCAAACATGGTGACAATACATACACTACCAGTCAAATTATTTAAACAGTAAGATTTGTAATGTTTTTTTTTTTAAGAATTGTCTTCAGCTCACCAAGCCTGCATTTATTTCATCCAAAGTACAGCAAAAACAGTACATTATATTTATTATAATATATAGGCCTACATATTGTTACTATTCTAAATAAATAAAGCACCCCCTCCACACACACACACACACACACACACTAAAATTAATAAATAAATTAGTGAGCATGTTGATAGGCTTATCAGGAGCAACTATATTATTACATTAGCAATCACCAATATTGCCCACATGATTTTATAACATAGATGCACACATGCTTTGCATGTATTATCATACAATGCAAAAACAACATTTTATAACTGAGAAACTAAATTATTATTGTTAAGCTTATTATAAACATGTTTGAGCAGGTATTTGCAAACAGAGTAGGCTACTTCACAGTAAAGATTGGTCTAAACTTTCTTAGACATTACTTTTATATCATTGTTTATAGAACATATAACTATCCTCACGTCATGCAACATTTAAATGCAGTGAAAGTTAGCCTATCATATTCACTCGATTTCACACATTTTATTCTGGAGTTATAGTTTGGGAAAAGTTCAACTAATAAATGCGTTCAACTTTGTCACAACAACACATTATCGAATGCCAATAAGAAACATTACTTACTCGGTATAAAATATCTCCTCCTCCGCCGACTCCAGCTGCGCTCACGTTCTGTTTGTGAGGTAAACAAAGCTTTTTCCTCTCAGCGCGTCTTCTTGCGGTAAATACAACTCTTTTTCCTCTCAGCACGTTTCTGAGGTAAATACAAGGCTTATTCCTCACAGCGTGTTCTTCCAAAACTGAAAAGTATCTGAGATGAACGCGTTGCTGCTTTGTTTACGGTGGTGTGGGCGTTTACATGCCGCGTCGCTCGCATGGAGATTTGTAATAACAAAAGTGCGAGCAGTGCGTGGGCGTGACCTAATTAGAGATAATGAGACCAGACGGAAAAACTGGACATGTCCTTGGTTTCATACGGATTACTTTATCACAGAATATTTGTTTTCTGTAAGACTTACTTCATTTAACAGCATATCTATAGATATATTTCTCATGTCTCTGTGTTGAGTGTTTGCTGAGTTAAAGTTCATTTTAGTGACCTGTTTCAAAAAGCAGTTCGCGGAGACGGAGAAGACAGAGAAGACAGAGAGCGCACCCTGTTTGTTTTCTTTATTCTTCAAAAGCACAAAGTTTAGTTGTTATTATGAGTTTATACAAATAAAAGTAGACTCCTTACAGATTCGAATGGTGTATTGCTCTTATCTGTACGATCAAAAATGGCAGAGTAATTCAAGCTCACTTCGGCCTTATTAGGAAAATCTGCCTCAAAACGCATATATGTGTTTGTCGACCCCAGAGAGTTAAGGCTGGAAGGAAGGTTTTCAGGGCTAAGAAAGCCGCCAACATTTCTAGGCAGTTGATATGCAGACGTTGCTTCGGGGCTGACCAGGAGCCGAATGCCGGATTGCCCTCCAACAGTGTGCCCCAACCTGATTTGGATGCGTCCGTTGTGACACCCTTCCTTCTAGAGGTCAGGCCTAATCTCATTCCTGTTTTGAAAAAGGCGAGAGGTCATCCAGGGGGCCACGGCCTTGATATAGCGGTGGTCTACCCTGACAGGAAGCCGCCCCAGGCGCCATGCGGCCATTTAATATATAGAGCAGGTCCAGAGATATTACAGGGGCAGCGGTCGCCATGAGACCGAGCAATCTCTGAAAAACCTTCAAGGGACGTGTCAAGGGATTGAAGGATGCCGCCAATCGCTGAATGGTCAGGGATCGTTCCAGCGTGATCCATGCCCACATTTGGGCAGAGTCTAAAGCCATTCCCGTTCTGATCTGGCTAGAATCAGGCAATCATCGAGATTCAATATGCGGATTCCCATCTGTCTCAGAGAGACAAAAAAAGTGTGCAGGGCCAGAGACAGTCCAAATGAAAGGACTGCATATTGGTAGGCCACTCCCTTGAAAGTGAATCTCAAGAACGGTCTGTGATGGGGGGCTATGTGGATGTGAAAGTATGCATCTTTCAAATCCACTGTCAGAACCAGTCCTCAGGTAAAATGTGTGCAAGGATCTGTTTGACAGTTAATATCTTGAACAGCCGGCACATAAGAGAGCGGCTCAAATGCCTGAGATTCAAAATGGGTCTGAGCCCGCCATCTATCTTGGGACGAGGAAGAAGCGGCTGAAAAAGCCTGACTTGCTGTTCGCTGGCGGCACTATATCCACTACACTTTTTGCAAGCAGTGTTTGCACTTCCTGTCGGAGAACGAGAGCTTTGTTGTCCGACACAGAAGTTTGAATAATGCCCCTAAAGCAAGGTGGCTTGCGAGTGAACTGAAGCGAGTAGCCTCATTGAATTGTGTTAAGAACCCAACTGGTATGGCTCCCCAGGCAGAGGATGTGAGAGGATCTATTTTTTTGCGAATGAAGGCTCGCTGCGCCTGAATTCGCGAGTGAGAGAGTGTGAAGAGGAAATTTGCTCTTTTCTCCGCTATCATGGCAGTAAAATATTCGGGTACACACTGCACCTGTAGGGCATGACCCGCGGAGAACAAAACTCCATCGCTCAGAGGTGTTCAGAGGGATGGAGGATGAAATCGAGCTGTTTTAAGGGAGTTCCGGCCGAGGCGAGAACTACTGCTCTTCCTCTCTGCAAAGTTTGCTTTGCTAGACCCAATGCTCTGGCAGTAAGAGCAGCCAGCCCCCATGAACGCAGCGTCAGTGGGTGTGGTCCAAATCGTTTAGTACAAAGCTATCAATGATAATAATCATTGGTGACAGCATTCTTATTTAATCCACCTAAAAAGATCAAACCGCTCACTAAATGAAGGGTGCTGATGATCTTCACGTGTAAACACACTGGCAGATCAAATTGCAGCGTGCATCCACCTTTACAGTCTTGAAAATACGGTAGGCTATAGTAAATTATTTTGTGGACCCCTGTCAATTTGAGAACTGCTGGTCTACACAAAAGAAAGCCCTGTATGACTTCTATCTAAGACTTGTAAAAAATCCTTGTTTGCAGATCACTGCCTGTACCTTTATTGGGTGCTTTAGTTGAAAATTTTAACTGTAAGAAACTTATTAGATCATGATGATATGTTTTACCTGACTGAAGTTATGATTACTGACTTTATATATTTGAATGTGTTGAGTATATTTTCATCCCGGCCTAGAACGATAGACTTGACATCGTTACGACATCGCGAATGATGTCATTAGGTTAGGGCATAAAAGAACCAGTGAACCATTTTTTTTTAATCATTCATTGAAACGAACTGTCTGAAAGAACCAGTTCATGGAACAGAAAGGGACTTCCTACCACTAGCATGCAGTTTAATCATGAGTGCAATCAGAGTTGCAAATGAATGGCTTGCAATCAGCTGTCTCCTCAAAACAATTAGTTTGCAGCAGGGATGCCCCCTGTCCCCATTCTTGTTTAATCTAGCCATCAAACCGCTTGCAGAGGCTGTACGGATCAGCAACAATATTTGGGAGTATATCAGGTTACAGAATAAATTTATCTATGTCCAATATTTAAATATGCCAATCTCTTGTAAATTAAAGAGAATTTCGCCCTTCTCCTGGGCTTAGACTGGATTTAAGTATCTAGGGGTGAATGTATCTCCCAAACTCAAAGACTTATTTTGCATGAACTATCCCCCACTTCTTAAAAAGATTAAGGAAGATTTGGAACATTGGAATTTGCTCCCTATCTTATTGCTTGGAAGAATCAAAGTAATAAAAATGAAGACTTAAAAGACTTAATTTTTTATTTCAGTCGCTGCCCTGTTACCTGAATAAAGATTTTTTTTTAATCTTTAAACTAATTGATAAGCTCCTTTATTTGGAAGAACTCAGCACTTATAATATCTTTTAAAACACTAACTAAAACTAAAGAGAAGGGAGGACTGGGTCTTCCTGTATTATTGAGCTGCTCAGATAAAAGGTATGATTGGCTGAATGCAAACTTGTAGAACTGCTCACTGGACAGATATTGAAGAAGGCCTCTTTCTCCTACGCCTCTGACATCTTTACCTTTTATTAACAACATAAATACATTACTTTCAGTGACAAGAACTTATGTTGTTTACAACATCCTTCGGGCCTGGCAAGATGTAAAAAGGTTTTGTGGTTCTTCTGCTAAAATCTCTATGTCGGCTCCTCTGTCCTCCAATCCAGACCTACCATTCTAACTGGGAAAGTCTCTGTTTATAAAGTGTAAAGAATATGGTATATGTCAGTTTCAAGACTTGTTTACCAATTGTTCCCTTAAGTCCTTCTCAGATTTAAGGGTAGAGTTCCAGATTCCAAGACAGGAGTTTTATAAAAAAAACTACTCTTGAAAAGACAGGACGAATATCTCTGGAGTGGTCCAGGATAGAGGAGATTTTGATGAATTCCCAAATTTTGAAAGGAAGGATTTCTGAGATATACTCGGCACTGTTAGACTATCATAATTCTTCCCTGGTCTCACTTAAAAATGTGTGGCAAAGGGACCTAGGGTGTAACTTCAGTGAAGAACACTGGGGGACTATATGTCAGAATATTTTCACTTCATTTTCTTGTAACAAAATAGCTGAACAGAACTATAAATTTATGCATAGGATGTATCTTACCCCACTTCGATTGAGTAAAATGTATCCTAATGTATCATCCAGATGTCACCGATGTAAAACCTACATAGGATCAGATATGCACATCTTTTGGGAATGTAGAAAACTAAAATATTTCTGGAAAGCTGTACAGGATTTCACAGCCAAGGTTTTGCAAATTCCATTGGACAATACTCCAACACGATATCTCTTTGGAACGGAATTGGATAGGACACTTGACTCTATATCTGTAAAGAGGCTTGGCATAATATCATACTTAGCAAAAAAATGCATTTTGCTCAACTGGAATCAACCAAGGCCTCCAACATTTGAACTGTTTAAACAAATTTTGAATGAAACATTACGATTAGAACAGTACACCTACAACTTGAGGAACAAGGGTGATGCTTTTCGTATAATATGGATGGCTCTCATAGACCTATGACCTTTTTTTTTTTTTGTTATAATTTATCTTTTGTTTTTCTCTCTTCAATGCATATGTACTGTATTTTCCATCAGTTTATTATATTTAAATACTGCTGCTCTTATTATTTTACTCTATTTGACCTTTGTTACTGAATGTTCCTATTGTTTTCGTTTTTTTTGTTTTTTTGTTTTACGACTCTCTCATGTACAGTATATTAAAATCAATAAACAAATAATATTAAAAACCAAACAAAAAAAAAAATTAGTTTGCAAGACTTTGTGCGACACACATAAAGTAAATGCAACTGTCGTTCACTTTGCCGCATATAATAACACCAAATCAATTAAAAACACAATATATTCACCCGTGTTCCATTTTCTATCATGCGGCATGCACATTTGTGATGACGTAGGATGATTGCAAACCCATCAGCTTTCGAAAGAATCAAGTGATTGTGAAACCAGACTAACGCTGTGGGGGATGCTGGGAAATATCGAACCACAGCAAACGTGCCCAGTATGAAAGCCCCCTGAATGTGAAAGCAACTAGGACTTGGGTGTGCAGTTGATCATGAGATAAAGAAACGCACATGTATTTTGACCAGTGACGACGTCATTAGTTCAACAAAACACATGTAAGGGTTGACAGAAGATAATTTACCTTGCATATGAGCAAGAGTGAGCATGCAGTGTAATTGCATATATAAGTGCAATCAGAGCAGCTAATGAATAGCTCGAAAACAGCTGTCTCCTCAAAAGAGTACATTTGCAAGCCTTCATGCGAAGCACATACAGTAAACACGTGTCGTTCACTTTGCTGTGTATAATAACATGAAATTTAAACACACACACACAATACATTCATCCGTTCTCCATTTCAGTGTTTTTTTTTTTTTATCTCCTGGGTTCAATATATTTTTGTAACCACGGGTAACACATACAGGTGTAGGGGGGATACCATAAATCTGAGAGTATATATACACAAGACCGAGCTGTTGAGTCCAATTGTATTTTATTCACATGTATTGTTTAGCATACAAACTAATCAGTATGGATGAGCATTATGATTATTAATTTATTTTTCTTTGTATTTTAATCTTTACTAAACTTTTAAATAATGAAATTGCTCTGTTTATACTTTGAATGATAATTGACTGACTTTGTGGAACTAAGTCTCCAGTAGACATAATGACACCAAACAAGACTGATGCATATGCTGAAAATATGTTTCTCTGCTATCCATTTCAGCCAGACTCCTGTCCCAGAATACATCGCCTCACTGCAGTTAAAGTGGCTATGTATGTTTTAATGCTGCTCATTATTTTTCTTACAGTTTTTGGGAACATGCTGGTTATCATCTCCATCTCTCACTTCAAACAACTGCAGTCTCCAACTCATCTGATTGTTCAGTCTCTGGCTGCCTGTGACTGTCTGCTGGGCACTTTGGTCATGCCCTACAGCATGGTGCGATCTGTTGAAGGGTGCTGGTATTTTGGAGATGTCATTTGTAAAGTACATTCTAGCTTAGATATGTCTTTATGTATCTCTTCTAAAATACATCTTAGTATAATATCTATGGACAGGTACTGGGCCATCTGTGACCCTTTAATGTACAAAACAAGGGTCACAAACAACAGTGTGACTGTATTTATTACCTCGGCATGGCTGTTTTCCTTTGTGTATAGTTTTTCTATTGTGTTTTCAGGGATAAATTCGGTAGGTCTAGAGGTTCTTATGTTACAGATTTCCTGTTTGGGGAGTTGTGTTCTGATATTTAACAGACAGTGGGCACTTATATGTTCAGGTCTTACATTTTTCCTGCCTGGCGCTATCATGAGTTCTCTGTATATAAAGATCTTCCATGTAGCA
The DNA here is from genome assembly GCF_012432095.1 of Onychostoma macrolepis. NCBI lineage: Eukaryota > Metazoa > Chordata > Actinopteri > Cypriniformes > Cyprinidae > Onychostoma > Onychostoma macrolepis. The sequence goes on along the minus strand of NC_081172.1, from coordinate 20,696,124 downwards.
AGGAAACATGCAAAAGTTATGTCAGAAAGAGTGCCTTTGGGTGAAATAAAGAGCCAAACATCTGCACAGAGAGAGAAAAGCAGCCAAAACAGTGGCCATTGTTGTAGGTGCTTTTTTGCTTTGCTGGCTGCCTTTTTTTATTGCCACTGCTCTTGACCCTTTTCTTAATTTTTTGACTCCAGTTGATGTTTTTGATGCTTTGGTGTGGTTTGGATATTTTAACTCTACCTGTAATCCTTTGATCTATGGTTTTTTCTATCCTCGCTTTCAGAAGGCATTTAAAATTCTTATATCCACTTATATCTGTGACTTCAGTGGTTCAAGCACCTTGACATTTGAATGAATCTGTTGCTGTATTAATCTTAATAAATGAGAGTGCTAAGAAAAGAAGTTCTGATTGTCACACAATTATGTTTGTGGGGAAGAAGTTAGTTTAGGTTACTTTTCTCATGTAAATTAACCCCTTAACCAGCACCTCCACAAGCTCCATAAGCATAATCATTGTCTCCTTTGAAATACACAGGAACATTTCTTGTCAAAAAGCCAGAATTACTCAGAGTCATATAACACTTTAGGAACACATATAGGAACAGTTTTTCTATGTAATAATAGGAAAAATAAATAAATAAATAAAACAAAAATGGATTAGGTTTGTGGATGATTCTTACAAACCCAGGTGAAAAAGACATAGTATTAAATGTATTAAAAATATACTTGAAATTCAAGAACATAAAATGCTTACACTTTTCGTAGGTTTTTAATGTACTTTATATTGCAGTAGGCCTACACATGGTTATATTTTAAATAGCCTATTTATGTATTTATAATTTTAATATTTGGAAAAGTACTATATTTTGAAAAATATTTTTAACATTTACAATGTACAAACCTTTGTCAAATATTATTAACCATTGCAATATTTAAAATATGTTGTTTAATATGGGTTATGCTACTTTGGTTGATTAGGCTGTTGTTCAGTATGATACATTAATTGTTATAAGCTAGGTGTTTATAAATTTGTTCAAGCTTGATGCCTTTATTTTCTAATATATATTTCTGAAATTCCCACAAGGATTTCAACATCATATCTGAAAAAAAAAAAAAAAACAAAAACGTTTATTTGTGTTTAAATTCAAACAACACTGACTAAACCTGATTGGTTCCAGAGCCATTGAAGGGCTCTGATTGGTTCGTATGATAATGAGCTCGCAACAGAGAGCTTAGTAAATCAGATATGATGTGCATGCAAATGTCCTTTGAATGTGCATTTAAGTCTAAATTTAAACAGTATTATAGAGCGATCGTGTCTCTTTAGGGCGCTTGGAGGAAACCACGCAATTCATATGGATTACTTTGTCGATGTTTTTTTGTGATTAACTTTTTGAAACGTGAACATCTTTGATTAATCTTTTCATCGGAGGAACATAAATCTCTCAGATTTCATTAAAATATCTCCGCTTTTCTTTGGAAGATGAACGAAAGTCTTAGATGGTTTGGAGCATCTTAAGGGTGAGTGATGACATAATTCAAATTGTTTTGGGGGAACTATGAAATTAATTAGAAAATATGTAAGGGATAATCAACGGCTAGCTGTGCATTAAACGATTTGAATGCACGACGTGGAGGCGAAGAACCACCCGACGCACAGCGGAGTGCATTCAAATCGTTTAATGCACAGCTAGCCGTTGATTATCCCGTTTATGCCATGGTCATTTGCCAGCATTCACATATTAAAGATGTTAATAATATTTGGACTGCAATATTTGACCGGAACGATAAAAATGACGGTTATTTTCGTCTGTATTACTATTCAACTGTAACTGTATGTTACTATGGTTACCAATGTTTATAGGAAGCGCATTAATATAGAATGTGATTAAACTGACCTGGAACTACCTGTGCAGTTCAACGAATTTAATCAACACCTGCCAGCCAATCAGAATTCAGTATTCAGACAGACCATGGCATAAAGCGGTATGTTCTTATTTTTACCAGCTTCTGCAAGCGTGTATGGCGTCTGGCTGTTGGAACCTCACTGTGACTTCAGGTAAGATTTGTATTTAATTAACGTTATTTGTCTGTACCAGTCTGTTTTTGACAAATGCATTGGCAGAAAAAATAAATTAAATAAAATTAGTCATTATAACATGTACAACATTAACAGTTTTTATTTGCAACATGAAGTGTATTTATTTCTGATTTCCTGAACAATTTGGCTTCATTGTAATAAGGTTAATGATCTTTGAAAAACCATGATTATGAACATACAGTTACTTTGTCTTGAGCTGTTTATATTTGGTGTTTATATTTGTTCAAGCTTGACAACCTTATCGACTTTATTTTCTAATATATATTTCTCATTACAGATAAGAACAAAGATTAAATTGTAAGAAGAGCTGCTTGTAAGAGCATACAGTACATCTGAAACTGCTGAGGCTGGGAAGGTTTTTGACTGTATTTCCGACCAGGTACATTGTTCTGTCATTCTTAAATAGAAAACAAATCATCAATCATCATTTGCCTTTTTTTGTGCGTGTGAGAAATATTAACATTTGTTGTTTTTCAGATCAGCTGCTATAGAAGACAAACTGAAATCTGAGTGCAGAGACAAGCAAAGGAATAGTAAGTATATTTTAATATCGTATCACCTCTGTTATAGAGATTTTTGAATCAGGCCTAATGGAGGATGATTCGGTCAATCTTGGAAGAAAAATGTTAGCAATGTGTCCATTCCAGGTGGCTAATTTGTGCTTCCTTTCAGTCATTCATGTAAAAATCCATTATCTAATTTTGTTTCTCTTTTGTTTTTTTCTAAAGCTGCAAGGCACTTGTGCAAAATATTGTATGCCAGGACGACTAGGCTGTGCCCAGGTCTCCGGAACCTGCGACGAAGCTCAGCTACATCGGCCCTCCATCTACACCTTGGCTCCTCCCTCCCTCGACTCCGCCGTGTATTGTCAGCACTGGGATGCTCTGGGTCTGTGCCATGTGTCAAACTCCATCTAAGCCGCCAGGGCATCATCGTCCTCCTCCCATCACCATCCCTTCACCACATCCTGCCATCATCCCGCACCTTTGCCTCTCACCATTCCTACACCATCTCCTCGTCCACCTCCAAAACCCCCTCCATCCCTCCCTATTCTGTTGCTTGAACTTTATCATCTTCAGTCTTTGCACACACATCTGTTCACTTCTGCACTTAGTTTTTCTGTAAATGTTTATGTTTTTTTTTCTTCAGAAAATTGCATTGGAATTTTTATTTATTCATTGATGTAAAATTCTTAACTTTTCAGTAATACAGGTATAACTGAAATGTTCTACAAATGGATAAGATAGCTTTTCCATAGCATTTGTCTTTTTTTTCCATTTATTATAATGTTTTTTTGTATAATGTTTTAAAATGTACTTGAGTATGTTTGTAGTAATACAAATATACTATAAACATACTTGTATTTGAAGTACATTTTTAATACATTTAATAGTATGTTTTTTGTTTTTCACCAAAGTATATATGCTGCTGTACTTTTTTTTAATGAACTTATGAATTTGAATAATGTACTTATGAATACTGTATGAATATTTGTAATGTACACAATGTGTAATACATTAAAGTTTTCTACATATCAAAGTGTATGTGTGTGGATATACTGAAAAATATAATACTAATAAATATAATATGCTAGTAGTGTAATGCTAATGCATTTCTAATGAGCTGAAATACAATTGAAATGTACTTGAAGTACATTAAAACGATACTTCAAATATATTCTACCTGTAGTTCATGAAGTATTAAAAGTACATTTTAAATGTATTTTAAGAAATACACTTAAATTGCACTAAATATACTTAAAGTGGTTCCAATTTAACACAATTTCAATATATTAAATATATTACAAATAGATTACAATTGAATTTAAACATATCTTGAAATACACTTAATGTTGTTTCAAAATAATACATTTAATATGCACTTAGTATAGTATAATATAAATATATTAAGTGTGTCTGAAAAAGCACAATTTAAATATATTTCTTTTTCACCTGGGAAGCTATATTGTCTACAATATTTTTTCAAGATCAAAGCACACATTAAACTTAAACTTTCAACTTTCCAGAACATACAGTATTTTTCAATTTCAAAAACTAAATACTTTATTTCTACTATAATTCACTATGTATGTATACAGTGTAGCAGAAAAAAACAACAATTTGTATAAACAATTTACATGTTTATACAATGTGTATACAAATATAATGTATATATACATGTAGTCAAATAAACACATACGTTTATTTTATTTTGTTTTATTTTAGTCAAATAAAAACAGAACCAGATGGAGATGCCAAAAGACCACTAAACCAGCCTCCTTGAATTTACTGCTGTTTGTTGTGTTGTGTCAGCAGGGATGTAAAGTAACGAATTACAAATACTCATGTTACAGTAATTAAGTAGTTGTTTTTTTTTTTTTGTTTTTATCAGTAATTGTACTTTTTTAAGTAGTTTAAAAATTATTTTACTTGACTACATTTTAAGTGATGTATCAGTACTTTTACTTTTCCCTCTGTTTGTGGTCATTACATGCTTATTTTAATTTTATTTTTATCCATCTACGTAATTGGATAGAGCGAGTAAGCGGTCTTGTGACTTTAATGGCAATGATGTTCTTTTCATTGCCAATAAAGTCTTCTTGTATAGGCCCTGTACTGCAGTTATGCTGTATTGTGCAACATGTAGCAAGTGCTGTGGTTACAGTAGACTTGGCAAGTGTTTTTTTTTTTTTTTGTAACTTAGCCTTCCTATAAAATTTTTGTACAAAAAATATTTGCCTATGGAATATTTCACCCGCATAGATTAATAACCCGCACGTGTGATCTTCCTTCGCGCCAAAGGTCGTTGTCCTGACAACCAGTCTCGCGAGCAGCTGATTACTTGTAACAGACAGTAAATCAGCGTCTTTTCCGTAGTGTCCTACGATGGATGTAAAGTATAAAATACGTTTTGGTTTGAAAACATCGTTCATATTTGAACTATCACAATTAAAGCACAAAGACATGACAACATTACACTCCGAGACCATTCACAAGTGTGACAAAAGAGAAGAAACGCTTTCCGGAAGAGAAGTTCATCAGGCGAGCAGGAGACTAGTCGACTCATCCAGTTTAGCGGTGAGTATAAAGTCTAATGTCCTCATATATCTTTAGTTATAATTTTAGAGAGATGTAAAATGACTTGATCTTATTCAACCCGCTGAGATGAGAAGAAAATGAGAGGAAACGCCGCTTCAGTACTGATCTGTAGCGCGAGGAGCTTGTGATAGAAAGACAAACAACTGGTTTAATGCTGTTTTTACTACACTTTTTCTATAATAAACACCAACATCTCAATCCAACCAGTGACAACCCTGTGTATGTATTCAGGGCTCTCAAGTTATAGCGAAAGTTTGGAGTGAGATTAGGGGAGGGGCCACACGAAGGGGAGGAGTCACTCAAAGGGGAGGGGCAAGTCAAAGGGGAGGAGCAACTCAAATATTTGCAGCACCCAAGTTTTTGCTATAGCAGTTCAATTTTACCTATTGTTCATAATTGACCAGCACAAATAGAAGTTATAACATTTGGTAAATCTGATGAAAGACAAATTCATTCTAATAAAATAAAAAGATTTATGTATTTAAAAATACAAAAAGAAATTTTGCCTCAAACGAGCCAACTGAACAGCAGTACTCAATGTACATATTGTACACACATACATTACAGTACTTACCCTGAGCATGTATGTCAAACCGTGTGTGTGTGTGTGAGAGAGAGAGACAGAGAGGGAACACATTTCAGCTTATGTTTCTTTTTTTCTGTTGTAAATGTTTGTTGCACATTTTGATGCCTGACAGGGGTAGAGGACTCCCACATAAAGCACTGTCTTGATAGATAATAGCGTTCCATCCAGAGCCAAACTGTTTCTAGTTTTGGTTTTGTTCAAACCCACCATGGAAAACACACTGCATCTGAATTAGAATTTGGGGAAGCCTCAGTGCTTTATATGAGAGCCCCCTACCCCTGTCATCAAGATGTGCAACAAACACAACAGAAAAAAAAAATTCATAAGCTGAAATGTGTTCTCTCTCTCTCTCTCTCTCTCTCTCTCTCTCTCACACACACACACACACACACACACACAGAGAGAGAGAGCTTGACATACAGGTGCTGGTCATATAATTAGAATATCATCAAAAAGTTGATTTATTTCAGTAATTCCATTCAAAAAGTGAAACTTGTATATTATATTCATTCATTACACACAGACTGATATATTTAAAATGTTTATTTCTTTTAATTTTGATGATTATAACTGACAACTAAGGAAAATCCCAAATTCAGTATCTCAGAAAATTACAATATTGTGAAAAGGTTCAATATCAAAGACACCTGGTGCCACATTCTAATCAGCTAATTAACTCAAAACACCTGCAAAGGCCTTTAAATGGTCTCTCAGTCTATTTCTGTAGGCTACACAATCATGGGGAAGACTGCTGACTTGACAGTTGTCCAAAAGACAACCATTGACACGTTGCACAAGGAGGGCAAGACACAAAAGGTCATTGCAAAAGAGGCTGGCTGTTCACAGAGCTCTGTGTCCAAGCACATTAACCCTTTAACGCGTACGATCACACCGGTGTGATCAGTCTTGGCTGGTCCCAGGAGTGTACGATCACACCGGTGTCATTAGAAAGTTCAGTGCGTCACGTCATCAACTGCTGAATTCAAATCTGCTTTCTGGCGCGGAGCCAGATCAGACACACGAGCGTTTGTCATATTATCACTTATTCAGTGTTTTCAACCATATAATGCTTATTTTAGATTTCAGACATTTAAATACACATAAGTACTAGCAAAACCATACATTTATAGTTTGTAAAATATGCACTGATGTCTATGGAAGCAGCAATAATGATCCTTACAAATATAATCTGACGACATGTTTTATTGATATCATATACAGATTGTGTAGATAACTTTAAAGTTTACTCTGCTCTTCTCCCAGTTTACTGGAAACGCCTTCCGCGTATGACAGATACCGGAAGTAAGAGAAAAGTGTTTATTACGTTTGAAATATGGATATTTTTCTTATGAAAACCCATGGATTCGCTACAGGAGGCCTTTATTCACCCCCCAGAGCTGTGTGAGGCACGTTTTATTATGGATGCGCACACTTTATTTGATGACTTGTGGACAGTTGAACAGAAACACCCACTGACTGCAATGATAGAGCTTGGAATAGCCAGGACAATTTTTAATATAACTCCGATATGATTTGTCTTAAAGAAGAAAGTCATATACACCTAGGATGCCTCGAGGGTGAGTAAAACAGGCTAATTTTCATTTTTGGGTGTAATAAACCTTTAAGTCTGACTTACTGCTCACTGTGATCATCATCTTAATGGTTCCCCCTACTGGTGATGATCTTCTCTTCTTTTCTGCTTCCTTTTCTACTCACCCCTTCTGGTTCATACCATCCACGTCCTCTTTTTTTTCTTTCTTCTGATTGGTCAACTCCCTTCAATTTTACAATGGTAATTAAAAGTTGTGTGTGTTCATCCCAAAACTATCACAATAGGGAATAGTGAATGAGGGTATGTGGGCAATTTCAGACACAGTCACAGTCATAATAGACAGTGTGGATATTGTATACACCCACAGTGGTGTTGATTCACAATACATCACAGTAAATATCTTTATAGGAAACAGAATGCACTGTTTTTCACAGTATAGTACTTTTTTTAATGGAAAACATTATTTGACTGGTTTTACAGCATTTTGTTACAGTGTAACAGACAAGTACTTAATGATACAAATTGTAATTATGTTCAACAAATTTTACAGGCTACTGATTATTTACTAGGGATTTGGTCATTATTTGTTCATGATCAACCAGTGTTTATCAAGATACCAATTCCAATTTCAAGATACCAAGTGAAATAAGTGATTCATAATATATCTTCAAATTATGCATTTAATAATTATTAGTTTGTAATGATTTTAAGATTTACAAAAACAATTTTATGACAACAAATTTGTAAGTTAAGACATTATTTTAATCATCTACAAATATGTATTAATGTTTAGTAGATTATTAACTCATTATCGACAAAAACTGAACACTATTATGAAGTGTTACCACAGTAGAGAAAACATTTACTTGTGCATAGGCACTGAAAGATGCATTAACTTTACATCTAACTTCCTCTATATGTACTATAAGAGAAACGGCTCAGAAGCAGAGGAACATGGTACTTCTGTAAAGGATCAGTAATGGTGAAGACAACCTGGAGAGAGAGAGAGAGAGAGAGAGAGCGAGCATACAATAATTATTAACACAATAACAGTTGTTATTAGAAGGACTGTAAAGCAGTGGTTTTCAATCCTGGTCCTGGGGATTTGCACATTTTGTATATCACCCTTATTAAACACACCTGATTAAGATGCTATGTGTCATGAATCCGGTATGTGAACTTCCATTCACTCAGCACCAGAGGTCACTCACTCACCACAGTGACTCTGGCACTACACTAACTGTTGCATGTCACCTCCGGACTACAGTTCCCATCATCCATTGCACTGACAACAAGCACACAGCTGATTGCACTGATCACACACAGCTGATTCCTATTTGCACACCTTACTTAAGCCATGGACTTTCTCTCCCTCACTGCTGAGTATTGTATGCACCTATCGCTGCCCTAGCTTTAGCTACTCTACAGAGCCTTTGATAGTTTTCCTAGTCTTGCCTTGCCTTGCCTTGTCTGTTTCGGGTTGTGTTTTCCCCTGCCTGGACTTTTGCTTACGTTTTCAGATTACCTCTCTCGTCAAGCCCCTTTGGAAATTGTTCGCTGTCGACTTACTCATGCCAGTTTTGCCTGTGATATTCCTGTTTGCCACTTTTTGACTCTTGCTTGTTTCCTGACCACGCCTCTCTAATAAAGCTCACACATGGCTCCGCATGTCTCTCGTCTCATTGGCTCATTTACACTATGAGAATGTGAAAAATATGAATATGAAAATATGAATTTAACTGAGTGTGTCAGGTAAGAGAGACAAATTTCCTCTGCAAAGTAGTGGATCACCAGGACCAGGATTGAAAAAATAATTATCGTAGGTAATTGTTTAAATGGATGTTTAATTATCTCATACCTCAACATATGGATAGAAGCATGTCTCCCCCAAAGCATCCCAGTATTTTCCAGTCTCAAAATGCATTTTATACACACCGGCAATGAAGCTTTCTTTGCTGATTAACCCAGGACACCGTCCATCATCATTAGTTATCCTATAATTAATACATTTTTTCATTTTTATGATTTTGAGAAGCTTTTGAAATTGATTTACTTGGAATTGACAAAACCGCTACATCATCTTAAATATGCATACAATCTGGTTTATACAAAACTGAAGACATTTAATCATTGGAATAATTTGACATTACACTTGAATTAATTGTTTACCGTGTTGTGAGTAAATTCCACTCTGATGAGATGGGGTTTAGGTGATGGAGGCTAATGGTCATGTTGGCTCCAGGAACTCCATGGTCTATATTCAGCACATGAGTTGTGAGGGGGCTTGGCAGGATAGCAGCTATGTTCATATTCTGTGGCAGAATCTGATATTACATTAATGCAATATAAACCAGCTGCTGTTAAACTATAAAGCATTTTGAAAATGAGGATGATCTGTAGAAGCTTAATGATAGGAATCCTGCTCAAACTTCCAAAATGTTTACATTTGAAAGACCTGTTAAAATACAGTGTTTTTCTTGACATAATCAACACCAAATGTTAAAAACACACCAAAACACATACCCTGAAGAAGGCTATTTGTGCCGTTACGCATGGGTTGCTTTTTTCCCATGTCTTTTATATTTTCTAATATGAAATAGCCAGTAAAATAAAGGCTCTTTAAATAATTTTGAAGAAGAGTGCCTTGGATTTCCCTTTCTTATAGTTAAAAACACACCATTTCAAATTTCTGAATATTGAGAACATAAATGAGAACATGATTGTTTTCCTGTCAGTTCAAATCCAGAAACCTTTTGTTTTGCAGAATGCAACTAAAAAAAGTATCATTTTTAATTTTAAGCATTTGTAATCCAGAATGCTGCTGCAAGATTAATCTTTAATGAGCCGAAAAGAATGCACGTCACACC